>NC_083415.1:47748501-48056386 GCF_020745735.1 Hemiscyllium ocellatum
AATATGATAATGCAGTCAGCAGTCCCCCCCACACCTCCTCCTTCTCCAGCTGCTGGCTAGACATTTGGCAGAGACCAGACTCTTCTGCTTATCTGAATTCTGAACTAGCTATATGATGCCTGTCTCCCTCCATCAATTCTGCCAGGACTGCAGTGGCAATTCTCCAGCATGAAATCCGCACTCTCCATCATGATGTCCTTTTAAAAGATAGTCATCTCGGACGGATGGAACTATTTCCACACATTTATTTCACTCTAAACAGTATTGTTTTGCTTTGTGAATGTAAGCAGACAATGCTGACTGAGTTTTAACAAAATAGTTACATACAGGGGAATGTCAAGTTTTGTTTAATCTCAATCCCAACTCTTTTAAAGCACTAGTCAGGCTGAGACACGGGTGATGACCACTGATCAGATACTGCATCCAAATTGTCTTTATCTGCAAGTGAGTAGGTTATTTAACTGGAAGGGGCGGGGAAGAGAGGCTTTCATGGCTGATTTCAATCACCTCCCCCTTTGCTCATCGATCTACATTCCAATTCCAAAATACTGGCATTCCTTAGCTGGCTTTCAGATTTTCTGATTCTTTTATCTGAGTGACAGATTTGCAGGTCCAGAAACAAACCTGTGTGTGATTCTGCTGGTACAAAAAAGGATTGGATTTAGAAACAGCATAATCAGAGGTTCCAGCTCAACTGGAGTCTCTGAGAATCTAAATCAAATGACACCAATATGAATCGGCATGTATATGTTACCAGATTTACCACATAACATTAACGTTGATTGCATTATTTTGATAGTGTGAAGGTCAACCGTTGAATAGCATTAATCTGATTAAGCCCTTTGGCAACATTGAAAATGTATAGAGATGGCTTTTCTTGATATGAAATATAGCTTGTTAAAAGGTTAGCTCTGTTTATAACGGCTTTATCAAATGTGGAGCCAAGCTATATTAAATCCACTACCCAGGATGAATTTGCTGATGTTAGCTCTTGGGGAGTACCAATGTCTGTGTGGAGGAATCAAACAAGGTTCACCCTCCAGGCCATTATTTCATGACCTTTGCTGGATTTATGAACTTCAGCTGAGGTTGGAATTAGGTGTGATGCTTTGCCACTGTCATCTGCGCTATGCTGGGCTAAGAGCTGGATATTGCCTGTGAACAGGCAAGGCAACTGAACGCGGTGTTGCCTGGTGTTAACCCCGTGGTTTGGCCTTGCAACCTAGCCGTGAATGTGCTGCCAGTCGGCTATCCTGCTCAGTAGGAGGCTCAGATTCACGCCAACTGAAGTTCACCTGCATTCCGCAGATCCAGCTGTACCTCTCAAATGGGAGGTGGATTCTGGTTGCATCCATTGTTGGAAATAGCTCAAAAAGTACTTCTCAAAAGGAAGAAAGAGGTGCAGAACACATGTTAATCACTGTATGTTTAAGAGAGGATGCCAACAACACGGTCCACAAGGTCCAGATGGTAGGTTAGGCACCAAGTCATTGATGTTGGCTCATGTCACAACCTGGCTATTGAGCATGCTGTTGCCACATGTACAGGGGCCTGTGCTGTCGACTATCCCAAGATGGTGGTTGGCATGATCCACACTGGAAGTCGTCAAAAGTGGATTGCATCTGTCATATTACCTCTGGGTTCTCATTGAATGAAGCCAGCAGTGTTAAGGAGCTGAATTTTCCAGCCAGGCTATTTAAACCAAGGCCAGAGGCCTGGGACAGGCAAGTATATTAGAGCCAAATAACCAGAGCTCACTGTGCTCAGGGTGAGGACAGGGCCCCAGGCCAGGAGCAGCACCAGGGCTTGACATTTCTATCCATTCACCTGAACCCAGAATATCTAGTCCTCTTTCAAGTTTAGAGTGGTACTGGAAAAGTATAGCAGGTCAGGCAGCATTCGAGGAGCAGGAAAATCGACGTTCCGGGCAAAAGTCCTTCATCAGGAATGAGGAATGATGAAGGGCTTTTGCCCGAAACGTCGATTTTCCTGCTCCCCTGATGCTGCCTGACCTGCCGTGCTTTTCCAGCACCACTCTAATCTTGACTCTGATCTCCAGCATCTGCAGTCCTACTTTCGCCTATCTAGTCCTCTTTGTCCATTTGTCATGTTTAAAATTGTGGAGCTGATGGTTTCCATTGACCTGTTGTTTCATTGTTGCGAAGCCTCTACGGCTCAACAAGAGTTCAATAACTTAAGGGCCTGATTTCAGCCTTCCATGTTTTTTATCCACCTCACACCCAGTCCTTTTCTGACATGGGTTTCTTTTAGCACAGCCATACATTCCCATATGCTCCTGGGTCCATTATCACACTATGTAGGTTCCCTTCAGTGTAGCTCACCCTATTTTTTTTAGCTCAACCATTTTATTCTATTGTTCGCAGTTATTATCACTTACTCAGCTTTTGTGTCCCGACTTGCTATCCATTATATTCGTATTTATGTACTCCTTTCATAACTTTCTTTGGGCTCTGTCTGCAACTATACATTCCCCTGGCTGCCACCACCAACCACACGAAGGCTTCAGTATAAATGCCATTTTCTCCTGGCTGCTAATGATTCTGACGAATAGTCACCAAACTCGAAACATTAACTCTGCTGTCTTCCCACAGATGCTGTCAGACTTGTTGGGTTTTGTCAGATCTCCAGTATCTATAATTCTTTCTTCTATTATATGAGGGAGCACAGGGGCTGTGGAGCAAAATACATACTGAAAACTAGAGGATGTAGAGGATCATTTAAAAATGAAAGTCCCTCAAAAAAACTGGAGACGACATTTTGGCACATCAGAGGTTAAACACACCGCTCAGTGAGCTGCAGTATTTCAGTGATATGAATGTAGCGGGTTATTGGTGCCTACATAACGGCTAGCCATAGGGTTAATGCTATGGAGACATGGTAAGGGAATCTGCAGCACAGGTCCTCAGAATGGCAAGGATTGAATGATTACTGTGAAGCTGGTGAAGACATTATTGTCTGACCTGTAGACAGTAAAATGTATGCTCCAGTGTATTTCCAAATTATGCACAGAGACAGGCAACCTCCTGAATTATTGAAGTTGCTATCTAGGGGGCACATGCATTATTGATGGTGTGGGGTCTGCATGTAGTGCATCGATGGTCATTTTGACACACGGATGAGAGAGTTGAGAATGTTCAGATCAATCTGTAAAATTCAAAAAGAATTTAAATGGGTTTCAGTGTTAAAGGGGCAGCTCACCTTGTTGATGGCCAAGTTATGAAAATATGATACAGATTACGTGGGTCTATTATTACGCAAACACTGCCACTGCCATCTCAATGATTATCATAAGCAGTTCAAAATCCATTAACTATTGATGTTTACCCAATTTAATCAGATCAGATTACTTTGTCCAAATTGCGCAGATTAGAGAGCACAGGGCTAGATGTAGAAGCAGTAACTTCTACATCTGTCACCTTTTTATTACTGCAGCATTATCAGATTTTGAAATGAGAGATATTGCCACTCTGATATACCCTAATCCTATCTCCAAGGAGATCTGGGGACATTTCATGAAAATGCACATTATATTGGGCTGCAGTATTGCAGCTGACTTGGAGGTGGAATGGAGAAGTTGGCATTTGAAAGAAGCTCAGATGCTTCATCAAGAATAGTTTCATGTTTGGAAAAGTAATTATAAATGATTTTGATAGAATAAGAGGATGTCAACTTGTTTTCCTCTGTTTATATCCTAAGGGACATCTCAAAGTGTTTCAGAGTTGATTAACTATTTTTAAGCTGTAGCAATTTTTATTTTGTAGGTACATATGGCAGCAGACACTTGAACAATAATGACCCACAAATGTGATAAGATTAATGGCCAGTTGGATTGTGAGGGTTAAAGGTTAAATGTTGGCCGAGACCTTCGGCAAATAGCACTTATCTTGACTTTTGACCATAAACTCACAGGCATGGGCACTAGATCAATGACTCATCTAAAAGACTACATCTCTGAAGATACCGCAGTCCTTCAGTACTGTGCTTAAATGCCAGCTCAGATCGTGTGTTTACATGTAGAGAGGGACTTAAGTGTAAAATTATAAAGTTTGCAGGGATATTGACTTTTTTATAAATTACACTCGAAAGCCTGAATTTTCCCAAGTACCAATAGACTAAAAGCATCCCAAGCTTGGCAATCTCTGAAATTCATGCAGACGATCATGAAAGAAAGCCATTTGGCCCAACTATCCCCATTCCCTCTTCCCAATTAACTAAGGGATTGACTGGCATGTATTGTAGTGACTGCCTGGGAAACGTTCTGCGAGGAAATTCTCCAATAACAACGTTATTGGAAATACCAATGTCCATATAAAGTGCAACTTGTTTTATATAGAACTGCTGTTGACATATTTGTTGACGTAACAAAGTTATGGACAGAAGTAATGTTAACCATTCTGAGAGAAACAAAATTCATATCCAAAAGAAATGTTTCCTGATTTAAAAATTAGTTGTGACAGCTAAGACCAGTATCATCTTAAAATTTAGAGAATAATGTGTTTCTTTTTAATAATTGATTATTCAATTATTGATTATTAAAATAAACTTTGAATGGTTTCTGCTCATCACTTAGAGACACTTTTGAATTTGCACCAAAATGGAGTGGAGGGCACCAGGTTGGTTGAAGTAGTGTTAAGTGAAAATCGTTCATCCTGCTTTATCATTGTTGCTGCTGACACCTCTGCTGTGTTTGAATGGCAGCTGGTTTCAGTGTTCTTCTGAGAAATGGGCATGCCTTTGGTTCTGACTAGTGGGTCAGCTTTAGAAAACGCATGGAAAGTTTGTGTTATACTTAAGTTCTCCAAATGATGGCCATTTTTATTGACTATTGTTGTTTCAGATGGTATTTTGGGAAGATTACTCGAAGAGAATCGGAGAGAATGTTGCTAAGCCCTGAAAATCCTCGTGGTACTTTTTTGGTCAGGGAGAGCGAGACCACAAAAGGTAAATATGACTGAGAATTAAGTGAATTAAATGCCTTTTACAACTTGAATGAAGTGGGGGCCTGATCTCTGCATCCTACTAGCTCACGCTGTTAACAATTGATTTTATTTTCACTACGACATGGTACGCAGCACCCTTACTAATGCAATGTTTCTGTGCATTAATGTGCAATGGAACAAGTCAGCTTAAATCTGTTGTTTTCCACTTCTTGGGCTTTCTGTGTGAACAATACCTTCAGGGAGCTGAACTGAAGTCAGTTGAAATCCATTCATCACAGAAGCTGAGAAATTGGAAGGGAAATTTCCCCAAGGGCTTTCTTGTATATCTACAACTCAGTGACCTACTGAAGAGGCTTTGGAGCAAGTCATTTTGGCCTCTGAAATGGTCTTGGGACAATTGAAGAATGAGCCGTAAATATGCTTGTTGTGCTGTCTGGTTTCTCAGTGGCTCAGAAGAGTGTCTAGACTCTACCTCAACCAAGACCTGGCCTTTATTCAGTATCATAAGTTGAATGCTTCAGTATGCAGCATTTAAAATAAAATGACAGTGGGGTTCGCTATTTAATGTTCACGAAGAACCAGTCATAGTTTCAGAAAAACAATTTGGTGAAGCTAGTGATCAAACAGCCAAGTGGTGACTGAAGCAATAAAATCCATTCCAAACAGGATAAAATGATGCGGTATAGTCCTGAGGTGGTATCTGGACTACATTCAGAGGTGAAAGTGAGGACTGCCGATGCTGGAGATCAGAGTCGAAAAGTGTGGTGCTGGAAAAAGCACAGCAGGTCAGGCAGCATCTGAGGAGCAGGAGAATCGACGAGCTTATGCTCCAGACATCGACTCTCCTGCTCCTCGGTTACTTCCTGGCCGGCTTAACTTTTCTAGCACCTGCACTTTTCGACTACATTCAGAGGTGTTCTATTTCCAATAATGTCAGTGTTTTGACAAATCTTTCTGCACAAGCTGATGCTTGTGATCGTGCTTGGATTCACAGCAGAAGAATGAGCAATGCTCAACAACACTTGAGATCAGAGAAAGAACCTCTGTGAAACAGCTGCCAGTGAAGTTGAGGGGTCAAGGGAAGAAAGGAAGGCTGCAAATGAATTGAGTCGAGAGTGTGTTGCCGGAAAAGCACAGCAGGTCAGGCAGCATCCAAGGAGCAGGAAAATTGACGTTTCTGGCTCTTCATCAGGAATGAGGCTGGGAGCCTCGGGGATGGAGAGATAAATTGGGGGAGGGGGCTGGGGGAAAGGTAGCTGAGAGTACAATAAGTGGGGGTAAAGGTGATAGGTCAGAGGGGAGAGTGGAATGGATGGTGGGAAGGAAGATGGGCAGGTAGAACAGGTCATGATTGCAGTACTGAGCTGGAAGTTTGGAACTGGAATAAGGTGGGGGAGGGGGAATGAGGAAACTGGTGAAATCCACATTGATGCTATGGGGTTGAAGGGTCCTGAGGCAAAAGATGAGGCGTACTTCCTCCAGGCATCGGGTGGTAATGGAGTGGTGATCCAATGGGGCCAGAACCTGCATGTCTTGGGCAGAGTGGGAGGAGGAGTTGAAGTTTTCGACCATGGAGTGAGTGAGTGAGTGAGTGTGTGTGTGTGTGTGTGTGTGTGTGTGTGAGAGAGAGTGTCGGGGGGGGGTGGGTGCGGTTGCGGGAGGTGACAGAGGTAGTGTAGATAGCAATTAAGCATTAGTAACAATTATAAGCCTGACTTTCAGTAATTTACAACCTTGGTACTCAAGTAAACATTTCCAATTTGCTGCAACAATTTGGATTGTGTTTTGTCTGAAGTGAATGAAGGTGTACAGGAATTCTTTATTCTCTAGCTCCTCCGAATAGTGTGCAAGAATGTAGGATGTGGAAAGTGGTGCCCTCAGGCTGTGTGTTGACAGCTTCTGTCCACTGCATTCCTTTTACTTCAGTGTTGCTTTGTGGAGAATAGATGTGCGTAATGTAGTGATTAAATTAATAATGTTACACAGAAACTGTTCACAGGAAGAAACAAAAAGTTCTCCTGTTCTGACACAGAATGAATCCCGCTTCTTATACTTTTTTGTATCAATTTACAAATGACACAAAAAAAATCATCTGAGACTTGAAATGTTCTATTGGCTTCAGGATAGAGCATTGAAATATCGTAGTACTATAAGCAGCTTATCTACACAGTATCATGAGGGCAAAATTCATGGGAGAGAAGCCTAATAACACTCTATTCTCAATATTGCACTACCGTTTGATGCAACACAAAAGGGATAGTTATGGAGATTAATTTTTAAATGGGTTCTGATGCTGAAGTGTCCTAAACAAAGCTGGCCTTATGTTAGAAGTGAAAGTATGTGTCGGATGGAGCAGGAGCTGGAACAAGGATCACATTGCATTGAACTGATCGTCGCAAGACCTTGCATTAAAAATGTATCATTTTCAAGTTGAAAAACTCAACTTTT
Organism: Hemiscyllium ocellatum; assembly: GCF_020745735.1. Classification (NCBI taxonomy): domain Eukaryota; kingdom Metazoa; phylum Chordata; class Chondrichthyes; order Orectolobiformes; family Hemiscylliidae; genus Hemiscyllium; species Hemiscyllium ocellatum. Next base: position 47,755,911 of record NC_083415.1, read on the forward strand.
GAAGCAACAATGCTACATTTGAGTAGTGATTACAATAACGATATCATCTATTGGGAACAAAAAGTACACCTCGAGCTTGTAACAATACTGAAGCCTTTTATATATTGAACCTTGGGTAAAAAATCTACATTCCTGGATTGGATTAAGAGGATTTGTTTTATCAAAATTAAACAGCCTCTTCTATTCCATAAAAAGCATAAAAAAGTGAAAGGCCAAGGTCATTGATGAAAATGCTGAAGTTGTTAGTTAAGGGTCAGACATCTGTATCTCAGAGAGAGGGATTGTGAGATACCGTCAGAATGAGAAATCCCATTGTGGCCAGCAGCAGAGCAGTGTGAAAAGTAGGTCACTGAAAAGATAAAAGCTAGTTCTTTGGCACTGCACAACAGACAGGCTTCAGATCCCAGCAGTACGTTCAATGATCAGAATGCATTAAATACCACACACGAAATTGTAATCCTTCACTGTGTAAAATAGCTAAATAAATCAGATAGTTAGTTAATTGGTTGTAGCATTGCAGCTTTATCTTCAGATGAAGTAAATGGAAGATTTTCAGTCCCGTACTCAATATTGCATTTCAGAAATAAATGTGAAAATTTGTTTTCATGCTGATTACTTGATGAACAAAGAATGTTAAGATTATGAACAAGAGTGTCTGCAGAGGACATTGAACCAGGAAACCAAGTCTTAGGAAATAAACTACAGGACACTTTGACATGTATGGGTAAATGGGAGTGGGACTACTCTTGAGAGATCACTGGGGAAGTATCTGGTGCTGATGCCATAGGAATAGGGAGTAGTGGTATTTGATGCTGACTTTGTGCTAAGGAGGGTGGATGGCCTGTTAGGCCTGTAGGAGTTGGTGGAGCATGTTGAGGGGAGGTGAAGAGTGTTTGAGTTGTAGAGCAGAATGATAGTGCAACCAGCCATGATCTCACAATGGAAAATAGGACCTCCCTCCAAAACTGAACTCCCCCGCCCCATCTCTTTTCACAAAGCCAAAGAATTGAGCTGCAGCGATGGATGCATACACAGAAACTTAGTCTGCAGCAATACCTGAACATGTCCCAGACTAGTTAGACATTCTGTTGTGGAATGAGACTCAAAAGCATCCATTGTTTGGATGCTATGGGTGCCGTGTGGGAACTAAAAGGTACCCAAGATACTTCCACACACTTAGGTTGTGAATTATGATGCATGCCATATTTTTGAAGGTATTTTTGAAACATATGTGCTGCTAATGTTCACTAGAAGCACGCAAAGTTGATGGATCATGAGCTCAATGATTTACAGCATAATAGTCCATCCAACACCTTGTCTTAACCTCAGACAGCAGACTGTGTTAAGCAACAGGAAAAAGCCCTCCCCGACATATGCTATTTAAAGGAATCATCAATTGCTTTTAGATTAGTTGCTGTTGATTTCTTCTGGCTTTGATAGATTTCTACAAGCAGTTGATGCTTTCCATAGACAACAGTAAGGGCATGGGGAGTGGGAGGATGAATAGTACCCTCCTGTGAGGGAACAGCAATCTCATAATCTACAAAGCCAATGCCTCTGACCCTGGGCTGTGCCTAGTGGTCAGCTGGAAAAAGATGACTGGCCTGCTGTGAAAGACACATTGTAAACCTTTTTGAGCACTGGGATCAGCAGCCATGATAGCAGCTGTTGGAACCTGTTTACTTGACTTCAGCATCAAGATGTTAGGTGACTTCTGCTTGAGCTGCAGAGGAAGCTGATCTATTGGCTACTGTGGTTAGTTCAGCAAATGTGTCAAGGCTTTTGGTGACCACACTCATGGTGAAAAAGACAGGTTTCTACCTCTGCACAAAGGAAAGTTGGTGCCAAACACTGATGCTTTTTGACGTTGACACGTCTATTCAGAAGTCTCCATTTAATGCGTTAAGCATTTCATTGTGCAGACCCATCAATATGTAGCCTGACCGAACAAAGTGCTCATCTGATTGCTGTGCAGCAGATGTTGTGTAAAATCATGGCTCTGGCTAGTTGGCGTCTGTGCCAAATTTGCCTTCTGCCCTGGCTGTAGGCCATTCATGCCCACTATCTCACCTAGTCTAAATGCTGCTGGTGGCTGCGAGTATGGAACCAAGTGCCAGTGTATTATCTGCATAACTCCTCGCTCCACAGGCAGATCAGGGTGTGCTCTTCTCACATATTTGAAAGGAGAAGGGGACAATAGCGAAACTTTTCATGAGATATGTGGAGAGAATCTACCAAGTGCATGCAATGCTCACCTTTGCAGGTTGTAGTGTAGGGGAGAAATGAGATATGAAGAGACGATCAGATGTGAGAATACAGTCATCTGCAATTGATTCAGCTACTTCACTCACCTCTGGCTCAGCAATTTTCCTTCTAATAACAGCTAGTTCCATCCATCGAGGTCAGGAAATTCACGTGAATCTATCAAGTTTCAAGTAAGTTCCTGCTGTGCCCCACCCTGTGCTGTTAGAGTCAGTGTGCAGGTGCAGTGTATTTGCATGATGTGGCCAATGGTTGCTTATGGGTAGTATTGTGTTCCAGCTAGGGATTTGGCTATGGAACTGGCAATGGTGTTAACTGTGGGAAGATGAAGTGACACATGAATGTAGCACATGAGTACTGATTGAAAGACATGATAATGATGGTGTGGTGATTTGAGGAGTATCCGCAGTTCATAGAGAAGCTGGTAGGAAAAGGAGATTGAGGGTGTGCAATCATGTGAGGCTAATAATCTCATGTCACAGCTTCTCAATGATCAGGATTAGACTGTGGCATTGACCTCCATATCTAACTGCACCATTGCATTTGGAATACATGGCTGGATGGGCCTCCAAACCTTTAACGAATGTAGGGGATCGTGACTATTTCTCACCAACCTCCACCACCAAACACCAGCTCATTCCATTCAAGAAATGTTCTAATCTAAGAGCGTTATGAGGCTTTGAAATTCTCTTCTATAGAGAGCAAAATGGGCAGAGTCACGGAATATTTTGAGGCAGTTGGAAATAGATGCTTAACTAATAAAGAAGTCAAAGCTTGTTGGAGATGGGTGGGAATGGAGGCATTGAAGCCGCAATCAGATCAGCCATAATCTTATTGAAAAGTGGAGCAGGCTCAAGAGCCTCCAACTTGGGAGCATGCTATTTCCCACATGGTTATTATTGTTTGCCACATCAGAATCACCTTCCGCGTGTGTTCCAGTCATAATGCACCGCCCCTTTAAGAAATGCAGACTAGTTTTAAGAACTGGCAGTGGGTTAAATGTTGGAATCCTTGCTGATACACGCTGCCAATTAACAGTGTGGTTTGTGTTGATTATACATTGTAATCATTCTAATAAGTAACCAGCACAGAGTTAGCTGCATTTCAATCAATGGGTGGAGGTTAATTACACACTGCGAGAGACATGCCCATTTTCAGGACCTATGTGATTTTTCTTTTTTTTCATTCGTGGAATGTTGGCATCTATAACTAATTGCCCTTGAGAAGATGGTGATAATGAGCTGCCTTTCTGAACTGCTGCAGTGCTCCAGGTTTAGGAACAGCCATGGTAGTCTTAAAAAAGGAGTAATAGAATCATGGAATCAGACAGAACAGAGGAGGCTCTTTGTTTTGAGTGTGTTGCTGGAAAAACACAGCAGGTCAGGCAGCATCCGAGGAAGAGGAGAATCGACATTTCGGGCATAAGCCCTTCATCAGGAATGAGGCTTGTGGGCCGGGGGGGTTGAGAGATAAATGGGAGGGGAGTGGGGTGAGAGGGAAGGTAGATGAAGATGAGGAGAAGGTGATAGGCCAGAGAGGAGGGTGGAACAGATAGATGGGAAAGGAGATGGACAGGTCAAGAGTGCTGAGTTGGAGGCTGGGGACTGGGATAATGTGGGGGGAGGGGAAATGAGGAAACTGTTGAAACCAACATTTATCCTGTGTGGTTGCAGGGTCACAAGGCGAAATATGAGTCATTATTCCTCCAGATATCAGGAGGTAAGGGTTTGGTGATGGAGGAGACCAAGGACCTGCATGTCCTAGATAGAGTGGGAGGGGAAGTCGAAGTGTTCAGCCACAGGGCAGTGAGATTGGGATACCTGCACCAACCAGAGATGTTCTCTGAAACGATCTGCAAGTAGATGACCTGTCTCCCTGATGTAGAGGAGACCACATCGGATGCAACGGACACAGTGGATTACATTGGTGGAGGTATAGGTAAATTTCTATTGGATGGAGAAGGATCCTTTGCGGCCTTGGACGAAGGTGAGGGAAGTGATGTGAGCGCAGGTTTTGCAATTCCTGCAGTGGCGGGGAAAGGTGCCAGGAGTGGGGTGTGGGCTGGTAGGGGACATGGACCTGTTGAGGGAGTCGCGGAGGGAATGGTCTCTCCGGAACGCTGATTGGGATGGGAGGGAAATATACCTTTGGTGATCGGGTTCGTTTGGAGGTGGCAGAGTGGCAGAGGATGATGCAATGTATGCGGATGTTGGTGGGGTGGAAGGTAAAGACCAGGGGGGGTTCAGTCCTTGTTGCGTTGGGAGGGGCGGTGGTGCAGGAAATGGAGGAGATGCGCTTGAGGGCATTGTTGACCTCAGAGGAGGGGAAATTGCGGTCTTGGAAGAAGGAGGCCATCTGGGATTTTCTAAGGTGGAACTGGTCATCCTGGGAACAGATGCAGTGGAGGCAGAGGAATTGGGAATAAGGGATGGCGTTTCCACAGGAAGTAGGGTGGAAAGAAGTGTAGTCTAGGTAGCTGTGGGAGTCTGTGCACTTGTAGTAGGTGTCTGTGGTTAGTTGGTCGCTGGAGATGGAGATGGAGAGATCGAGGAAGGTGTCCAAGATGATCCAGGTGAATTTGAAGTTCGTGTTGGTGAAGTTGATGAACTGTTCGACCTACTTGTGGGAGCACAAGTTAGCACCGGTATAGTCATCAATGTAACGGAGGAACGGGTGGGGGGATGGTGCCGGTGTAATTGCGGAAGATGATCTGTTCCACATACCCGACAAATAGGTAGGCATAGCTGGGTCCAGTGTGGGTCTCCATGGCTACCCATTTGGTTTGGATGAAGTGGGAGGATTGGAATGAGAAGTTGTTAAGGGTGAGGACCAGTTCAGTCAGGTGGAATGGGATGGCAGTGGAAGAGTACTGGTTGGGTCAGCGGGAGAGGAAGAAAGAGGAATTGGAGATATTCGTTGTGGCGGATAGATGTGTACAGGGCCTGGAAATCTATAGTGAAGATGAGGTGTTGGAGGGAAATGAAAACCTTGGAGGAGGTAAAGGGCCTGGGTGGTGTCCCAAATTTAGGTAGGGAGTTCCTGGACTAAGGGGGACAGGACGGTATCAAGGTATGCGGAGATGAGTTCAATGGAACAGGAGCAGGTTGAGACAATGGGTTAACAGGGGAAGTCCGGTTTGTTAATCTTTGGTAGGCCGTAGAATCAGCTGGTGCCGGTTTCACGGACAATGAGGTTGGAGGCTGTGGATGGGAGATCTCCAGAGGTGATGGGAGTTGAGGTCATGGTCTAGGGGGCAGTAGGAGGAGGTGTCTGCGAGTTGATACGTGGCTTCAGCGGTGTAGAGGTCAGTGTGCCAAACTACTATTGTGTGCCCCTTGTCTGTGAGTTTGATGGTGAGGTTGGGGTTGGAGCAGAGGGAATGGAGGGCTGTACGTTGTGAGGGGGGAGGTTGGAGTGGATGAAAGGGGTGGACAGGTTGAGGCAGTCTCTGTCACAGTGGCAGTTAGAAATGAAGAGGTCAAGGGCAGTTAACAGCTGAAAATGTGTTGCTGGAAAAGCACAGCAGATCAGGCAGCATCCAAGGAGCAGGAGAGTCGACGTTTCGGGCATGAGCCCGTCTTCAGAAAGGTTTGAGAATGTGGCTGAAGAGCTTCTGGGCAGAGGAGATGACCTGGGGGGTGCAGTAAGAGAGGGACTCACTGAAATCCTTGTAGAGGGAGGAAGAGAGCTTCTTCAAGGAAGGCATCCTTGCAAGAGGCTCATGCCCGAAATGTCGACTCTCCTGCTCCTTGGATGCTGCCTGACCTGCTGCGCTTTTCCAGCAACACATTTCCAGCTCTGATCTCCAGCATCTGCAGTCCTCACTTTCTCCTAAGGGCAGTTAACATGCCAGCATGGGTGTACAGGTGGATGGAGTGTGTTGGAGGTGTGAGAAAGGGTCCTCAATGGGTGGATGAGAATGGAAAAAGTGGGCCCCGAGATGGAGGCAGCAGAAGTGTTCAAGGTCGCGATGTGTGTCAAACTCAGTAACCTAGGAGCGTAGAGAGAGGAAGGTGAGGCCTTTGCTGAGAACCACAAGGGATCAATGTGGATTTCAACAATTTCCTCACTTCCCCTCCCCTCCACATTATCACAGACCCAGCCTCCAATTCGACACCACCCTCTTGACCTGTCTATCGCCTTTCCCATCTATCCGCTCCACCCTCCTCTCCGACCTACACCTTTTCCCTCACCTTCATTTGCCTATTGGCTTCTCAGCTCCCTTCCCTCTAGCCCCACCCCCCTCCCATTTATTTCTCAGCTTCCCGGCCCACAAGCCTCATTCCTGATGAAGGGCTTATGCCTGAAATGTTGATTTTCCTGTTCCTCGGATGCTGCGTGACCTGCTGTGCTTTTCCAGCACCACACTCTCGACTTTGATCTCCAGCATCTGTTGTTCTCAGTTTCTACTGGAGGAGATCCTTCGTCCCATCAACTCTGTATTGCCAAAGTTACTTTAAATCAATACTAGTCCCACATTCCAGCACTTGGCCAATATGTTTGAATGTTATAACATTTCAAGTGCTCATCCAAGTAGCTTTTAAAGGCTGTGAGGTTACCCACCTCGACTACCCCTCCCCCCCCCCCCCCCCCCCCCCCCCCAAACAGTGCACTGCAGACCTACACCACCTTCTGGGTGGAAAGACGTTTCCTGAAATCCCTCTAAACTTCTTGCCTTTTACCTTTATAAGTGTATCCCTTTGTTATTGATTGTAAGAGGAACTGTTGCTTTCTATCTACCCTGTCCATGCCTTTCAATCTTATAGACTTCAATCAGGTCCCTTCATCCTTCTCTGCTCCAAAGAAAACAACCTGTGCTTATTCAGCCTCTCTTCACAGTGAATATGCTCCATCACAGGCAAAACCTCCTCTGTACTCCCTCTAATGCTGTTGTATCCTTCCTACAGTGTGGTGGCCAGAACTCCACATAGTATTCCAGCTGTGGCCTGACCAAAAATCTGTACAAAACTCCAACATAATCTCCCTGCACTTACAATCCATGCATGGACTGATAAAGGCAAATGTCCAGTAATCCTTCTTAAATGCTATATTAACCTGCCCTGCTGCCTTCAGGTGTCTGTTGACAAGCATCCTAAGATCCTCTGAGCCACCTAGTGTCTTGCCATATATTGAGTACTCCCTTGTTGTGTTGCTTCTTCCAAGCTGTATCACCTCATACTTATCCGAGTTAAATTCCATTGATCTGCCCATTGGATCAATCTGTTTATACCCTCCTGTAACCTAACACCCTGTAACTGCTAACCACCCAGCCAATCTTCATGATATCTATAACTAACTTACCATCCACCCCACATTCTTAGCTACATGGTTAATATCTTTTATCATGAACAATAAGAGGCTCAGCATTGATGGTCTCTAGTCACATAAACATCCTCCTACCACCACTCTTTCACCCTACCACTAAGCCAATTTTGGATCCCAATGGCTTTTATCTTCTTTTTCAATCTCCCCTGTGGACCTTGTCAAGGACCTTGCTGAAATCCATACAAAGTATGTCAACTGCACTGCCCTCATCTACACATCTGGTCACCTCCTCCAACAATTCAACCAGATTTGTTCAACGTGACCTTCCTCTGATAAAGCCAAGCTAATTATCCCTGATTAAACCTTACCTCTCCAAATGGAGATTCATTCTCTCCTTCGGAATTTTCTCCAATAGTTTTCCCTGCTATTGGTATTAGATTCATGGGTCTATAGTTCCCTGGTCTATATCTCCCATCCTTCTTGAAATGTGGAACCACGTCCTTCTGGTACCTCTCACCTGGCTAGAGAGAAATTTATCTCAGAGCAACTGTGATTTCCTCCCTTATCTTCCACATCAGTCTGGGACACAACCTGGGAATTCCAGGATTTTGATCCAGTGAAAATGAAAGAATCGCACAATAGTTCCATATCAGGATGGTGTGTGACTTGGAAGGAAACAACTTGCAATTGTACCCATTTATTTGCTGCACTTTGTATTTCAATGCTATCTAAGGAGCTTTGGTGAATTACTGCTTTGCATCTTTTAGATGGTACACACTGTGGCCATTGTGCATTGATGTTGCAGAGAGTGAATGGTGATGGTGGTGGTTAGGTTGCTTTGTCCTGGATGATGTCAGACTGATTGAAATTGTTTTTGAAACTGTAACCATCTAGGCAATTGGGGAATATTCTGTCATATGCATGTGTTGTAGCAGGTGAACTAGCTTTGGGGGAACAGGAGATGAGTTACTTGCCTTAGTATCCTGAGCTTATGACTTACTATTCTCAAAGTATTTATCTGGCTAGTTCAGTTCAGTTTCTGCTCAATGATGATTGACTGGATGTTAATTTTGAAGGATTCAGTGAATGTCATGCCATTAATGTAGGCAAGAGGAGGCTGGAAAAATACAGCAAGCCAGGCAGCATCAGGAGGTGGAGAATTCAATGTTGTGGGTATAACCCTTCTTGATTGGCTGAAGGACCTCCTCTCTACTGTCACTTTCTATGATTCTATAAACCTTTCCTGAAGAAGGGTTATACCCAAAACATCAACTTGATGCTGCCTGGCTTGCTATGTTCTTCCAGCCTCCTAATTTGTCTACTTTGGATTCCAGCATCTGCAGTTTTTTGTCTTTAACTAAGCTTGGGCATTAAGGGGCAATGGTTAGATGTACTTGTTGGAGATGGTCATTGACTAGTATTTGTCTGGTGAAAATACCACTTGGCATTTACCAGCCCAGGTGGATATGACCAGATATTGTTGTATATTGACATGAAGTACTTCAGTATCTGAGGCATCATGAATGTGCTGAACATTCTGCAGTCATCAACAAAAATCCCCACTTATGACCTTAGCTCATTGGTAAGGCGATCAAGGGTTATCGGGATTAGGCAGGGGAATAGGGCTGAGAAACATATCAACAACAATCGAGTGGCAAAGTAGACTTGAAGGGTCAATTAGTCTAATTCTGCTCCTATAGGTAATGATATTATGATGGAGTGAAGGTCACAGATGAAGCAACTAAAGGTTATCATGCCTAGGGTACTACCTTGAGGAACATGGAGGGCTTTTGTCATGTGGTGGTAGTGTCCCTTGAGTTAGGAGACTTGGTTCAAAACCCTACCTGCTCCAGGGAAAAGGAATACCATCTCTGAACAGGTCAGTTTGAAGATATTACCCTAAGAACCTCCTGCAGGGATGTCCTGGGTCTGAGGTGATCGCAATGCAAAAACTATAATAACCTTCTTTTGTGCCAAATATGACATTAATCAGTGGAGAATGCTACCCGGATTCCTAATGACTTTTATTTGCTGGGATTGCTTCATGCCAAACTCTCAGTCAAGCGCTTCTTTAATGCTAACAGTAGTCACTTCCATCTCACCTTTGGAGTTCACCTCTCTGTGTTTTGACCAAGACGGTAATGAGATCAGGGAATGGTGGCCATGGCAGAATCCAAACTGAATATTGCGGAGCAGGATATCCCCTTTCAAGTGCATCTTGATGGCACTGTTAATGGTCCCTTTGCTGATGATTGAGAGTACACTGAAGTGGTAAGTGACTGGGGTGGAATTGTCCTGTTTTTTTGTGTATGGACAGTTTTAAACTGTTCTCCTGCATTGGATTTAACTTAATCCGATTACTGACATGAAAACAGGCTTTGTATGTTGAAACACTTTTAATTCATCCACTGGGTGTAGTATCATTGGCAAGGCTAGCATCTGTTGATTGTCCTTTAGACATCAGTAATTATCCTCTTTTTTGAGTGTAATGGAGAGGCTTTCTGGGCCATGTCAGTTGAAGAGTCGAACACATTACCATGTGCCAAGAATCACATGGATTTGCTTCTCTGAAGGATAAAAACAAACCAAACTGGTTGATAAGATAATCCAACAGTTTCATGGTCACTAATACTGATACCATCCTAGAAGTTTGATTCCCTTGCTGCCATAGTGAGATTCAAACATTATCATTAGGCAAGTGGTTTTGATTATGACATGAATAGTATAACCGTTTTACTTTCAGACCCCTTTGCAACTTGATATGATGTGGTAATCACTATTAAGTATTTGCCAAGAGTCCAGTGCGATTTAACTACCCAAGAGATTGGATGCTTAGCAAAGAGGTTCAATGGGGAAGGAAGACACAATGTATGCAATTATTTTGCTCAGGTCACATTGAGGGCCAGGATATGGGAATAGAAGACAGGTATGATAGGCCTGAGGCTTAATGACTCCTGAGAAAGATGGAGTACAAGAGGGCCTGCATATCACACACACCGTGGGCTCAAATATAAGGCCTGAGGTGAGTGTCCTCTTAATGAGAGAGAAAAAAAATGAGACAAGGTTATGTCAAAACCGAAATTCAGATTGGATTATTGGCAACATGTCACATGGCCAGAGGTTGTATCTGCCCCCCTAAAACCTGTTTGAAACAGCTGAAATTCAACAACAGTAGTCTTATCTGTGTGACTCTCAGAACGGTGCAGTCTCGTGGTGGGAGGTCTGCAAATACAGTAAGAAAGCAAGGTGTACATTGGATCATTCATGCTACATTTTAACAGTTTTCCTACAATTTAGTCCTTAAAGTGAGAAGTAACATCAATGTGGGAAGAATGTACATGCTATTTAAGTTTAATATGTTGTAAGATTCTCAATATTTGTGGTGACCAATTGGACGCCTATTTCTTTTTAACAACCCATGTGCAAGCCTGTACAATTCTTAGATTACTGAAAAGTGTTCCACTGATGCAAGATATTGATTTTTTTGGAGTATATTTGTTAAGCCTGCAAATCAATATAGCATGAAATTCAGCATATCACACCTTGGAATTCTCAAAGAATGCAGAGATTTTGAACCACGAGTGAAGCCAATTTGTATGCGAGTCAAATCCCACTCTGAATCAAAGTTTATCCAAGTCCCAGTTTATTTTATGGTGCAGTGTGGTAGGTCCTTTTGTATGCAAGTCATGTCTGTCTATAAATTTGTTTCACTCTTGCATTGACATTATTGATGGCCCATAACATTGCAGCACTGAGGCTGCATTTTTTCAGAAGGATGTTGGAACATTCCAACCGTAATTTCCAGGGTTAGGAATCCAGTCTGTAATATGGTCAGATATTCAAAGTTTCCTGTAGTTCTTAAGTATCCTCGTTATTTCCCTTGTCTTCTCCCCTTCCAGAATCAGTTAATCTCAGTGGGATATGGGTGCGTGGGTATGGCTCAGCTAATTCTACACCTATGAACTTAAACAGTGAATGTTGGGAGACCACGGAGGGGAGGCACCACAGCTGAAACCAGCTACAATCGCCCTTTCCAAGATTGGACACTAGACAAGTTGTCCAATGACTTGTTTACCTCTAGCCTCCTCCCTGAAACTACATCCCTATCCCCACAATACCTCCTCTACCATCCCAGTTCATTCCTTTCCATATGATCCAGTGGCATTGTGATATTGAGCTGTTAGGAAGGAAATGTTAACTTAACATTATCTGATTAACTGGAAATATGTGTAGTTGTCACAGTAACATCTTACTGCATTCAAAAAGAATAGAAATTATTGAGAGGTATATGGATTGTAAGTTGCACTGCAAAGTTGTGGTGGCTTCAGATATATTATGCGCAGTACTGTTGTACACTGGTTCTTAAATGTTCTTGATTTTTCAAGCCTTCAATTCACTTGGTGAGATAAAGATCCCTGTGGTCTTCATTCTTCTTTTAATTCTTTGAGTGGGTTGTACTTTGTAAACCCAGTAGCACATATCAATCTTGAAGATTTGTAGAATTTGTCTAACAGTTTTAAGAACGTCTACCTAAATTCTCCTAACTCCTGTATCCAAACTTGTCACACAGTCCTGACAGGTGAAAGCAAGTAGCCACAAAGATGTTTTTGTATTAATCATTAATCTTTTTTGACCCCCAAAATATAAGTCCCCTATCCTCTTCTTGACAAATATGAACCAGGAAAGGCTATATATTTCCCAATCTTAAGTGAATTACTAATTGGTAGAGTTCTATGTGAATGCTGATAACTTGCATGCAAATCTCCGCAAGTTAAAAGTTTGATGCATTCTGAGGTGGTGTTGACAAAATCTGCCTCGGGGTGTGAAAAACTGGTTTCCCAGCACCACTATTGGCAGAATGACAGGGCAGAAAGAGCACGCAGACCATTAATGGTTAGCATTTGACAGATATGGAGAAAACACCTGAAAGCTTAAACAAAGTTTGTATCAACATTTGTGGCTTAGCTTAATTCAGAACTTCAACCATATCAATATTCATGCAGCCTCAATTTTCCATGTGCAATCTTGTGGAGTTTGGTGTTTCCTGTACCTATACTATTTTGTAGTGGTATTAGAAAAATGGCTCATGTTTACGAGTTTTGTTTTCTGTTCCCTAAAAGCCAAAATACACCAAACTTGGTTGGTTTTGTAGCCTGAAAAGTCCAAGAATTTAAACTATTTTCAGAGGGTCTTCAGAGTTGTTTTTGACTGCTTGATGTAATTTAAATGCAGAAAGTTACAGCATAGACAGGGGCCATTCACTTATGTGTTGTTGCTGCTGCCAGCAAAGCAGGAAATGACTCAGGCTATGATTGCCTCGAGCTAAAGGAGCAACAGGTTCAGGTACAGAGGGAACGTACTGGCTCAGGTCCTACTCTTACAAAAGCAAAATACTGTGTGAATTGAAACTCTGAAATACAAACAGAAGATATACTGGAAACCCTCAGCTGGTCTTATACCACCAAAGCACAATGGTGGAATCTTCTTTGTTAAGCAGGTGTCACAAAGAGATGTGTCAAAAGGTATGGGTGATGTGGGATAACTGTTGTTCGCACCGTGAGTAGTTAGGATATGGAAGGCACTGCCTGGAAATGGGAGGGAGGCAGGTTCAATTGAAGCATTCACTTGGGCATTGGATGATGGTTTGAATAGAAATGGTGTGCAAGGACATAGGGAAAAGTCAGGAGACTGGGACCGAACTCTTCCTTTTTGTAGGTCAAATAGAAAGATTGTATACTCAGCAATGAATATTCACCTCTTCTGGACTCATGTAACATGAACACAAATGACTGGGCTAAAATTGGATCGATGTAGAGGTAAGTTGAAACTCGAGTCAAGTATGAGTTGATATTAATGAGATCAATCAAAAGTTGAAAGTACATTGTATGGTCATTAGTTGTGATAACAAGTAATTCAAGAGACTGCATAGGTATTGTTCAAAAGGAGCTAATCTGATGTACAAGATCTCCATGTAATAATTACTTTGGAGACTAAGTTATTTTACTGGTTTAGATTTTGTAGTTGTATGTTTAGCATTCACTGAATAAACATAGTTTTCTTCTTTACATTTCTAAAACATTTTGAAATGACATTAAAATATAAAACAGACCTCAATGTCTCTCAATATCCCCAATCTTGCTACGATATCTTGTTGGAACTCTAGTGCATAATAAAATTGCACATGAGGCCAGGAGCCAGATATATGCTCAGTCTGGAGTTTACATTCAAGGTTCCGTGGACCTCTTTAATGGATAGAAATTGTCTCTATCTATCCCTTACATAATATAAGGGGATGGGGTGGTTGCAGTGGCTGAATGGATAAGATGCTGGCTTCCTAAACTAGGAATTGTGTGTTCATGTCTCACCTCGGGTTGTCTCAGATTTGTTCTGTAATGTCTACTTTTTTTTAAGAAACTTGTTGTTCTTCACTGTGTCTGATGCTTACACGCACACGGCAAAAAAAAGTGTCGGGGCTTTTGTTCATTCTGGAAAAAAAAAGGAGGATGGGAAGGGATTGATTTTTAATGCCAAATTCTCAGTTATTTTTTCAGTTGACTGATATTAATGGTATGCAAGGCCTCAGTTAGTTGGGGGGGGTGCGGGGATGATGGAGTATAAGAGTAGGGACGTATTACTGTAATGTATAAGGTGTTGGTGAGACCATATCTGGACAACTGTGAACAGTTTAGGCTCCCTTATTTAAGGAAAGATATTTAATTCGACGCAGTTCCGACAAGGTTCACTATGATGATTCCTCCCCATGGAGGGATTGTCTTATAAGCAAAGATTAAACATGTTGAACATCTGTTCACTGGCGTTTAGAAGAGTGAAAGATCAGCAATTCTGGTCTCTTTCCTATCAGAAGGATGTTGTGAAATTTTGAAAGGGTTCAGAAAAGATTTACAAGGATACTGCCAGTGTTGTAGGATTCGAACTATACGGAGAGGTTGAATAGGCTAGGGCTGTTTTCCTTGGAGCATTGGAGGTTGAGGGGTGATCTTCTAGAGGTTTATAAAATCATGAGGGCATGGATAGGATAAAAGGTGTTATCCCTGTGGTGGGGAAGTCCAGAACTAGAGGGCATAGGTTTAGGATGAGAGGGGAAATATATAAAAGAGACCTAAGGGGTAACATTTTCACGCAGAGGGTGGTATGTGTATGGAATGAGCAGCCAGAGGAAGTGGTGGAGGTTAGTACAATTGCAACATGTAAAAAGCATCTGTATGGGTATATGAATAGGAATGGATGGGAGGAATATGGGCCAAATGCTGGCAGGTGGGATTAGATTAGGTTAGGATATCTAGTCAGCCATGGATGAGTTGGAATGAAGGGTCTGTTTCTATGCTGTACATCTCTATGACTCTGTGACTAAGTAATCCTTCTCCGCCTTAATAACTCTGTGATTCAACCCTGTGTCTGGAACACTGACTACACACGCGATGAAACACTAGTGCTCACCTGTGGAAGGACGATAGCCAGGTCTTATGCCTACTGGCATTTACGTGGGCACCTGCAGGCTTTCCTCCTGATTGAACCAACCAAAGGCCAGCAGCTCCAGAGACTGTAGCATAATGGAGGTGGTGGTGGCTACTGCCAACACAGCATCCCTGGACTCCCAAGATGGGCCAGTGATCATGGACAGTGTAGATGTTGGGGGCACTGTCTTGTAGGGAGAGTGGTCCCTAGGGGTCAGAAGCAAGTGCATTCCCCATCCCATGTCCATGCCCTCAATCAAGTAGAAATTAGTGTGGATTGTGGGATCTCTAGCCATCCACGTCACACTGGGCAGTGCATTTACTTGTCAGTTGGAATGCTTATTACATATCCCACCTGGAACCTAGAAAACTGTGGCCCGGACAATAGGCCCTTAGGTGCTCCTTAAATCAGCCAACTAATTGTACACAAGGCTCCTATCTGAAGTCAGAATGGAAAGGATGCTCATGGGCTACCTGTCATATTTCCCAGTTTGCCCCTCAAACTTCATACGGGCCAGAGGATCCTGCAGAATGTTTCACGTCTGTGACCTCACATCAGACTAGGGAAAAATTGATGTCCACTTTTTTTAAAAAACATTTCACAGGATATATGCATATTTCTGGAGAACAGCATTTACTTCCCAGCCCAATTAGCTTTGAGAAGATGGTGGTGAGCTGCCTTCTCAAACTGCTGCAATCCATGCTGTGAAGGCAGACCAGCAGTGCTCTTAGGGAGGTAGTTCCAGGATTTTGCCCTAGTGACAGTAAGGGAAAGATGATGTAGTTCCAAATCAGAATGAAGTGTAGCTTGAAGGGATACTTGCAGCTGATGGTGTTCCCATGTATTTGCTACCCTTATCTATCTAGATGATGCAGGTTGTGGATTTGGAAGGTGTTGTCCAAGGAACCTTGATGAGATGCTGCAGAGCAGATGGTGCACACTCCTGCTACTGTATGCCAGTGGTGGAAAGAATGAATATTGAATTGAATGCATGGATCATTCAAGTAGGCTGCATTGTCCTGCATGGCACCTATCTTCTTAGTATTGTGGGATCTGCTTTCATCCAGGAAAGTGGGGTGTATTTTATCTCAGTCCTATCTTGTGAATTGTTCTATCCTTTGGGGATACAGGAGGTGAACTACTTGCCAAAGAATCCTCAAGCTGTTCTCAAATCTACATATTTGTTTGGCTTGTTCAATTCAGTTTCTGGCTAGTGGTAATCCTCAGCATGCTGATATAGGAGATTCAGTGATACCAATCCATTGAATGTCAAGGGAAGATGGTTAGATTCTCTGTTGTGGGAGATGGTCATCGCCTGACACTTGTCTGGCATGTGTTATTTTGAAAAAGTGAAGGATTTGGTAAAAAGAGCAAAAGGGAAAGTCTGTGATTAGATAGAAGGCAAGAGAAGTTAAATGATGAAATAATTCATGGTGTAAGACTAAATTGAGTGCTAATGGGAGAAGTAAAGGAACAGATGTTGTGTCTAGAGGAGGTGTAAAGCTGCTTTTACTTGCTCTGTGGTAATGTTTGCTGGAAAGGATGTTTGTGTGGACATTGGACAAGAACACAACCTAGCCTGTCTGTGATGTTACTCATCCCTCAATTAAATAGCACACTGGTATTCATTATCCAGGCCTATACCTAAACAATGCCCACTTAAGCTACATTGCCTCCATCCGAAACTATGACCACTTCAGCCTCTGCTGCTGAGCTGCAGTTGCAAACAACACTTGTATGTGTGAACACTCAGAGGCTGAGCCTCATACCATTATTGATGCATTCGCGGAGGTGTATGAGAAAATGAGTCTGCAGCTAAACATTCGGAAGACAAGCTTCCTCCTGTCAGCCTCCTCCTGCCATACAACACCACCTGCTGACTCTCAGGATCCACAATGAGCCACTGGGCAATATTCATCAATACTAGTATCATGGCAGCAACAGCAGATGTCAGCAATTGAACTCAACATCACCTCCAGCGTGCCAGCATAGCTTTCAGTCCTGTGAGGAAAAGAGCGTTTGATGACAAAGACCCCACACTCAGCATGTTGGCCCTTTTCCCAACAGCATATAAAGTCCTATGAGAGAAGAGAGGAACTACTGAAATGGAGCTGAAACTGTTGGCACTTCATGCTGCAGGTAAACATTACTTGTGCAGCTTTAAAGTGTTTTTTTTCGCAAACCTCCATATATCACAGAATCTCATAGGTCCAACTTCAAAACTTGTTCTGTTTGATTTTCCTAGTGGACCACTGCACTTGATGAAATATTGAGCATGGAGAAATAAAAGTTTGGACAACTTTGCTCGAGACTATTTGAAAGGAAGCCTATCTCTGAGTCTTCATTTTAAAAAAAATCCAACATCCATGGAATGACAACAGCTACAAAAGTACTGAAAAAACTGTCTGGAATCACAAACCTGGTGTACTGAAAGCCGTGCGCTATCAAGAATTTTGGCTTGAGAATTGGATTCCACAATGATCCAAAGAAAGCTATCAACCGAACGACATAAAATATGGCAGTAGACAGATTCAGCCTGTGGTGATTTTTGTACTGATGCTAATTTAATGCTGTTGAAAGCAGCTTCTTTGTAAATACATGCTAGAGTGAAAATGCAGCTTTTCAAGCAGAGCATTGTTCATCATAACAATGAACTGCCATCTTTGATATTACAGCTAATGTCATTATTCCTCCTTAAAAACAGCATATTCCTGGTAATACCTTTTTTATTTTAGATTAGATTAGATTCCCTACAGTGTGGAAACAGGCCCTTCGGCCCAACACCAACCCGCTGAAGAGCAACCCACCCAAATCCATTCCCCAACATTTATCCCTGACTAATCCATCTAACATTATGGGCAATTTAGTCTGGCCAGTTTACTGAACCTGCACATCTTTGGACTGTGGGAGGAAACCCACACAGACACAGGGAGAACGTGCAAACTCCACACAGACAGTTGCCCAAGGCAGGAACTGAACTCAGGTCCCTGGTGCTGTGAGGCAGCAGTGCTAACCATTGAGCCCATGCCACTCAACTATTGAGTAGTTAAGTTATGGGACATAGTCTTCCTTATAAAATAGAAGTGAGGGAACATGACAGGGAATAAAATATTTTGTTGGCAATTGAAAAGCTACAAATGAAAATGTTCCAGGGTTATACCTCCAGAAAGTTTAAGGTCAACAGATCAACAGAAAACTCTGTGTAGGTGGTTAGTAAATCTAGAATTAGGTCAAGCACGGACATGCTGAAAATGACCCGGTTGTGTGCATATTGTTCTTCACTAGTTATATTCAGGAAATTTAACAATATGTAGTATTATCAATTCTGAGGTTTTATTGCAGGTTGGCATGAAATACATTTCATTGACACAAGGCATGTGGATTGTTGGGCTGTCCGAGCAAAACTTAAGATCGTATGCTATATTGCAGGTAGTGCACAGAGTAATTATCTTGTTCATATAAATATTTCCTTCAATGTTAGCAATTTGTGAAGCCTGAGACCTAACTGTGAGGAATGGATTGGCAATCCATTGTTTCTATAACAGAACAGCTGCAACAAGCAGCATCCTATCAAGTTAAGCAAGAAAGCCACAGTAAAGGTTTGCTGTTTCCATAGATTAAATGATTGATACACTGTGCATAATTCTGAAATGCAATGAGGGCTGTAAATAACAGTGCTGAAGGATTTGAGGAAGTGCAATACATATCTCAGAGTTTCTTGCAAATTGGCAGATTTTTAGCGAGACAGGAAATTTGGGCAAATCAGGTCTTTTATATCTGCTTCAGCTAAAATTGGTTACCACAAGTTCACTTCACACTTCATACAAGTATTTAGATGACTATAGTGTAATGGAAAATGTAGTGATAAAAAGCTCTTGTATGCACAAAAAGTATTGTCTTTACTTCCCTTTATTCAGGTGCTTATTGCCTCTCTGTGTCTGACTATGACAATGCAAAAGGACTGAATGTGAAGCACTACAAAATTCGTAAACTGGATAAAGGCGGCTTCTACATAACTTCACGAACACAGTTTGAAAACCTGCAGCAGCTGGTACTGCACTATTCAAGTAAGTTCTAAAGAAATACTGTTCAAATGTAGAGACCTTTCCACACTGCAAAGCAACTTTGAATGAAATGATTATTTTCAGTATTGTAGCTGTTGCAGGAGTCCAGTTACCTCAATTTGTAGATAGCTAGCATGGTGGTTCAGAATAAAGTTCCAGTGAAGGTGGAAAGTTAAAAATCACACAACACCAGGTTATAGTCCAACAGGTTTATTTGGAAGCACTAGCTTTCGGAGCACTGCTCCATCAGGTGGTTGAAGGAGCAGCGATCCAAATGCTAGTGCTTCCAATTAAACCTGTTGGACTATAACCTGGTGTTGTGTGATTTTTAACTTTGTACACCCCAGTCCAACACCGGCATCTCCAAACCAGTGGAGGTAGACTTGGCACCTGCCTCCTTTACCAACCTCATAGCAAAACCATGGCATAAGCTTGCATTCAAGAAAATAATTGTTAATACTACCATAAAACCCAAACTCTAGGATTTCATAACATTGATGAGTGAATCTATAGATTAATTGAGGATGCGTGGCTGTGACATCTGTAGAACAAAGCAGAAAATGAGCTGCCGTGAATCTATGGCCACCCACCCATAATTTAATGCCCTGTCATCTTCCTACCCAAGAATGCCCAAATGGTCTGCTGCCAAAGCATTGGATGGGGACATAATATATAGGGAACACATAAAATAAATTACAGAGTTGCTTGCAGACGTATGGGAGAAGGGTGCCTCTCATTCAGAAGCACTTAATGCCTGATTGAGAGACCTGACATCAGGAAAGTTGTGACCTACTTAGAGTTTTTATCCTGCCCTTCCTATTACTTGTCCCTTCCCACCTCCCACCTTCTTCTACCCCTGAACCCTCACCTCTTCCTGCCCTTCTCCTTCCCTACCCTTCCCTTGCCCCTTTGTCCACGTCCATCTTTTTACCCCAAAACCTCACCCCTGCCCACAATATTGCAACTTGTACATTCATCATAAGAGAGAGTATGAGAGCTTGTGTTTAATATACTGCCAATATTCTTGTCTTGAGTCAGACCATGCAAGAAGATTTTGGTCAAAAACGATGGCAACTCCTAGGGATGGAAGGAGAGCCGGCATGAGCTTCCAATTGATTGGTTGAAGAAAACAGCAGACAAATAACAAAGTATTTCCTCATTTCCCTGACCCATTGACAATGAAAGCCAGAAGTGGATATTATAATTTGGGCATGAATATCCATCAAGGCAGAGGAACGTATGCTCTTTTGTTTTACTTAATGAGCAGCATGGTGGCTCAGTAGTGAGCACTGCTGCCTGACAGTGCCAGGGACCTGGGTTCGAATCCAGCCTTGGGTGACTGTCTGTGTGAAGTTTACATGTTCTTTCTCTCTGTCTTGGTTTCTGCCAGGATTCTGGTTTCCTTCCACAGCCCACAGATGAATAGGTTAGCTTGATTGACTATGCTAAGGTGTGCAGGGATTTGCAGGCTAGGCTTGGGAAATGTGGGGTTATAGGGAAAGATTGTGGGGAGCTCGGTCTAGCTGGTAATCTGTTTGGATTTGATAGGCCAACTTGCTTTTTTCTATAGCAAGAGGCTTCTGTTCTTTTCTAGGATATTGCACAAATTGTAAACATAGCCTTTTGTTCCTTTCTTCTGGCAGGAGGTTTTGATCTCTGGGTGGAAATAATGGAAATTTGGTGGAATAGTGTACATTCCAAATCTCCGCTATGTGCTGCCAGCAGGTTAGACTCCCTGTTAGAATTACAAGCCAGGAAATGCTCCCTACTGTGCGTACATCTGTTGTGGAAGCAATGTCGCCAAACAAAAAGAAAGAGTGGCACAGCAGCTTATCTCTTTTTTTGAACACTTACATACTCAAAACAGTTCCATCTTTTAGATATTTTCCAG
Organism: Hemiscyllium ocellatum; assembly: GCF_020745735.1. Lineage (NCBI taxonomy): Eukaryota > Metazoa > Chordata > Chondrichthyes > Orectolobiformes > Hemiscylliidae > Hemiscyllium > Hemiscyllium ocellatum. The sequence continues at coordinate 47,776,869 of NC_083415.1, forward strand.
TTCCTGTTGGATCGACTGGGTGCAGTAATTCTGGTCATAGGCTTCGTGCCACCTAATTTTCCTCTATATACCCCACTGAGTAAGTCCAATGCAACACCCAGGAAAAGGAACAGAAAAATCTATCCTGTTTTCCTTAGTTCTTAAGGATGTGTTAACTTCCATTCTGCCAAGTGAATGATGTCCAAGCTGTGAAATATGGTGGGTGGCATGCAGCATATGAGGGCTGATAATCCAGCTCTTTAACTTCAGGCATCCTTTTCTGATTCAAGATCGTGGAGCAAATGTTCTGAATTGACATTCCAGCCACACAGTTGGGAATATTCATTAGAAATTCTAGTCTTGAGGTTAGCAGCCCTGATTTACATGTTTTATTTCACAATCCATGTGCATATATCTCTGGTACATTTTGTCGTAGGCAACAGAATTACTTTAAGAAGAATAACAGATGGAAAATTACATGCCTGTAAGCAGTGCCCTCCAGATTTGAGCCCCTATCTGTAGACAGCCTTGAAGTTTGGGACAGTCTGCTGGATTGGGAGATTGACTTGTTAATTAGGACCTTGCATTTTAGAATTTCCTGTGGTTAAAGTAAGAATTATGATTAATATGTGGATATTAATGAGAACAATGTATTTACAAGTGGCCTGTGAAATCTCTCAATATACCCCTAACCAGATTATAAAGTTGATAAGTGCTTAGTGATGCTTAGTGATGGAAGCCAGGCTGCAGTAGCTGGGGTAAGTATTTTGAAGACTAATGAGATGTTTACATTGCATAATGGTCTTTCTTTCCAGAGCATGCTGATGGCTTGTGTCATCGGTTGACAACTGTTTGTCCAACCGTGAGACCACAGACCCAGGGATTAGCTAAAGATGCTTGGGAGATCCCACGGGAATCTTTGAGATTGGAAGTGAAGCTTGGACAAGGTTGCTTTGGAGAAGTCTGGATGGGTAAGAGACCTTACATTAAGTCTAATGATAGAGATGGTTTATGTTACTTTATTGTTGGAAAGATTACATTGACAGGGAATACGAGCAACTGCTTCAACCTCATCACTGTCTCAATTACAGAATTTAATTAAAGTTGCCTTTTAGAGTAGCATAATATAATCTTTTTCACATTTTTTTTGTGTTTGGATTGTTCAATGTTATTACCTCTCTGAGTACCTTTGGGTTAGACTGCAACATCCCTTTAAAGAAATTGGCAATTTATCCCTTAAAATGTCTGCACATTTTGCAGTGATTGCCACGTTCCCAGTAGGAATTATGCTTTATCTCAGACTGTATTGAATGATTCACATCGACTCACAGCACAAATAAAAAGGATTTGCAAACCTGAAATAACAATAGGGAAATATACAGCAGATCGATTAACAACAGTGGAGGAAAAAGTGAACTTCAGCTGTGGTTTCTCGTTGCAATGAAAGTACACACAAAACGTGAACTTGTACCCAATGCTTAAGAATTATGGCCCACTATAGTCTGTTTCCAACATTTTGGAAATTTAGACTCAGTCAGTTCTATCTTTACCAATTACCTTTTCCTAATTTCAAAGTATCTGCTAAATTCTTAGTTCATGTATGCATTATTGGAAGTATTTCTTTTGTTCCCTTACTTATTAATTGGATTAGATTAGATTAGATTAGATTACTTACAGTGTGGAAACAGGCCCTTCGGCCCAACAAGTCCACACCGACCCGCCCATACCCCCTACATTTGCCCCTTACCTAACACTATGGGCAATTTAGCATGGCCAATTCACCTGACCCGCGCATCTTTGGATTGTGGGAGGAAACCGGAGCACCCGGAGGAAACCCACGCAGACACGAGGAGAACGTGCAAACTCCACACAGTCAGTCGCCTGAGGCGGGAATTGAACCCGGGTCTCTGGCACTCTGAGGCAGCAGTCTTGTGAGGCCTGAAGTCTTCATTTCAGGATAGATTAATAGTGTTAAATACTGAGATAAATGTGTGCAACAAAATGTACAAGAATATTGTACTTTGATAAGAGATTAAGAGCTTTCTATATTTATTTCAGATATCCAGCGACTGCAGTACATTGCTTTTATTTGACTAATAATTCAATTATTTTTGCTCAGTCTTTACTTCACTGGATCACTAAAGAGATCACCTTTAAACTTGCTTCAGGAGAGGGTGTATGATAACCAAATATGACATTTGAGATTCTCTGATTTGTCTTTCCCAGAATTTTGGGGATCAGAAACACTGAATATTGGCATTTAAAGTGATTACCTTTCTGACAATCATTAGATCAGTCACTTAGAGTGATTAACCAGAAGTCTCTGAACTGCTTACAGAAAGCATTGTGCATGAGGGGGAGAAAAGGAGGTGCTATGTGGTACTGCACAGCTTTAGGAATGAGAAGATGGAGAGCACAGAGAGGGGACGAAGGGCAAGATGGGGATTTAGAGTCACCTCGGATTACAATGCGATATTGATCAGATAAACCAATGGGCTGAGCATTGGCAGATGGAGTTTAATTTAGATAAATGCGAAGTCCTGCATTTTGGGAAAGCAAATCTTAGCAGGACTTATACACTTATTGGTAATGTCCGAGGGAATGTTGCTGAACAAAGAGACCTTGGAGTGCAGGTTCATAGTTCCTTGAAAGTAGGTGGATAGGATAGTAAGGAAGGTGTTTGGTACGCTTTTCTATATTGGTCAGAGTATTGAGTTCCGGAGTTGGGGACATGTTGCGGCTGTACAGGACATTGGTTAGGCCATTTTTGGAATATTGCATGCAATTCTCGTCTCCTTCCTATTAGAAGGATGTTGTGAAACTCGAAAGGGTTCAGAAAGATTTACAAGGATGTTGCCAATGTTGGAGGATTTGAACTAAAGAGAGAGGCTGAATAGGCTACAGCTGTTTTCCCTGGAGTATCGGAGGCTGAGGGATGATCTTGTAAAGGCTTATAAAATCATGAGGGCATAGATAGGGTAAATAGAGAAGGTCCCTGAGGTGGGGGAGTCCAGACCCAGAGAGCATAGGTTTAGGGTGAGAAGGGAACAATATAAAAGAAACCTAAGGGACAACTTTTTCACGCAGAGGGTGGTGCATGTGTGGAAAGGGTTGCCAGAGGAAGTGGTGGAGGCTGGTACAATTGCAGCATTTAAAAGGCATTTGGATGGGTACATGAATAGGAAGGGTTTGGAGAGGTATGGACTAGGTGCTGGTAGGTGCTACTAGATTGGGTTGGGATATCTGGTCGGCATGGACAAGTTGGAGCAAAGGGTCTGTTTGTATGCTGTACATCTCTATGACGCTAATTGATGTTAAACTTGTGGCAAGCTTTTACCCTTGTTCTGCTCTGCTGTAGGAACTTGGAATGGAACAACGAAAGTAGCAATCAAGACTTTAAAACCCGGTACGATGTCTCCCGAGGCTTTCCTGCAGGAGGCTCAGATCATGAAAAAGCTACGGCATGATAAACTGGTTCAGCTGTATGCAGTCGTCTCTGAAGAACCAATCTACATTGTTACAGAGTACATGAGCAAAGGTAGTTATACATAGAATGAGATGTACTTCACGAAAGGTTTAACACTAATGTATTTGACCTCACTGGAATAGAACCTAGCATCTTTAAAATATAATTGTAAAAACCAGATTTAGTATGGAGCTTGGAACGAAAATATAAATTGATACTTTTTTTCCTCATGAGAGTAGCACTTCATAATGCTATACATCTTTCTGAGAAATTTAGTTCTGAGAAAATAGGCTTAGAAAGGGATTTCCTAAATGAATTCCAAATAGGTTTTTATACTAACACATATTCAAATCAGTGGTTAGCTGGTCTTTGGCGCCTTTTAAATTGTGTTCCTTTGTAGTGACCAGCAGTATTTGCATAAAACTAATTGGCTATCAGCTGTAATAATGCTGGTTTTATAAATTATATATAGAGAAACGGGTGGCACGGTGGCACAGTGGTTAGCACTGCTGCCTCACAGCGCTTGAAGACCCGGGTTCAATTCCCGACTCAGGCGACTGACTGTGTGGAGTTTGCACGTTCTCCCCGTGTCAGCGTGGGTTTCCTCCGGGTGCTCCGGTTTCCTCCCACAGTCACAAAGATGTGCGGGTCAGGTGAATTGGCCATGCTAAATTGCCCGTAGTGTTAGGTAAGGGGTAAATGTAGGGGTATGGGTGGGTTTCGCTTCGGCGGGTCGGTGTGGACTTGTTGGGCCGAAGGGCCTGTTTCCACACTGTAAATCTAATCTAATCTAAAACGTAAGACATTTATGAAAAGGAAAGCTATTAAGAAGTAAAATACTGAGGAAAAATTGAAGTTGTTGCATTATCTTTTTTTGTTAGTGGTATTGAGTTTCACTTGCATACTGGTCATGTCAAAATAAACTGCTTCAGATTCACTGAGCTTGGTAGCTGAGAAAATGGTCTCTCAAGCTTATTTTCAAATTGTGTTTTCATTGCTGTATGAGAACAATCCACAAGCATCAATGATAGTGGAGAGCTGTGTGGAGCCACTGAGCATTCTTTGAAACTTTGCACTGTTTTTTGGTTCATGTAGTACCTGCAAAATGTATTCCTGTGTATTGAAAAAAAATCTCATAATCATTGTGGAAATGTGGCATGATAGAAAATCTTTGAAACCTGCTAAAACAAACAGATATGGTAATCCTGTTTGCTTTAACAATTTACTCTCACTTCTCCCCTGGGAAGGTCACCTGCCTTTAGTTTCTGTTAAGTGTTGCATCTCTGTGTTACCAGTCAAATTTCCCAATTGTATTTTGTGTCTGAATATGCATAGCAAGTTCAGTTCATATCAGGAAAGATAGTGAAAATGAGTTGGTTTGCTGAGTGGTTGAGCTATAAATGTGAACTTGTAAGAATCCCCGTCATGTGTTGGGAATAAAATCCTGACACCACAGCAAGGAGCAAACTTATTCGAGAAATGGTGGCTATGGGCACTAAGCATTCTCTATTCCACTTTGATGGAAGGAAGTTGAAGAGCAGAGTGTAACAATGCAATGTTTTTCACACTGAAAGACTTTTAAAATTAGCCAAATTCATATTTTATTTGTATGGTATCTATAAATGTGAATCAGTTTCTTATAAATATGATAATCGTGCAACAAGGAATAAGATTTATAATTTGTTTTCTTTTTAATGGGGCACTTGGATTTTCAGCTTCTGATATTCAAGACACTAAAAACAAACCCAAAATAACCCTGTTGCATTCAATAATTTCAGTAATTGGGATATCTCTTTACTTTAGTGCTTGTCTCAACTAATGCAAATTTATGATCATTATTCTGAGAGACCAAAATGTTTGATGTGGCGAATAGAAAAGAAAATGTTACAATAGGGCTTTTGAAGTTAAGGATTAAGGCAGTGATTCCCAAACATTTGAGTTTCAAAGCACACTTCAATGAGACAAACCATTCTATGACACATTCATTTTTTCAACTGAATCAATTAGTCATAAGCATCACATTTACATATATTTATTATGGTCATGGCCTTACACTATGTTGCAAACCTCTTGAGTATCCCAAAGCATACAACAATCTATCCATTCCTTCTTAGAATCTATTCTAACTTATATGAGCAGCTTATCTAAAATTATTCACCTTAAAATCTGTCCAAACAGTCCATTTCAACAGTCTTGTAACAATTGTGCACCCCATTACTGTTCAAACGCAATTTCTTCTCATCACAAAGATATGATCCTCAATTATTATGCATTCTCAAACTGAATGTTTGAGTCTGCACATGTGCAAGCAAGCTGTATAATGAGCCAATTTCCCAACTTCCCACAGATGTAGTGACAAATGTCCTTGCGTCCATGTCTGCAGTATACACTTCTCGTCTTACCGTGGCAGACTGATTGCAAACCTCTGGGCTAAGGCATATTTGGCAGCAAGGTAGAATGAAACCTGACTCTGCATCTTAATGCACTGTACCTTGACCTGAGAATGCTTGATTGTATCATTCCCTGAGCATTAAGAAAAAAAATCTGTATTGTTGCTGTATAGCCCACTTTTGTCAATCTCACAGATACAGAATTAAAATGTAATATCATAGAAAGTAATTGACTTGAAACCTAAGGTGTCACTGCATTCTTATCTTTCGAATGGTTTACTATTACAGGAAGTTTATTGGATTTCCTTAAAGGGGAGATGGGAAAGTACTTGAGGCTTCCACAGCTGGTTGATATGGCTGCTCAGGTTAGTGTTAACTTATTGCTATTAAAAAATGCATGATTTTTAAAGGTCCTTTCGGCTCTTGTGGTTTTCCTTAATGTGTTATGTTACCAGTGGCATGATAATCTATTGATTTAGCATCTCCTAAAATAGACCTTAACAATCTGTGGTCATTCAATCTATAATCATACCCACACAACACATCAAAGAACAGCTCTGGATTCAAAGTAGCTCCAACTCAACCACTTATTGGGGTCAGGGGAAAACAAATCTATGTATGTGCCAATGATATTCACACCTGAACTCCAAAAGCAGTGTTAAGTAGAAGCCTTTGCTGTAAATTTTACTGTAGTGTCTACTGTGCATTTTATTTTTATTACATTAAAATTTAATTATAGTTAGTTAATTTTAAACCTAACTGTCAGTTAACTGTAATGGATACAAATGTCAAGGAATGCTTTAAAAGCAAATTATCTTTTGAAGTAAAAGACTTTGATGTCAGACAGCATCTAATTTTGTTTCATTAATAAGACTTTTCTGCATTTGATCTTATTAGCCCAGGAAACTAACAATTCTGATAAATGAATGCCTAGTTTGGTAGAGAACGAGGGCTCTGGCCCGAAACGTCGAATTTCCTGTTCCTTGGATGCTGCCTAACCTGCTGTGCTTTAACCAGCAACACATTTTCAGCAGAGAACGATAACTATCACCTTATATCTGTGAAACCAGTGGGTTCAAAAATAGTTTGAATCCTATCTGTGGCTTGTCAAGTAACAAAGTATTGAAGGTGAGGTAGAGACGTGACATCAAGGTAAAGCAAAGGAAGCAAGTTCTTCACTCTGCATTCCACTATCATGTGGGGTCCGTGCGCTCAAAGCTATGTCGCTCAAGAACTGGCATGCTGAGTTACATACACAACCATAGCAGAAATTTGCAACCCTAAATAGATGTTATCTTCAAATTGAAAGACAGCCGATGATGTTGTGTTTTTATTTCTGAGTCACAATGTTTAAGTTCAAGTCCCACTGGTAGGCTTTGAGTAGGTGCCATGCATTTTACTTGAAAAAAACATGTTACTTAAAAATGGGAAAGTTCAGTCCATAATGTTGTGATCTTGGCTGGTGGCAATACTTGACAAATCAGATCCTAGAGTAAAATCTGACTTGATAAGTTTTAATATTTGTACTTGTTTACAATGGTGATACATTTACGTGGCACTGCCAATGTTCTTTCACAAAACAATGCAAATTTAGTTCGTAAAAGAAGAAGCATTATATATCTGTATCATATGTACATATATATAATCTGTATACACTTTCATATAAAAGTTTATAAAGATTTTAACATCAATATAAAAACAAAGATTTAGCCTCTTTCCCTGTCCTTTAGTGATACCCAGTCTCTTGTGCAATTGTTTCTCCTATCTTAGCTCTTTAATTCCTTATTTAAATGATAGTCCTCATTCTAGTTCTGATAGCCAGAATTGTATTTTCCAGTTCCAATAATCTGTACTTGCTTTCAGTCTGATAGTTTTTAAACTCTGCAAGGACTCTTGTGATGTGGGGGTCATGTCCCTATCTTTGAGTCTGTAGGCTTAGATACAAGTCCCATCTGCTCCACTGGTGTACACCAACATCTCTGAACTGATTAATATAGAAAATATTTGAAAAATGTAACCACAAAGCGAAAGCTTGGAGACCTCACAAACTAACATGCTAGGTTCTTCTGAATTCAAAGCTGATTCCAAATTGAACTCAAATTATTGTTGACCCCTGATCTGTTTTCTTTGTATATAATAAAGGTCTAACTTTGCAAATACTTCATTGGTTAATGTCACAGATAAAAGATAAAGTTGCCTTTGTTCTACTAGATCACAGGGCTTCTCCCTTATTAGAAGATATATGTGAGGGTCACTCCACCTCAGTCAAGGGGAGAGGTTGAGGAGGAAAGTCCTTTATGTTAACTTCAGACAATGCGGAAAACGAACCCATGCTGTTAGCATCATTCAAAAGTTTTTTGAATTCATATCTGACATTCCACATCTAATAAACTAATCTAACCAACCTCCTGGGAACACCACAGTTAAGGTAAATGTAAAGCTGCCATAGTCCCAGAGGGCTACCATTTCATTATGGAGAGCGAGAGTAAGAGATGACTGGTACCAGTTTAACCTGAGGTACGCCATACCTCTGGTAAGAGGTGAGGTTGAGAAGGCAGGAACTTCTTGATGACTTTAGCCTGTATGTAAATTGAACCTTTGCTGGTGGTGTCACTCTGCATTGCAAAACAGCTGTCCTGTCTACTTTGGATTCCAGCATCTGCAGTTTATTTTGTCTCTAAACAAGTAGCCTGCTGGGCACTTAAGTTATATGTCACCTTGAAATTTAAATCTTTAGTTCATTGTTCCATAATACTTTCTGACTGCTTTCAAAAAACTTCCATGCACAGATCTAGACACCTCTACCTTAAAGTCCAAATTCCTGAATGATATTATTTATACATTTTTACTGCAAAACTTGTATCTGGGAATTTGCTGTGCATAAATTGGTTGTTGTGTTTCCAACGTTACCTCTGTAACTACAGTTCAGAAGTACTTCACTGGTGGTAAAGTGCTTTGAGGTTTCTGGTGGTTAGGCAAAGTACTATATAAATGCACATTTTATTATGGCCCTGATCTTGTGGCGAGTGATATTGTGTCACAATATTATCTTCTTCCTTAATAAAAAAAATACACTTCTTTCTCATAACATTACCTCCATCTCTGGCCAGTGCCAACTACTTAATGAAAAATATAAATATGGGCAAAAGAGATATTGCTTTTAATTCAACTTAGGATATAAGAAATGTCTTAAGTCATAACTGATGTGATAAAATCTAGCTGAGTAGTTGGACATGTTACATCGAGTGTTTATCTCAAAGTGCAGCTGAATGTTGAACAGACTTCTAGTGGGAGAAAACCAGAGTTCAAATAGAAAATTATATACAGCTAGAGTAATGTTTAACATTGGTTGAACATTGGAGAAATCATTCCAAACATAAACTGGCATGTACTCGGAACCTAGAGCTGAGTCATTCGGAAGCATAGTGTCTCAAGCTGCTTTGGCATTGATTGAAAAGTCTGTTGCAAACAGATTTCTGTTTAATGTTTTCCATAAACCATTGCTGATTATTATCTTTTGGATTGCTGGCAGGTAGATAGCACTAAAACATATGGAATAATGCAAGCACTATGATCTTCCTGGTGTTGCATACTAATCTATTGGGGATGCACTTTAAATTTCATATTTTCTGAAGTAAATGAACTCGTGCCATTCTGAGATTTTACAAGGTAAAATTGCCCTCAGATTCACCGATGGGCATTGATAGAATCAACTAGATGAGATGGGGAAGCAGAAGGGTCACATTTACCTGGTAAATGCTGCCATTCAAGGGTGGTATGAGATGCATTATGGCACTTCAGAGCCTTGCTTTGTTTATTGTTGAATTCATGGCCTTTCAATTCTAAATATTTTCATAAACTGTGGAGCTGCGAAGTGGTTCTCCAGCATTGCTGTTATACTAATGCTGAAGTGCGCCTGGACAAGGATAATAAAAAAACACACTGAATATTCCACAAAAGAGTATATTTTTAAAAAATTGATAATTTAAGGTCAGTTTTTGCTGTGCCCTCAAAGAGAAGTGGTATTCATCCAACAGTAAATCATTCTACCTTTTCCCTTTAAGCTAGAAATATTTATATTTTTGACAAAAATGTATTTTTGCATTCCAATATTTGATTAATGCTAACTAAATGTAAGAATGTCTTTCCCTTCTTTCTCCTCACTCGATTAATGGTCACCCTGTTTTTCCAGTTGGTGTCCATGGATGGTTGTCTAAATGAAAGATATGAGCAGTAATTAAATACATATTCAAATAATTATTTATGATATGTCATACCATGAACTGCATGTAATATATTAACAAACAGGAATTAGTCAAGGTCTTTTCCCCCAGGCGAGAGGGGACCTAAACTAGAGGGAATAGTTTTAAGGTGAGAGGGGGAAGATTTAAGAGGGACCTAAAGGGCAACGTTTTCATGCAGTGGGTGGTTTGTGAATGGAATGAGCTGCCAGAGGAGGTGGTGGAGGCTTATACAACACCAACATTTAAAAGACTTCTTGATGCGTATATGAATAGGAAGGGTTTGCTGGGACATGGGCCAAATGTTAGCAAATGGGATTAGATTAATTTAGAATATTGAGTCGGCATGGGCGTGTTGAACTTAAGGGTCTGTTTTCATGCTGTCTATCTCTATGGCTCTGTATTATGAAATTCTGTCATGCAAAACTTGCTAACAGTTCCTTTTGCATGTACAGTTCTTTTTGCATTAGACTTTGCATACATTCTCGATCATGTCCCCAGTGTTTCCAAAAAGAGGGTCACATGGTTTTATATGCTTTACATTTTAGAATACTTCAGTATGTACCGTCTCCCAGAATTTTGAAAATGACTTGGTAGGGCAAAATTTGATTCTCCTCTATTTTCTTTGTTAAATTCAATGCTGTGTTGCTCCTGATTTACAGATTGCAGCTGGTATGGCATATGTAGAAAGAATGAATTATGTTCATAGAGATTTACGAGCGGCTAACATTCTTGTGGGAGAAAGCCTCGTGTGTAAAGTTGCTGACTTTGGCTTGGCTCGACTGATTGAAGACAATGAATACACAGCCCGACAAGGTTAGTGCTGGGTGTTTGGTACAACTGACTACAGGATTTTGAAATGTCCTATCATAATCATGTAGTTGTGGTTCTTTATTTTGAAAGATTGTGGATTTATGCAGTGCAACTAATATAGAATTTAGAGATTCAGGGTTTGGATGTTTTCCTTTGTACTCAGTTCAGAATCTCCTTCACATTGACACTTGTTTCCAGGATCTCATAATAACACATAATGGTTCATTGATATTGGCTTCCAGTCCCAGAAAATCACCCTCATTCAGTTGAGTATGAATGTTCTATTGCTCAAGTATTCTTTTTGTCTGACATTGCCAATGTATTTCTGATAATAGGCTGTTTGTTCTTTGGGTCCTCCCAACTCTACTTGAGTGAGGCTATAATGTAATCTTGTGTTTAAGTGTGGAAATAGGAAACATGCACTCACTCCATATGTTCAGCCTGGATTCCAGCTCTGACCCCAGAAATAAAATGACATAAACCAGTCTTGTGCACATTGTTTTCTTTCTTGTGTTTCTTTTTCTCAGTTTCTTTTATGATCATTTTTGACTACACTGTGCTTAATCGGATCAAGTTGGTTAATATGCCAGATGGAAAAGCTGAAGTTTTATTCCCTTTTGCCTCAAGGCTACAGCCGGGCTAAACTAGATAAAGGCACATATTGCTTCAAGCCGCAATTTCATCTTGTTCCAATGACCTGATCTTATCAAGATTTCACAGCATAAAATGAAATGAATTATTAAAAACCTTGTGGATTCTGTGACTGTATTTCATATTAGCTCAACTAATCTGTCAAAAAAAAAGATTCTTATGATTGCAGGAAAAATGAAATAGTATTATGTGAATCAGAGCAAAAGAAATACTGGTGTCCATTAAAGAAAAATAAATAATTTAAACAAAAATACATGTTGTGAGTTTGAACATTGTCAAATTATTTCCCCAACCCCAGCTTTGGTGATGTGGACCTTGGTTTTATACCCTGATTTCTTTATGCAAAATCTGTACATCCAACTAGTAAAGTTAAACAAAACAAATATAGTTTCTAAAGACCTACATAAAAAAAAAGGCTACATTTCTTTCTTTGCTCTATATCGACAGTTAACTATATAGGTGTAGAACAAGTCAGTGAAAAGATTTGTGAAAATAGAATTAAGTTACCTGGTTTCTAGGACCAGGGTTGCAGATTAGCTACTCCCAAGCTAGACAATCATAGGTTCAAGCACTGATCCAGCACTTGAGCCCATCAGAGTACCATGAGGCAGAGGTTGAACAGCATTCAGCCATGGTTCACATAGGTAACATCAACACAGGCAGCAAGAGGGATGTAGCCCTGCAGTCAAACTTTAGGGAGCTAGGCAGGAAATTAGCAAGCAGAACTTCAAAAATAGTAACCTCTGCATAACTCCCAGTGACATACACAGATAGCACAGTGTGTGGATAAAGGTGGTGCAGGGAAAATGCCTTCAGATTCTTGGAACTTGGCTGTGGGGTTGACAGGACCCGTAATGGATCATTTGCACCTGAACGGAGTTGGAACTGAATTTCCTGCTGGACATTCTGCTCGTGTTATTGGGGAGAGTCTAAACTAATTAAGCTGGGTATGGTCAGTAACACCCATGTTTCAGGAACAAAATAAAAGAGAATCAGCCGCCAGAGGTTCAGGCAGAGTGGATAGGGAGAAAATATTCCCACTTGTGAAAGGTTCAAGAGCAAGAGGGCATAGATTTAAACTCATTTCTAAAATAATGAAAAGTGATACGAAGAAAAACCTTTGTATGCAATAAATGGTTAGAGTCTGTATTGCACTGCCAGCGTCTGTTGCAGGCAGATTCCATCAAGGTTTCTAAAAGAAAATTTGATGGTTATTTGAAAAGGAACAATGTAAAGTGTTACAGAGAGAAGGCAAAGAAAATAGAAATAAGTGAGGTGCTCATTTGGAGAACCAGCATAACATGATGGGCCAAATGTCTAGATTAGAGTGGTGCTGGAAAAGCACAGCAGTTCAGGCAGCATCCCAAGAGCAGTAAAATTGACGTTTCAGGCAAAAAGCCTTCATCTGCTTCTGCTTTGTAAAAATTCTGTGATTTTGTAAAATTGACCAGTTGGAAGTGCTGAAATCTAAGGTACAAATTTGAATTAAATGTTAACTCAAAGCCCTCCTGAGTTATTCAGGTCAATATTAAATATTGAAAATACATGTGCATTCCAAATAATTTTCTTTATTAATTTGTCTTTACTTGATACAGGTGCCAAATTCCCAATCAAGTGGACAGCTCCTGAAGCTGCACTGTATGGGCGTTTTACAATAAAATCAGACGTATGGTCATTTGGAATTCTAATGACTGAACTAGCTACAAAGGGAAGAGTGCCATATCCAGGTAAATTTCAAAATACTAAATGGTCATTTTTTTGTGCAAAAGTCAATAATCCAGAAAGCAGCAGAAGTAGCAAGTTTTGCTGGATAAAAGCGTAATCTCCACCACTGAAATTGGTGTTGGTGTAAACATGATTTACCCATAAGTAAGCAAGCTAAATTGTTTATGAAAATAAGTCATGAAATGTCACTTGGTGACTGCCTTTTCTAATCATTAGTATTTGCATACAGAATGTCATCATTAACTTTGACAAGCTAATCAAAACAACTTATTTTTGAAATAAGCGCAGCCTTTTAATTTGTACAGGGTAAAAACTCCAGAATCCCTACAGTGTGGAAACAGGCCCTTCAGCCCAACAAGTCCACTCTGAACCTCCGAAGAGTAACCCACCCAGACCCATTCCCCTACATTTATCCCTGACTAATGTCCCAACACTACACATCCCTGAACACTATGGGTATTTAGCATGGCCAATGCACCTAACCTGCACATCTTTAAATCGTGGGAGGAAACCGGAGCACCCAGCGGAAACCCACACAAACATGGGGAGAATTTGCAAACTCCACACAGACAGTCACCCGAGGTTGGAATCGAACCCAGGTCCCTGGCACTATGAGGTAGCAGTGCTAACTACTGAGCCACTATCCCTCCCAAAGTAGTTGCCATATTTACTCTAAACATCACCTTTGAAATTGACTCAGATGGTCACAGCTAAGGTTAACACTATTTGCTTTATACAGGCACCTTTCTGTGTTATGCTTGGATAATGTAGGTGGTGGACCAGTATCTCCATAAAGTGTTATCTAACTTCACTGGATTGATATAATATGAGAAAGTGACACAGGAATTCCAACATTTGAAAGGAGTTGTTTATTGGTTGATCTTGCCTAAGTGTATTTCTACACCCTTCTTGTTTATACCATGGCTCTGGTCACTTGTGGAAAATATATCTATAGTGTAATGAATTAGCTGGTCTCACTCAAGCTTTGCAGCCAGAGAGCTGAATCTTACCAGGTTCTTGGAGGTGATAACAGATGGGAGGGATTTGATGACTGGATATCAGCCTCTGTGGAGTTACTTCAGGAGGGTTTTGTAAAGTAGCAGGGAATTTCATTTAAAAAATTGTCTCACTGCTGGGCAACATTCTGTTGATGGAAAGGATGTGGAATAATTTGCAGTATTAATGCTTGTAGTCAGAGGCATAATCAAGGTAATCCCCAGACCTCCAACTATCCCTTCAGAGGGGTTTCTCCACCATCCCATGTGGAATATACCAACCTTGGCCTCCTAAACTTTATGTTGCACTTATTTATCTAAGGGCACCTCCATTTGAGAATCCCTGAAATGTTCTGAATAGTCCCAGCAATGCCCACCACTTTTAGTCAAGGAACTGCCAGGTAGCTAATAAGGAGGCCTCAGGCCTCCTGGGCTACTACTGTCAACGTGTATGGACTTTGAGGCCTACTTTTTTGCCCACGTCTGAACCCAAAGCCCATGCTAACAACTCAGCCCCGAGTCGGGGAGAAACTGGAATCTAACTAACTCCCTGAATTCAGGAAAGGTAAATTTATATTGACTTCCCTATCTTGATTGCTACATTAAAAACAAATTAAACAATATGATATGATACACCTCCAGTTGGGGGACTTGAATTTAGAGTTCCTGTCTCAAAGGTAGGGAACACAACCAGTGCGTCACAATGTTTGTTTTTATTCTACCAACAACCATCCTGGGATATGGTGACCCCTGCTGGAGTGTGCATGTGTGGATGCTGGCTCAGAACTGGCCTGCAAGTCAATACCTCTTCATGATAGCATGTCCTGCTTAACAGGCAAGGCTCAATGAGTAATGACAACTTGGGCATGATGCTGGAAAGCAACCTGTCATCATAAGCAACGACATGGTCTTTTTCTGAAGGAGGACAAAACAGGGGAAGTGTGCAGAGAGGGGATATTGCTCAGAAGAGAATTACTTATTTAAAACAATGCTTTGATTGCAATTTAACCAATGCATGGAAAAGGTGGAGAGGTAATCCATTGACCTTGCCCCTCACCGTCACACTGACTTGAACATCATGTTTCACAGCAGGTCCCATCCACTGACAACCAGCTCACATTCTCTCAACTGAGCTAACTGTTCAGTAGTTCTAATGAGCTAATTCTGGTTCTGCATTTGTCAAATTATAATCATTTGTGAGCACAGCGGCTGCTGTACAATATTCTTTTTAATTTGGGTGTCATAGGAATGCACTCAATCAAAAGAAAAGTTACTTTGAATTAATGCAAATTTTGAAATCTTCCAATCCATGATTTTCAATGTTCAAGAGTAATGAATGCTTGAATTGCCAATCCTTGAAGTTGGACAGGTAATTGCAGATGCTAACCATAGAGTGCATGGATTCAGGCCAAAATGTTTCTTCAGCTGTAATCCACTCCAAGTTCCACCTAAATTCTAATAATCTGACATCACATCCTGCCCTATTTCCATTGAGCAACTTATGCACACCAGCAATGCAAATATATTTATCACGTGTAAACATTCTTGTGAATCAGGAAAGTGTTGGACAAAAGATTCCATAAGAAACTGTGGGATGGGTAGTTTAGCCTATTGTACAGTTGGTGAAATAAGTAAAGAACTCTCAAACTTCACATGTAAGAATTGGTCACAGTTCTGGTTATTTTTGATTTACTTGAAATGCAATGAAATGATTGAACTGAATTTCAACTACTAAGCATTTTTAGTCTAGCATTAAACCAAAAGTGACTCATTAAAGCAAAAGTGACTCATTAAACATGCTCAACAATGCTGCATGTGTAATTTCTGATTTGGAGATGCCGGTGTTAGACTGGAGTGGACAAAGTTAAAAATCACACACCAGGTTATAGTCCAACAGATTAAATTAGAAGCACTAGCTTTCGGAGCGCTGCTCCTTCATCAGGTGGTTGTGGAGGACACAGTTGTAAGGCGCAGAATTTATAGCAAAAATTTACAGTGTGATGTAATTGAAATTATACATTGAAAAATACCTTGATTGTTTGTTGAGTCAATCAGACAAGATGGCACTTATTGTTAGAAAAGCTGAAGCTACCTTGAGAATGTAACTTTAAAGGAGATCTGGGATTTACATATTAAAGAACCCAAACTAACATATCCCATTCTAAAAGATGAAAGATTTACTTTAAAATTTGTTTAATATATCATTATAGCTCCATGACACTGTAACCCTTTTGCTATAAATTCTGTATGTTATGATCCTGTTCCACAACCACCTGATGAAGGGGCAGCGCCTCCGAAAGCTAATGATTCTAAATAAACCTGTTGAACTATAACCTAGTGTTGTGTGATTTTTAACTATATATTTTCTGTAAATGTCTGTGCTGTAATGGAGTAGCTCTGAATTTGATTTATAAACTTTCTTCTAACTGCTTCAGCCAAGAAAATGCTGCCTTGTTAAACAGCTGACTGAAAGCAACTCTATCATTTAGTTAATTTATCTAAAGTTAAGAGTGGATATTGTTCAACTACTTGTTCAAAACATCACTTACTTGGCAGGAGTTTGTTACGTATGCAAATTTTCCCTTCTAACTTCCAGTTTACAAAAATATGAATGTCCGTGTTGAAGTTGTGCCTTATAACACCTCGTGTGATATCTCAAATTGCTTTGTACTTAATTACTTACATTTTGAAAAGCAAAAACTGTTATTTGGATCATCAGATCAGCAATTGATGTACAGCTGAATTTGCGGCCCGGATTAAATGGTTAACTATAATAGGGGTCCAATAATTTACTTCTCTGCTCATTGCCTGGAAACAGAACTTGTCGTCTTGTCTTTGTCCATGGCCAGAGCAGTGAAGCAGGTGATTTACATCAGCAGGCATTAACCTCTGGTGGACGTCTTCTGATTATTTTATGAATGAAAAAAAAGCTAAGCGCTTTGATAGGTTAGTTATTTAATAGTGTGCACTGAACTGAATCTGGCTAGGCATTAGTATAAACACTGCAGTCTATTCAAGTAAATCATCGTGATTCAAGGTGATTGCTGTCTATGTTGGAGGGCAGAGGAATTGTGGCTTATTGATTCTTTAGGGCTGTACAAATTAATTTAGAACAGTTCACAAGTCTCATTAACAGCAAGTTCACATGACTATTGTTCTTTACTCCATGGCTGATTATTTCTGCAGAGCTGGTTGTTTGGATACTGAATTTTTACTCATGTTAATTTGTTCTGATTGTCAGGAATGGTAAATCGGGAGGTATTGGATCAGGTGGAACGGGGATATCGAATGCCGTGCCCGCCTGAATGTCCCGACTCTCTTCATGATCTCATGATACAGTGTTGGAAGAAGGAGCCAGAAGAGAGGCCGACCTTCGAGTATTTACAGTCCTTCCTAGAAGATTATTTTACTTCCACGGAACCTCAGTACCAGCCTGGAGAAAATCTATAGGCCCAGCCAATACTTGCAACACCATGGACATAGTGAATTTCTGCATTCTGCAGCTGCACTAAGTCTAGCTGCACGCAGCCCTTAAATCTGCTTAATAACTGGAATTCCTGTACACTGTGCACTAACTCATTTCTGCATATTGTTCCACACATAGTATAGATAATGTTGTTGATGAGGCACTCTAGGTATTTAATTTTCATTTCACCACTTTTTGATTTGAAAGATTCTAACTAAAGAGGTAATGAAATGTTTCCAGGTGCAAGCAAAGCAAAGCCAAAACAGCAAACAAGGAATTCTGTCTCCATAATTACTCTTCAGTTATGTCTAGGGTTTATTGACTATCCTTTCTATTCTTCAACAATGGAAACAAATCGAGATTGATGCAAGTTTGTCTTTCCAGAAGTAACTTTTTTCAAAAATTCAGCTTGTAGCTTGAGAAATCTATTAACCGTACCTAGGATTAACACAAACCGGAATTATCTCTTGTGCATGTGGTGCTAGGTTAGTTCATCTAGATTCAAATCAAACGTATTTACATCACTGGAAATTGCAACTGCATTATGATATTTTGCACATTTCCTTTTCCTTAAATAGTGGTACAACTTGCTAATGTTACCATTCAATATTATTTATATTTAATCCATTTTATATAAATTGAGGAAAATTAGTTCTGAACAAATGGTGGTAAAATCAGAAATATTTCAGTGTTTTGTATCTCCCCTGATGTGTATATAATGATTTCTTTGGATGAGAGGAACCGAAACACTGATATAGCAATAATGTGAACAAGCAAAAGAAAAGCTTTTTTTAAGGAAAAAAACCACATAGATTTAGTTCAGTAGCTGAGGTAGTAATGTTCTTTTTGGTTAATAACAAATGGATTTTGCAACTGTAAGACATGCACCGCTGTTTCACTTCTGCAGTCTTATACTAACTCAATCAATTGTATTTAGTTGTCCTCAGGACTTCCCTCTGGTGGTCATCCTGAATATGAAAAACAATCTGTTTCCCAGACAGAATTACTGAGATGACATGGATGTACATTACCAATACAAAATCAATCTTACTACAATGTGTGACATTTACAAAATATTTTATTTGGTTTACAACTGAACAATCCATCTTCCAACAATTATTTTACTTTTTTAAAAGTGAAGTTTTTGAAATCTTTGGACTTTGGAATTATGTTGTAAATATTCAAGCATGCAGAATACAGAAGTATACAAGTGTACAGATGTATACAAGTATACAGAATTTCCACTGTCTGTACAACATTCATATGGTTCAATGTTAACCGTTTTACTTTAAACTGGTTAATGCTGTTACAGTGGTAAAATAATTCCATATAAATTTATTAATTAGTTAGCACTAATATTTACAGTGTGGAGTTTCAAGGATTTTTACATTTTAATATATGTCTCCAAAAGCTCTGTGTTGCACACACTAGTCGAGTTGTTTATTGGGTTTTATCCCAATATCCTGTAGAATGTTCTATCACATGTTTCATGAAGTGGTTATGAATGGTTTTATTTGTGATTGTGAATCTCCTGGATGAACAACGATAATTTGCTTTCACGGTACTCACTGTTATTCAAAACAGAGGTGCGGCAAAATGCAGGGACTATAGCCACTGATGGTTATGCCTTTGACTGCATTATAAATACAACAAAATATTATAATGCAATTATGTAGAAGAGATCAACTTTATTGATATCTCTTTAATAAATCTCCTTTAACTCTGGTACTTGCTGTATCATGACATTTATAGTAATATTTTATAGCTTTATTACTATTGGATGTTATGATAATCCAGAAAAACATATGATATCCCAGAGCTTCCCATTTTCCACAGTACAAACTATTTGATTCCCTTATTTTGTTTGCATTTGTTCCTGAATTCTTCTCCATTTAACTCCCGTGAAGAATAGTGTTGAGATTTATCCCCCCCACTCATAATTTTTGTTTATCATTGATGAAGTTGTAGATTAATATTGACACATTGTTGACATAAACAGATCTTGCCTTGAACATTGAAATATTGACCTTGACTACAGATTGGGGAGTACAAGCTGCAACAGGTAAGGAGGGTGGATTGGCTCCCTTCTTTTGATCACCTCATTTGCCAACAAATATTTATTGTTCTGTTTAGCACAAAACTATGTCTATCTGTAGTAAAAATGTCATTGCCCATTGTTTGTTTTAGCAGTATGGAGCCAAGTACAGGCATTACTTGAGTGAAAGGAAGAGCAATTCCATTATCTGATGAATATGAGAAAGTAATAAAATGCAGTGTTAAAGTATGGATTTACATAGGTGGAATGATAAAGGTAGATACTGCCCAGTACTGAAGGAAGATGGAAGGCACAAATAATTTAAAGTCATTACGGTGTCCTTGAAATGTAAAAGGCTTTAACCTGAGACTGTGGTTGTTAATTTGATATCTTTCATCTTTGATAGTGATAGATTTTGCAGGTCATTTTAAGTTCTTGTTGTTTGGCTATTTCTCCCCAGTTTGTATTGTCACTGGACACTTTATCCTTCAAGAGGCCAAGAGAGGGATTTTCCTAAACCTGGTTCCAGTCAAAAATCCATCCCCAATCCCCCAAAAAACAGTTCCTTGAAATACAACCTTGTTTTGGGATAATTTCAACTTCAGAAATTATGTTTCTTTTGGTTTGCTAATCATTGCCAAGTTCCCATCTCCAATTTATGAGAATTCATGAGTAGGGGTAAATTAGAAAGCAGACAAATGGGTTCCTTCCCACCTGACTGAGTTTCAGTGCCTTTTGACAAAATATTAATTGGGGCATGGATGGTCTTTATTTATTATAAACTTGGTTTCCTGACTTGGCAAGCCTGTGATCAGCTGACTTCTCTGGCCATTTCAAATTGATGTTCTTACTTTTTAAAAAAAACATTTCAGTCATCAAACATCCCAGGTATTGAATCATCTGATGGAATTCAGAAGTCATATTTTATCACTCTCATAACAAAGCTTTGCCTTTAACTATTGATTTGACTGCAGTATTCCATTGCTCATTGTTTGAAGCACACAGAGACTTGGCTGAAATGGAAAGCTGTTCTTACTGAAACTTAAGATGCCAAACCTCTTTATACCTGTCATCATATTCAACTGAACAATCTTGTGTGTTTAAACATTAAAATTGAACATAAGCTTACATGCATTAATGTGGGTTTAAGTTTGAACTGCATACAACCACTTAAATGAGTAATACATTTCCAAGGCTCTTATTTCATTTTCTGACTGGAGTGAACAGTAATCATTACATGTGTTTACGTTTGGAAGGGCAAGAAATTGTGTAACTGAAAATGCTTGTTAATATTACCCTGTGAATTCCTAACGAGTGTGAATAATCGTTTTGTGCAAACTGAATTTGCTATTCAACAGCAACCAACTGCATTTGGCAATGCCTCTTACAATCACAGGTGTTTCTCTTGTCCTTCCTTTACTGTGAATGCAACACAATCTTGGGTAGGTGTACAGAAAGGGTGTGAGGAGAAGGAATAATAAAGTCTGCAATGATTAGGCTGGCACATTCTTCCTATGATCTGGAAGAGAATTCCAAATTTGTGGGTAAATTAATATAAGGACACTGGAGTCAAAACAGGGGAATCAGTTCAGTCAGTCCTTTGTATATACTATACAGTATTAAAGATTTTAGATGGATAACATACTGTTCAAGATTTAAATTTTGGGCAGGGTAAACCAACAAAACATCCGCTGAAGTGATAACTTTAATAATTCTCTTCCTTTGAATCTCTGGTTTTCTATTGCCTATTATATATTCAAAAACCATCTCTTTTTTTCCATTTTAAAATGAACGAATCGTGTATGTAATGCTTTGGTTACTGTGGTACTTTTGACATGGCGTATACATTCCCACAGCCTAAGCAGAGAATATAATGATTACTAGCTCTGCTTTTGTTTTGTTCTTATTTTTTTTATAAAAGAACTTGCAATCTTTGCATTTTGAAAACCTTAATAAAACTCACATTTGTATGTAGTAGCGCACATTTCTGCTGTGTATAAATCTCATGTTCAGAATGGAGTCTTTTTTGTAATTTTGGGAAGGGCGGGGAGGAAATTCATTTTGCAAGTCCATGTTCCTTTTATTGTGCAATTAAACAGATATGATTAAACCTTTTGGTGAGATCACGGCATTTTTCTGCAAACTAACAAAAACAATTTGTTCCTGTGCCAGATTATGGAGTAAAAAATGAGGTCTGCAGATGCTGGAGATCACAGCTGAAAATGTGTTGCTGGTTAAAGCACAGCAGGTTAGGCAGCATCTCAGGAATAGGGAATTCGACGTTTCGAGCATAAGCCCTTCATCAGGAATCCAATTTATTTTCTCCTGTTAAATTGCAGTTGCCAATGAAATGATTGATGGAGTGACACAACACAGAAAAAGATCCTTCAATCCAACTCATCCATGCCAACCACGTTTTCCAAACTAAGCTAATTCCACTTGCCTGCATTTCGTCATTAGTCTATTAATTTCAGAATTTTAATTGAATCCAATTTCCACCATCTGCCATAGCAGGATTCAAACCCCGATTCCCAAATCATTAATAGTTTATCTCTAATACCACAAGGCCAATGCCTCCCCTTTGATCAGTCAAATTTTCTAATTCGCTCAGAAGGTTAAAAAGTTGTGTGTGAAAAATTTCATATTGTTAATAGCAGGATTATTAAGGTACAAGAACCTGCATCGAAGTGCCACATATAGGTCACAAGATATGCAAGGTCATTCCAGATATCAACATAATGGTGAACTTATTTATATTTCTTGACATACAAGAAAAATCTCCCATGGAATTACAAAATACAGGTACAGCCCATGAATCAGAGGTTAATTGTACAAGCAAACTAATTTTCAGAGCTTTGAATGTTAACAGTTAAGCTTAATCAGACAGAATCTGAAAATATTTTATGGACAAATTGAACATTGAAATGTGGCAAGCTTCAGAATAAGGCAAATCTAACCTGACAGTTAGATGGTATAACTACTTTAATTAGGTACTTCAACAATAATAAGTTAGCACAGGGCTCACTAAGTATTAGAGTTAGAGTTCTATTTTTTATTGTAATCAGGATTATGGAAGAGCTGCAGTGGCCTTGAGATAGGATCCCAGTTTTTGAGCCAGAAGGCTTGGTTTCAAGTCCCAATTGCTTCAGAGGTTTTTTGTAATACATCTCCACAGGTTGTTTGCAAATATTTAGTCAGAATTGTGTGGAATTAATATACTCAGTATAGGTTCAAGCCCACAAAATAGAGGATAACAAATGGATAAGGCCAAGACAACATGAGCAGCCATCTTCTGACAAGGGTTTGCAACTGATACCAGAATGAAGGGCTACATTATATTCTACAATATCACTGAATTTCATACCCTGGCTAGGCGACATCATCAGTGCTCTGGAGCCTCCTGCGAAGTGCTTCTTTGATGTTTCTTCCGGTATTTATAGTGGTCTGTCCTTGCCGCTTCCGGGTGTCAGTTTCAGCTGTCCACTGTAGTGGTTGGTATATTGGGTCCAGGTCGATGTGTTTGTTGATGGAGTTTGTGGATGAATGCCATGCCTCTAGGAATTCCCTGGCTGTTCTCTGTCTGGCTTGCCCTATGATAGTAGTGTTTTCCCAGTCGAATTCATGTTGCTTGTTGTCTGCGTGTGTGGCTACTAGGGATAGCTGATCGTGTCGTTTCGTGGCTAGTTGATGTTCATGTATGCGGATTGTTAGCTGTCTTCCTGTTTGTCCTATATAGTGTTTTGTGCAATCCTTGCACCATGCAACAAAAACTTCCAGCTCAGCGAACAGAACCACAACAACGAGCACTCGAGCTACAAATCTTCGCACAAACCTTGAACTGAATTTCAGTCTCGAAATTATGGTGGTAAAATTACGTTCACACGGCTTGTATTGTCATTTCAACAGAAATGTTAACATACTTAAAAATCAATGATGATTCAAAGCTATATTGAGTCTGCAACAAAATGCACCAAATAAAGTAATAACTTGTGATTATGGCCCGTTTAGGAAAAGAAAACTGCAATGTACATTACATCCACTTTTAACACGGAAAAAGTATCATACGTAGAAACAAAATTCTACAGTGTTTCAAGTTTCTTAAAAACCTAACAGAGGATCATAAAAGGGCGGGTTGAGAAGAGACCCTCAAATTCTCCCATTTGCACAGAACAAATTAACGTTAATCTCTATAAGTAACACACCAGCTTGCCCCTAACCTTGCACCATGTTAGCAGTCAGGACACAGACTTCTCTGCACTCCAGCAGGGGGAGCATGTCCATCCAATAGCCTAATCAAGCAATAGCTTCAGCAACATATTACATCAATTCCACCTATCGCCCACTACAACCGCCCTCTTCTACAGCGAACAAACAAAACGACAGGCAGTTCAACATTCACCTTTCCTCTTGTTTTTCCTCTTTCTATCCCATGTTTTTCACACTGTTTGCTTCACACTGTCACTTTTGATGTACCACATGCTGCCTTCAACCCTCCTGAATTGTACATTGTACTGCATCTAGCCTCAGTTTAGCTAAGGTCTGAAAAAGAGGGAATTTAAAGGAATACACAATTTTTAAAAAAGCTTTTTATTGTTGGACACTCACCTCTGTCGTGACTAAGTTAACTTGTCTGAACCAGAATCAACCAGAAATTGATGATTGATTTGAGCTTATTGATTCACCAGAAAGAAAGGTTAGATAGGTGATTACCATACTTAATACTTATGAACCCAGAAGTAAAGCAGTGTGGTCACAGAGGGAGAATAGGATCTTGGCAGTCAATAATAATACTTTCATGTAATGGTGGTCATCTGGACAAGGTATTGGTAGGCTAACAATGTTTGTGGAACTGTACTCCAGCGAGAAGTCAACACAGTCAGAACCAGATGTGGTGATCACAAATACTTGCATTTATTTATTTATTCATGCATGGGTTGCGGGTGTTGCTAGCATCTATTGCCATCCGTAATTATTCTTGCTGGGCCACGTCAGAGAACCATTAAGAATCAACCACATTGCTGCAAGTCTGGAGCCACGTGCAGGTCAGACAGCTAAGGATGACAGATTTTCTTCCCTAAAGGATACTAGTGAAGCAGCTGAGATTTTGCAGCAGCAATCACAATTAGACCAATGTTTAATTCCAGATTTTTAATTGAATTCAAAATTCACCATCTGCCATGGTGAAATTCAAACCCTTGTCTCTGAAGAAGAGTCATATTGGACTTAAAACTTCTGTTTCCTCAGATGCTTCCAGACCTGCTGTGTCGCTCTAGCACTTTCTATTTTTATTCCCAGAACATTCGCCAGAGTCTTTATTACTAGTCTTGTTTCATTGCCACAACACTACTGCCTCCCTCAATTTCTGCAATGTTTTTAGTGCAGTGATGTCAGAGGCCATTCAGCATTTCTGGCTTATCCTTCTGTAAAAGATATGATTGTCTTATATTTAGCTGTCCCTGAGTAATTCTGGAATTTGTGTTTCTATTAATCTATCTGATGTTTATCCAGATGTTTATCACCTTTCGCATGAACAAAAGTACTGAACAATAGTCCTAAATTTGTCGTTGACCAATTTGTTCTCTTGCTCTGCAATCTTAAGGTGGCTCCACATAAAACTCAAGGATAACGGTTTCTCCACCATTTTGTACTTTATTACCTCAATAAGATGCCATTGTCTTGGCTTGCCTCATCATTCAGTTTCCTGAAACCAGGGATTTGAAATGTTAGTTTGGCTCAATAGCAAGATTGCCTTCCTCTGATCATGGATTCAATCCCAACTGCTAGGACTTGAGCACACAATTGATGATTTTCAAGTTATTGTGTGGGAGTGCTGTATTCTGTGCTGCCTTTGGATGTGACATTTAACAAAAATCCTGTCACATCAAAGTGCAATGGCTTGGCTACAGCCATTAATGGCACAGTTTCGGGATCCTTGTCAGCTGAGGCCATTTGCAGTTAAGTATTTGATTGCTTGTGAGAGATGTGCAATGCTTAACCATTAAAGCATCATTCATTCTAAGGGAGTCTGAGTTGCTGCTTATTTCTCAAATCACATGGCTATAATTTAACCAGTGAAAATGACACTAGAGTAGAACTTTAGGAATGCAAGTGAGGATATATTTATAAAAATTTACAAAATGCTTTTCTTCAACCATGTGTGACCCATGCCATTTATATGCCTTCAGTACTTTTTCATTTCTTTCCTCCAATGACATCTAATTGCAATCCTGCTTTCTGCAGCTGGGGTGGAGAGAGACTGCTCTGTCTTTGGCCCAGTTGACCTTGAAGACTTAGCTCATTGTCTTGCCAGAGCTTGGACTGAGAGAGCCTCAGCTCACTCAGAGTGTCCATCTCTTACTGCCTTGGCCTAGACCTCGACAGACTTTGCATCAGATACAGGGATGGTATGGAGATTCCAGCCACTTCTGAGGGTCCTCCCTGTGTGTACCTGCTGGCATCAAATGGGCTCTGTTGAGAAGAAGAGGCATCTGGAATAAGGTCATAAGCCTTGGTCCCCATTTTATATTGACATTGACGCTGAGAATTTATAGCTAGATTGATGCAGGTCCAAGCACATATCCAGGAGAAATTGTGTGCGGGACCTAGGTCTTCATGGTGATTGCCAACCTGTCACCAACCAGCTTCGTGTCCCCATGCACAAAGTGGCGATCTAACTTGCATTTCCTTGGTGAGCTGGGTAGTTCCTGACTTGCAGTGTCTGAAATGGTTAGCCGCTGGATTTTAAATGTGGTGCCTGCAATATAAACGCTGAAGGTCCCAGCAGTTGGTGAGAGCTTCGACCTCCCCTGCCACACGTTTCCATGAGGTAGATGCTGAAGAGCCCAGTTGCATAGTCAATAATATGAAGACTGTGTGAGAAAAACCCCACTGAGCCACAGCAGCCACAGTTGTCATTTTGATAAAATGCTTTAACTGAAAAGGGGAAAATTCCGCCTGGGTTTCTGTATTACTGGTTGTGGAACCAAACTGTGAGCAAATTAACTATCATGTTTGCCTACATGACACTAGTGACTGCACTTCTTCAGTAATTTATGGACTGTGAAGTAGCTTTGGAACATTCATTGGTGTGGATATGAAAAGTGTTGTCGAAATCCCATGTTCTTTCTCTCAATGAGAAAGGAAAATAATAATATCATCACCTTCAAGAGAAGAACGAGAAGCAGTCACATGCTATGGCTTAATTTGTACTGTAGGTTTTTAAGCCCAATACATTAGCAGCAATGTACTATTGAGATCACTGCAATGCTGACTGAATTAGATGATTTTGATTTTTTCATAATATTTGTAACATGAGTATTATTTCATTCGATTTTGTCTTTGGCCTGAATCTTATGTTTTCTTTTGGCTAAGTCTGAGTTGCATTGAGTTTTCTGAAGGGTTAGTTGCTGTAATGTCTCGTGAGTTCTCCAGCCGTACCTTACCAAATTCATCACATTATTTAACTACACCCTCTCTGTGGTGTTCCTCATGTTAGATTCCGGTGCCATCTTCCCATATACAATTCCCAGAACAATTTGCCAATCAGCAGACATGTCAGAATTCAGAAGCATCCCTTGCACCTACACCATTTTAAAAGTTCATTGTGCAGCCACCTGGGCCAGTACAATCAGCCCCAAAGTCCCCTGCCTGTTTTCCCCAATGTAGCCGAGAGGAGAGATTGATGCTTCGCTGGATGGGGGATTTCTCCTTGCCCAGGACCAGGGAGTGAAGGCTCCAACCCCAGACTATGCTGACCAGTGCAGTCTTGGCAATTTGGAGGATTATCCAGGACATTAGGAAGAAGTTCAATGATCTTCTCTGCTCTGCCGGTGTCAAGTGCCACTATCTTCTCTCTGATACCTTGTACCCACCTCTCAACAAGACTCATGCTCTACCACTCTCAATAACATCTGCAACATCTCCCCTCACTCCCTGTCATCGACCCCAAACCCTGGCATGACTGAACCTCTGCTCTGCCTACTCATTCAGTCAGGGCACCTCCCCATCAGCACAGAAAGAAGCAGCTGTGCTTCTTGTCCTTTTCATGTCCTTTAATATCCACCTCTCTCTCAATCCAAGAGGGAAATCAGAGTTAATCAAGATGGTGATACAGTGGGTGGCAGACCAGGATTCTCCAGTTGGAGCTTGTCCACTCCATCTGTACATTTTTTTCTCTCTCTTTTTATCTCTCTCTTGTGTTTTTATTTCTCTTGTGTCTTTTCTCTTCTGCCAGCAGCCCAGGATGGCAGGTGTGGCCAGTGGTCTGGAGTGGGGGCAGCAGCCAATGTCCTGGACTAGACATGGTGGTCAGTGGGTCTGGAGTGGGAGCTGTGGCTAGTGGTCTGCAGTGGGGGCAGTGGCCAGGATTCTGGAGTAGGGGCAGTGGCCATGTGGTCTGGAATGGGGGGCGATGGCCAGGAGAGGGAGTGGGGGCAATGGCCTGCATCCCAGGGTACTGAAGGAGGTGGCTCTTGAAATCGTGGGTGCATTGGTGATCATTTTCCAATGTTCAATAGATTCAGGATCAGTTCTTGCGGATTGGAGGGTGGCTATTGTTGTCCCACTTTTTAAGAAAGGAGGGAGAGAGAAAACAGAGAATTATAGACCAGTTAGTCTGACCTCAGTGGTGGGAAAAATGCTGGAGTCAATTATAAAGGACGAAATTACGACACATCTGAATAGCAGTAACAGGATAGGTCAGAGTCAGCATGGATTTATGAAGGGGAAATCATACTTGACTAATCTTCCAGAATTTTTTGAGGATGTAACTCTGAAGATGTAAAAAATGAGGTCTGCAGATGCTGGAGATCAGAGCTGCAAATGTGTTGCTCTGAAGATGGACAAGGGAGATCCAGTGGATGTAGTATACCTGGACTTTCAGAAAGCCTTTGATAAAGTCCCACATAGGAGGTTAGTGAGCAAATTTAGGGCGCATGGTATGAGGGGCAAAGTACTGACACGGATTGAAAATTGGTTGGCTGATAGGAAACAAAGCGTAGTGATAAATGGCTCCCTTTCGGAATGGCAGGCGGTGACCAGTGGTGTGCCGCAGGGAAGCTTTTTACAATGTACATTAATGATATAGATGAAGGTATTAATAGTAACATTAGCAAATTTGCTGTTGACACAAAGCTAGGTGGCAGGGTGAAATGTGAGGAGGATGTTAGGAGAATACAGGGTGACCTGGACAGGCTAGGTGAGTGGACATATGCATGGCAGATGCAGTTTAATGTGGATAAATGTGTGGTTATCCACTTTGGTGGCAAGAACAGGAAGGCAGATTACTGCCTAAATGGAGTAAAAAATGAGGTCTGCAGATGCTGGAGATCACAGCTGCAAATGTGTTGCTGGTCAAAGCACAGCAGGCCAGGCAGCATCTCAGGAATAGAGAATTCGACGTTTCGAGCATAAGCCCTTCATCAGGAATAAGAGAGAGAGAGCCAAGCAGGCTAAGATAAAAGGTAGGGAGGAGGGACTAGGGGGAGGGGCGATGGAGGTGGGATAGGTGGAAGGAGGTCAAGGTGAGGGTGATAGGCCGGAGTGGGGTGGGGGCGGAGAGGTCAGGAAGAGGATTGCAGGTTAGGAGGGCGGTGCTGAGTTGAGGGAACCGACTGAGACAAGGTGGGGGGAGGGGAAATGAGGAAACTGGAGAAATCTGAATTCATACCTTGTGGTTGGAGGGTTCCCAGGCGGAAGGTGAGGCGCTCCTCCTCCAGCCGTCGTGTAGTTGTGTTCTGCCGGTGGAGGAGTCCAAGGACCTGCATGTCCTCGGTGGAGTGGGAGGGAGAGTTAAAGTGTTGAGCCACGGGGTGATTGGGTTGGTTGGTTCGGGTGGCCCGGAGGTGTTCTCTGAAGCGTTCCTCAAGTAAGTGGCCTGTCTCACCAGGCCGCTTACTTGCGGAACGCTTCAGAGAACACCTCCGGGCCGCCCGAACCAACCAACCCAATCACCCCGTGGCTCAACACTTTAACTCTCCCTCCCACTCCACCGAGGACATGCAGGTCCTTGGACTCCTCCACCGGCAGAACACAACTACACGACGGCTGGAGGAGGAGCGCCTCATCTTCCGCCTGGGAACCATCCAACCACAAGGTATGAATTCAGATTTCTCCAGTTTCCTCATTTCCCCTCCTCCCACCTTGTCTCAGTCGGTTCCCTCAACTCAGCACCGCCCTCCTAACCTGCAATCCTCTTCCTGACCTCTCCGCCCCCACCCCACTCCGGCCTATCACCCTCACCTTGACCTCCTTCCACCTATCCCACCTCCATCGCCCCTCCCCCTAGTCCCTCCTCCCTACCTTTTATCTTAGCCTGCTTGGCTCTCTCTCTCTTATTCCTGATGAAGGGCTTATGCTCGAAACGTCGAATTCTCTATTCCTGAGATGCTGCCTGGCCTGCTGTGCTTTGACCAGCAACACATTTGCTACTGCCTAAATGGAGTCAAGTTAGGTAAAGGGGCAGTACAATGAGATCTGGGTGTTCTTGTGCATCAGTCAATGAAAGCAAGCATGCAGGTACAGCAGGCAGTGAGGAAAGCTAATAGCACACTGGCTTTCATACCAAGAGGGATTGAGTATAGAAGCAAAGAGGTCCTTCTGCAGCTGTACAGGGCCCTGGTGAGACCACACCTGGAGTATTGTGTGCTGTTTTGGTCACCAGATTTGAGGAAAGACATTCTGTCTATTGAGGGAGTGCAGTGTAGGTTCACAAGGTCAATTCCCGGAAAGACTGGAGCGACTGGGTTTATATACGACTGAGTTTAGATGGTTGAGAGGGGATCTGATTGAGACATAGAAGATTATTAAAGGATTGAATACTTTGGAGGCAGAAAGCATGTTTCCGCTGATGGGTGAGTCCCGAACCAGAGGACACAGTTTAAAAATAAGGGTAGGCCACTTAGAACAGAGTTGAGGAGAAACTTCTTCACCCAGAGAGTGGTGGGTGTATGGAATGCTCTGCCCCAGAAGGCTGTGGAGGCCAAGTCTCTGGATACTTTCAAGAAAGAGTTGGATAGAGCTCTTAAAGATAGTGGAATCAAGGGTTATGGGGATAAGGCAGGAACAGGATACTGATTGAGGATGATCAGCCATGATCATAATGAATGGTGGTGCTAGCTCGAAGGAAAGAATGACCTACTCCTGCACCTATTGTCTATTGTCTAATGGCCAGGGGTCTGGAGTGGGAGCAATGGCCAGTGATCTGGAGTGTGGGCAATGGCCAGGAGTCTGGAGTGGGAGCGATGGCCAGGAGTCTGGAGTGGGAGCGATGGCCAGGAGTCTGGAATGGGGGCAATGGCCAGGAGTCTGGAGTGGGAGCGATGACCAGGTGTCTGGAGTGGGAGCGATGACCAGGGGTCTGGAGTGGGGTCAATGGCCAGGAGTCTGGAGTGGGAGCGATGACCAGGTGTCTGGAGTGGGAGCGATGACCGGGGTCTGGAGTGGGGTCAATGGCCAGGAGTCTGGAGTGTGGGCAATGGCCAGGAGTCTGGAGTGAGTGCGATAGCCTTGAGTCTGGAATGGGGGCAATGGCCAGGGGTCTGCAGTGGGAGCGATGGCCAGGAGTCTGGAATGGGGGCAATGGCCAGGAGTCTGGAGTGGGGGCGATGGCCAGGAGTCTGGAGTGGGGGCGATGGCCAGGAGTCTGGAGTGGGAGCGATGGCCAGTGGTCTGGAATAGGTGGCATTGACCAGTGGTCTGAGTGGGGGCAGCGATCAGGTATTTGGAGTGGGGCAGTGACCAATGGCCTGGACTGGACATGGGGGCAGCTGCCATGGTCTGGAGAAGTGGGCAATGGCCAGTGGGTCTGGAGTGGAAACAGCGATCGGGGGTCTGGAATGGGACCAATGGCCAGTGGGTCTGGATTAGAGGCTGTGACCAATGACCTGGAGTGGACATGGTGGCCAACAGTCTGGAGTGGGGTCAGCGGCCAGGGGTCTGGAATGGGCTGCAATGACGAATGGGCCTAGGGTGGTGGAAGCAGATAGATGCCCCGGAGTGGGTGCAACGGCCAGCAGTCTGAAGTGAGGGCAGCAGCCAGTGGACCTGCAGTGAAGCAAAGATAACCAACAGCCTGGAGCAGAGGGGGGACGGCCATCAGCTTGGAGTGGGGATGTTGGCCAGTGGACATTGTGCCAAGATGACTACTAGTGGAGAACCAATGATGCTCAGTCAGACCACGTGGAAGCCCCTAGAAAAAGACTGCAAAGTCTATCGGTTTAGCTTTATTTCTTATTTTCCTGACTTATAATATAATCTGTAATGTAGTGTAACGTTTTTCTTTATTTTCTCTATTTTCTGTACCTAAGATGGAGCCAGGTGTTGGCACATCAAAAGGGTGTGTATTTTGGCCCCTGATGTTGACCCTGAGCTCAATGGAATTGCTGCTGTTTTCCTAGGCTGGAGACATCTGGATTGATCCAGACTCATGACAATCACACACAGGTAAACAAGCAATCCTTAACAGGATTACCGTTAGTCAGAATCTTTCCAAGGGTAGTCAGAGGGCCAAGGCCAACATACCTAAGTAGTTGTTGACAATTGTAAGAAATTATTTTTTAAAATTCTCACACTTAATAGTAATTCTACCCGTTTGCAATTTTCACAAATTACACCCCTTGACTTGTTGCTAGATCTCTTAAGATTTGTTATTCCTTATATGAGATTAAGTTTTGTCAATCTTGTTCAGCTACAGACATCGTGCTGCATAACATCAGCTTTCTCCCAGCGTATTGCGAAATTAAATCAGAGTTGAAATCCAAACAAGCATACAGATTATATTTTACAAAGAGAGGCTTGCACTTTTCACAGCTGCTTGACAAAAATCCAGTATTCAATTTCCTTACCCCTTTTTACCTTTGCTTGTTCTCATGTCATGTGTTTGTGGAACTCGCTTGCTCAGAGAACAGCATTTAATATTTTTAAGACAGAGATCAGTAGGATCTTGACTAACAAGAGAGTTAAAGGCTATCGGAAATAGCCAGGAAAATGGATTTGAGGCCACAAACTGATTGGCCATTACTTTATTGAATGGTGAAGTAGCCTTCAGAGGCTGAATTGCCTCCTGGTGCTGATTTTTATTTTCATATCTCAGTACATTAGCCAATTTTTCCAGGTCTTTTTGCCAGAATTGCTACAACTTTGGCTTCTGTGATGTTTGGTTAATGAATGTCACACACTGTTATCACCTTTAATTGCAGGAAGCATGTGAAGAAGACTGAATCTGACTTTGCCATTTAGACCCACAATAAGTAGCCTATTACTTCCTGTGTCTGTAGTCACATGAAAATGGTCATTTGGACACAGTACTAGAGATGCCTGGTCTCTTGGCTCTGTACCTGTGCACGGAGTCAATGGCCTCAGGGGATGGAGAAGTTTGGTGAGTAAAGAACATCACTAAAACAAACTAACATCATGAAAACAAATGAACATCACTAAAACAAACGGAGAACATATGTAATGTTGACAAAGACAACGTGGAAGTGGACTATGCCCACAGACAGACGCAGAAACAAAATGCTTATTGTTCCTGCTAGCAAACTGCAAATATCCAATTTTTTTCTGACAACAGTACTATCGGTGACTAATGTGAATTCCAGTAAGAGACTACTGTTCCAAAGATGGACATTCAGTTTTCTCCTTCAAATATTAATAAGTACTGTCTGAGCAAAACAGAATTTTATTAATGGTTTCAATTAATAATATTCCACGTTTTGATTGGTCTGTGGTGCTAGGAAAAGCAGTAGCATTCATTCATTTTGTCTTTTAATATGTCGAAATTCTTTATTATGTGCGTCATTGTCTCTCTGTGTGCATTTAATTAGCTTTGGACATATCTTCGTCAGGAAACAGATGCCCAATATCTTCCTATATTAGTTATTAATTTTAACAGGACATTTAGGAAGGAAACAAATTGAGAATGTCTTTTGTAGGTTTAAAACCACTTAGAGTTAGAGAGTTATAGAGGTGTACAGCACAGAAATAGACCCTTCAGTCCAACTCGTTCATGCTGACTAGATATCTGAATCTTAATTTAGTCCCATTTGCCAGCACTTGGCCCATATCCCTCTAAACCCTTCCTATTCATATACCCATCCAAATGCCTTATAAATTTTGTACTTGTACCAGCCTCCACCACTTCCTCTGGCAGCTCATTCGATACACGTACCACCTTCTGTGTGAAAAGGTTGCCTCTTAGGTCTCTTTTATATCTTTCCCCTCTCACCCTAAACCTATGCCCTCTAGTTTTGGACTCCCCACCCCAGGGAAAAGACTTTGTCTATTTATCCTACCCATGCCCCTCATAATTTTGTAAACCTCTATAAGGTCACCCCTCAGCCTCCAACGCTCCAGGGCAAACCGCCCCAATCTGTTCAGCCTGTCTCTATAGCTCAACTCCTCCAATCCTGGCAACATCCTTGTACATCTTTTCTGAACCTTTTCAAGTTTCACAATATCCATCTGATAAGAAGGAGACCAGAATTGCAAGTAATATTCCAAAAGTAGCCTAATCAATGTCCTGTACAGCCACAACATGACCTTCCAACTCCTATACTCAGTGCTCTTGACAAATAAAGGAAAGCATCCAAATGCCTTCTTCACTATCCTATCTAACTATGACTACAATTTCAAGGAGCAATGAACCTGCACTCCAAAGTCTCTGTTCAGCAAGGCTCTGCAAGACCTTAAGTGTACAGGTCTTGGTCTGATTTACTTTCCCAAAGTGCAGCTCTTTGCATTATGCAAATTAAACTCTCTTTGCCACTCCTCAGCCTATTGGCCCATCTGGTCAAAATCCCATTGTACTCTGAGGTAACCTTTTTCGCTGTCCACTACACCTCCAATTTTGGTGTCAACTGCAAACTTACTAACTAAACCTCCTAAGTTCACATCCAAATCATTTATATAAATGACGAAAAGCAGTGGACCCAGTAACAATGCTTATGGCACATCACTGGTCACAGGCTTCCAGTCTGAAAAGCAACCCTCCACCACCAACCTCTGTCTTCTACCTTTGAGCTAGTTCTATATCCAAATGGCTAGTTCTCCCTGTGTTCCATGAGATCTAACCTTGCTAACCAGTCTACCATGAGGAACCTTGTTGAGTGCCTTACTGAAGTCCATGTAGATCATGTACACTGCTCTGCCCTCATCAATCCTCTTTGTTACTTCTTCAAGAAACTCAATCAAGTTCGTGACACGTGATTTCCCATGCACAAAGCCATGTTGACTATCCCTAATCAGTCCTTGCCTTTCCAAATACATGTAAATCCTGTCCGTCAGGATTCCCTCCAACAACTTACCCACTACCAACGTCAGGCTCACCGGTCTATAGTTCCCTGGCTTTTCTTTATGAACTTTCTTAAATAGTGACACCATGTTAGCCAACTTCCAGTTTTCCAGCACATCACCTGTGACTATCGATGATACAAATATCTCAGCAAGGGGCCCAGCAATCACTTCCCTAGCTTCCCACAGAGTTCGAGGGTACACCTGATCAGGTCCTGGGGATTTATTCACTTTTATACATTTCAAGAAACCCAGCACCTCCTCCTCTGTAATATGGACATTTTTCAAAATGTCACTATCAATTTCCCCATTATCTTTTTTTCCCATGTTCTTCCCACAGTCAACACTGATGCAAAATACTCGTTTAGTATCTCCCCCATCTCCTGTGGCTCCACACAAATACTGCCTTTCTGATCTTTGAGGGGCCCTATTCTATCCCTTGTTATCCTTTAGTCCTTAATGCATTTAAAGAATCCCTTTGGATTCTCCTTAACCCTATTTGCCAAAACTCTGTTATGTTCTCTTTTTGCCCTCCTGATTTCTCTCTTAAGTATACACCTACTGCCTTTATACTCTTCTAAGTATCCACTCAGTCTCTCCTGTTTATACCTGACATATGCTTCCTTCTTTGTCTTAACCAAAACCTCAATTTCTCTAGTTATCCAGCATTATCTACACCTACAAGTCTTTCCTTTCACCCTAACTGGAATGTACTGTCTCTGGGCTCTTGTTATCTCATTTCTGAAGGCTTCCTATTTTCCAGTCATCCTTCCACCTGTGAACATCTGCCCCCAATCAGCTTTTGAAAGTTCTTGCCTTATACCGTCAAAATTGGCCTTTCTCCAATTTAGAACTTCAACTTTTCCATCATCATTTTAAAACTAATAGAATTATGGTCGTTGGCTCCAAAGTGCTCCCCCACTGACACATCAGTCACCTGCCCAACCTTATTTCCCAAGAATAGGTCAAGTTTCGCACCTTCTCTGGAAGGCACATCCATGTAATCAGAAAATTTTCTTGTACACACTTAATAAATTCCTCTCCATCTAAACCCTTAACACTATGGCAGTCCCATTCTATATTCATAAATTTAAAATTCCCTACCATAACCACCCTATTATTCTTACAAATAACTGAAATCTCTTTGCAAGTTTGATTCTCAATTTCCTGCTGACTATTAGTAGGTCTATAATACAACAACAATAAGGTGATCATCCCTTTCTTATTTCTCCTTTCCAACCAAATAACTTCCCTGGATGCATTCCAAGGAATATCCTCTGTAAGTACAGCAGTAATACTATCCCTTATCAAAAACGCCAAACCCCCCACTTCCCCCCCACCCCCTCCTCCTCTCTTGCCTCCCTTGCTATCCTTCCTGTAGCATTTGTATCCTGGAACATTAAGCTGCCAGTCCTGTCCATCCCTGAGCCATGTTTCTGTAATTGCTATGATATCCCAGTCCCATGTTCCTAACCATGCCCTGAGTTCATCTGCCTTCCCTGTTAGGCCTCTTGCATTAAAGTATATGCAGTTTAATTTATCAGTCCTGCCTAGTTCTCTACTTTGTTTCTGCTTGCGCTGACTGTTTGACTCACTCCTTTTCCCAACTGTACCAGACTCAGATTGATCTCTTTCCTCATGATTTCCATGGATCTCACTCCCCCACCTTACTAGCTTAAATCCTCTTGAGCATGTCCAGCACATCTCTCTCTGCCCTTCCAATTCAGGTGCAATCTATCCTTCTTGTACAGGTCACTTCTACTCCAGAAGAGATTCGAATGATCCAGAAATGAGGACCGTTCTCCTTGCATCAGCTCCTCAGTCACACATTTATCTGCTCTATCCTCCTATTCCTACCCTCACTAGTTCGTAGCAGTGGGAGTAATCCAGATACTGCTACCTTCGAGGACCTCCTTCTTAAATTCCTGCCTAACTTTCTGTATTCTGCCTTCAGAATCTCCTTTTCCCTTCCTATGTCATAAGTTCCAAAGTGTATAATGACCTCTTACTGCCCTCTTCCCCCTTGAGAACATTCTGCACCGTCTCTGAGATATCCTTGATCCTGGCACTAGGGAGGGAACACACCATTCTGATTTTTCGCTGCTGGCTGCAGAAATGTCTATCTGTGCCTCTCTCTAGAGTCCCCTATCACAATCGGTCGCTTGGACCCCGATATACCCTTCATTACATTTGAGCCAGTCTTGATACCAGAAACCTGGCTGTTTATCCATTCTTCATGAAGAATCTACCTTAATGGCATCTATTGCTTCTCAAATAAAATAAGCATGATATTTGAAGCTATAAATGTGAAATATTATGTGGCACTCTTTTGTGGAAAATTCAATTGAAGTTCATTATCAGGGAAATATTAAAGCAATTTTCAATGAGGGAAATAAGAAGAGAGGTCTCACTAAGAGTACAATCTCTAATGAATGATACTACAAGATTGTTAACTTACAAATGCATTTTTTTTATGAATTGAATGTAAATTTTGTCAGCTGCCCAGGTGGAATTTGGAATGCATTCCCATAGACCATTAATTTAGGCCCATGAACCAAATGTCCAATGAGCATAAAGAAATATTTAGACTATGAAACTATCTCTGAGGTAGAAGGTTCCATAAGCCCATGATACTCAGGGCAAAAAATGGCAAAACAAATTGAATATTGGATTTTTTTAAGTGGCTGTGAAAATGCTATATAAATGCAAACCTTTCCTTTGCTAAACATAATACACATGTTTGATTGAACCTACTAAAATTCAGATTAAAGTTTTAAGTTAGCTATTGCTGTGACTTACATTTTCACAATGTGCTGGGGAACAAATAACTGATGTAATGAAATATTAGCTGAAAATGTGTTGCTGGTTAAAGCACAGCAGGTCAGGCAGCATCCTAGGAATAGGAAATTCGACGTTTCCGGCATAAGCCTTTCATCAGGAATGTAATGAAATATTAGACTCATCTAAGTGTCGCTAGATAACCTAATGGGGAATATATGTTCTATGAATCAGTTAAAGTGGGACTACCTTGTCTATATCTATCTTTGCATCTTAATCAGTTATGTTGAAGCCTGGTCAGGATTTGATATGACATTTAGAGTCATTGAGATGTACAGCACGGGAACAGACCCTTCACTCCAACCCGTCCATGCCGACCAGATATCCCAACCCAATCTAATCCCACCTGCCAGTACCCGGCCCATATCTCTCCAAACCCTTCCTATTCATATACCCATCTAGATGCCTCTTAAATGTTGCAAATGTACCAGCCTTCACCACATCCTCTGGCAGCTCATTCCATACACGTACCACCCTCTGTGAAAGAGTTGCCCCTTAGGTCTCTTTTATATCTTTCCCCTCTCACCCTAAACCTATGCCCTCTAGATCTGGATTCCCTCACCCAGGGAAGAAACTCCTTCTATTCATCCAATCCATGCCCCTCATGATTTTATAAACCTCTACAAGGTCACCCCTCAGCCTCTGCAGCTCCAGAGAAAACAGCCCCAGCCTATTCCAATCTCTCCCTGTAGCTCAAACCCACCAATCCTGGCAACATCCTTGTAAATCTTTTCAAGTTTCACAACACCTTTCCAATAGGAAGGAGACCAGAACTGCACACAATATTCCAACAGTGGCTTAACCAATGTCCGGTAGAGCCGCAACATGACCTCCCAATTCCTGTACTCCATACTCTGACCAATAAAAGAAAGCATACCAAATGCCTTCTTCACTATCCTATCTACCTGCGACTCCACTTTTAATAAAGTTTGTAAGAGAAAGGCTTGACCATCTTGTAACCTGGAATTCCAAGATCTTATTAACAGGTATGAGTGTGAATTGTTCACTTGCATTTGTGACATACAGGCTACACACACAGGACTCCAGCTCTTGTGAGAATGTTACTCTGGGTACACAAACACCCAATGTTACAACAGATTTGTGCCTGTGAATGTTGAGTTGTGCTAAAAGTCAGAGAAACAACTGGGTAAGCTTCCTAAAAATTCACCGGATGTCTATTATTTTCATGTTGTACCTAATATTCAAGCCAATATAAATGTATTTTCTGACTTTGGATGAGTGCAGTTGATGTAAAATGGATTTACATTCAATAGATTTATACTTTGTTTTTTGTGACATGATAAGCACAGCTATAAAATGCAAAACATTCACAAATTCCAGCCTCTAGACTCGATGGTTTACCTGCATGTGCAAATCCTAACATGGCGGATGTCACTATTTATCATCCTGGGTTGTATCTTTGGCTGAAGTTTTATTTTTGCAGTTACAGCAAAGTTGCTGAGTAGCTACAGTGACACAATGCTTGGGGCATAATAGCACATTTATTAATGCTGCAGATGATCCCAATGTTGATATGAAAGAAGTTAAAACAAGATAGTCAGTAGACATGACAGCCACTCTTCTGCTGTACGTTGGCATCAGCTGTCTTTGAGGCTGATGACACAGCTTTATAGCTAGCTCCGCATTGATCTGGAACCTGAACAATGAGTTGTCTTCCATCATTATCAGACAGATGAGCCAGTTTGTACCTATTATTGATGGGGGGGGGTTGAATAGCCAATAAGGATAGTCAGCTCTGATCGCTGGCATGCTTCTGCATTTCAGTTTGATCATTAAATAATGCCTTTGGGGATTTAACCCAAATTTCATCATTAACTTTAACTTGAGTTAACAACAGTGCCAGGAGCAACTTGTACATTGCTTTGTTGGTTGGTCTCGGTGTTCTTGTGAAAATAAGTTGTAAGAATCCTTTTATTTATTCCTTTTATTTTACAAGTTGCTGTTCTGTTTAACTCTTGTTATTCACCAATTTGCAAACAGCCTGCTGGTGATTTTTCAAATGCTTTATATTAATTTGAACAGGAAAACTATAGGCACAAATTAACACTTTATATTTACGAAATAAATAGAAATGAAGACAAGCACATGAAAGATTATGATAAAGGTGAAATTAAATGAAATTCAAAAGGTATTTCATTTTCCCTTTTAAGGGCTAAATTGCATATGCTGATTACCTTAAAACCCAGTTTAGGTGGTCAAGCAGAATGTACAGCACAAATTGAGTTTTAATTAGTACTGAGACATACATCGATCTAATTGATCACTGTTTAAATTAGATTGTCATGAATTTTGTGTGACTTTATTGCTATAGGGTCATTCCAGTCAGTGACATCGATGATATCTCTTAATATGCTCTTCGCTGGTGGTTCCAAATAAACCAGTTGGACTAGAACCTGGTGTTGTATGGTTTGTAACTTTGTCCACTTCAGTCCATCAACACGATTAACCTCCACAACACGACTTTCAGAGTAAATACACGATAGTAATAGATTGTAGGAATCCCTTCATTTATTCCTCTTTTTCCCAAGCCGCTGTTCTGTTTAACTCTTGTTAATTCAACAGGATGGGACAGATGAATGCAAAAATGTCTAATTTTATGTTGTGCGAAAAAATGTTTTTTATTTGAGGATCAAAGTGACTACATGAAAACAAGATTGCAAAAGCACCTGGTGGGAAGCTGATAAACAGTAATAGCTATTGGTCTGGGTTTATTTCATAAGGTCAGTGTAAAAATGAAAAGCATTCAATAATAAATGTCTCCATTTGGAGCCTTGATCAGGAGGAAATGTTTATAATTATTTTCTTATGAGTTTAAAGTATTCACGCGGATTCAAAATTCAAAAGGTTGTTTGGAAGGTAACGATAATTAATTCAAGCCTCTATTTGGGAAATTCAAAGTGTTGTTTCTATGGGTTAGTTTGCAGAAGGGAATTTCCTTTCATTTTGAATTTATCTGTGTTTTCTCACAGATGCAAACAGTTTTCACTTGTTGCTGTAACAGCTTGGAGAGAGAGAGAGAGAGAGAGAGAGAGAGAGAGAGAGAGAGAGAGAGAGAGAGAGAACTGTGGGCAATTCATGCTTAAAGTAGCTGAAACCAGAAACAAAATGGGGTCTTCTGATTTTGATTGCACTGAGCAAGAAAACAATGCATCCATGCTTGAGCTGAGTTGTTCACAGTTGGGAAAATGAGAAAGAGGCACCAGGCTGGTTGCTAGTGGAAAGACTCAAAGGAATCATGTATTTTAGCAAATAGCAGGAGAACTGAGGGGAATCAAAGTGCATTCTTCCGAGTTGTGACATAACTTGGTGTGAAGGAACCTTAAGATTCTGCAAAGTAAAGGACAGCCTTTGGATGGAGGGAAAGGGCGGCACGGTGGCACAGTGGTAAGGGCAGCACAGTGGCACAGTGGTAAGAGCAGCACGGTGGCACAGTGGTTAAGGGCGGCACGGTGGCACAGTGGTTAGCACTGCTGCCTCACAGCGCCTGTAGACCCGGGTTCAATTCCCGACTCAGGCGACTGACTGTGTGGAGTTTGCACGTTCTCCCCGTGTCTGCGTGGGTTTCCTCCGGGTGCTCCGGTTTCCTCCCACAGTCACAAAGATGTGCGGGTCAGGTGAATTGGCCATGCTAAATTGCCCGTAGTGTTAGGTAAGGGGTAAATGTAAGGGTATGGGTGGGTTGCGCTTCGGCGGGTCGGTGTGGACTTGTTGGGCCGAAGGGCCTGTTTCCACACTGTAAGTCTAGTCTAGTCTAGTCTAGTCTAGAATATCAAGACAATGGGGCATTACTCATTGGGATTTTCATGCTTAAATAACAAGTGTTTAAAACATATAATGTTAAGTTAGTAACACTTACTTTAATTCTTGTACAGTAAAAGTTTATTTTTGTTGAAAACGTGAAGCATTGTGTAATTCTTTGCATTAATAACTGGTAGTTTGATTTTCTTTGTAATTTACTAGTCCTCGCGATCAAAACAAGTTCTAGAATGCACCTACATTGCTGCTTTCCTGAGAGTAAAAGTTACCATAGATCTAGAAGCCCCTGTCACCAGCCTGGCATCACTCTAAATAAAAAGGGATTTCGCTCCCTCAATATCCATCGTATTTGTATGGAAAGACAGTGTATCATGCAGACCTGTGCCTGTTTTCCTAGTAGTGGTCATGAGTCCCACTCTTATGTCAGTCATGTGGTGGCAAGCGATATCTCCTTCTAAAATGACACATGATTCATAACTCCTGTCAGCAATGTATGTGGACTTAAGAATAATTCATCATCACTTCACAAAGGTATCAATCCATCAAATCAAGCACTCCACTTCAGCCAGTGAAAGACAGATGTCCTGCTGAGCAAATCTATTAGTGCACACTGGAGCTCAGCCATGCATTCCAGATAAGGCTATTATCTGGACACTATTCAAAAGGGCCACAACACACTGCAGTACACCAGAACTGCGAAAAGAGGAAGAGGAACATCTATACAAGGTATTCGCCAAAAACGGATACCCACGCAACTTTATCACCAGATGCCTAAGAGATAGACCGAGGAACGAGGACATGCCACAACCAAAAGGACTAGCCACTCTACCATACGTCAG
Source organism: Hemiscyllium ocellatum (assembly GCF_020745735.1). Taxonomy (NCBI): domain Eukaryota; kingdom Metazoa; phylum Chordata; class Chondrichthyes; order Orectolobiformes; family Hemiscylliidae; genus Hemiscyllium; species Hemiscyllium ocellatum. Next base: position 47,819,369 of record NC_083415.1, read on the forward strand.
GAGCGTCTCAGAACTGACAGCCAGACTACTGCGACCCTTAGGACTCATAACAGCACACAAGCCAACATCCACGCTCAGACAACTCACTAGAACAAAGGACCCAATACCCAGCATGAGCCAAACTAACGTAGTTTACAAAATACCATGCAAGGACTGCACAAAACACTATATAGGACAAACAGGAAGACAGCTAACAATCTGCATCCATGAACATCAGCTAGCCACAAAACGACACGACCAGCTATCTCTAGTAGCCATACACTCAGACAACCAGCAACATGAACTTGACTGGGAAAACACCACTATCATAGGACAAGCCAGACAGAGAACAGACAGAGAATTCCTAGAAGCATGGCATTCATCCCCAAACTCCATCAACAGACACATTGACCTGGACACCATATACAAACCACTACAGCTGAAACTGACACCCGGAAACGGCAAGAACATCCATCAACAGACACATCGACCTGGACCCCACATACAAATTACTGCAGCTGAAACTGACACCCGGAAGCGGCAAGAACAAACCAATATAAATACCGGAAGAAACATCAAAGCAGCGCTTCACACGAGGCTCCAACAGCACTGATGATGTTCCCTAGCCAGGGAACGAAACGTTTGCAGCAAAAACTTCCAGCTCGGCGAGCAGAACCACAACAAATAAGGCTATCTGAAGGAATTGATGGCTCACTGACAAATAGTGTTGAAGCAGTATCTTGTTTACTTAGAATCATATAGATGTAAAGCACAGAAACAAACCCTTCAGTACAACTTGTCCATGCCGACTAGATATCCTAAACTAATCTAGTCCCATTTGCAAACAGTTGGCCCATTTCCTCTAAACCTTTCCTATTTATATACCCATCCCAATGCTTTCAAATGTTATAATTGTACCAGCCTCCACCACTTCTTCTAGCAGCCTCTGAGTGAAAATGTTGCCCCTTAGGTACCTTTTAACTCTTTCCCTTCTCACCCTAAATATATGCCCTCTAGTTCTAGACTTCCCAAACCCAGGGACCTATTATTTGAACAAAAAGGATTTTCTACAGCTGTATTCTTTCCCCCCTTCCCCACATTACCGCCTAGCAGCGGAAGTGCTGATATTTTCTCCAGCACCCATGTTATGTGTGTGCAGGTGTAGGCCACAGTGAGGAACAAGTGCGCAAACTTTTATTTATATTCCATCACCAGAAAGAGAGGAAACACCAGAGTGGCCAATGACAAGCAGTGTCCTTCGCATCATAGGGCAATGCTGCGTGATCATTTCTACAGCTATATTTGGGGAGGTGGCAGGCTACTTCAATTGAAGGCACTTCATCTAGCCATAGTGATACATCATGTAGCTCTGAGCATTAAAGCAGCAGCTGCAAGTTATTGGTCCTCCAGTCCTGTCGTGGAAAATAAGTAGAAGTCAAGCCTTCAGGTAACTGAGTTAATATTTTTGGGACTTCAAATTCTCACCACGACTCTAATTATGTAGCACTTTCTGTGCATCTGTTTTTCATTCCTTGGGCATTTGCACTGGTGCCTATCTCTTCTTTATCATTTGTGTCGGAACCATTTCTCAGCACTGTTGGAATGCATTTTTCATGTGACTTTTTATTTTCTAGTTTAGGGTTACATTCTACCTTATCTCCCGAAAGAAACATGATACAAACAGATGGTAGAATAAGGACTTCTGTTAAATACTAGGCAAGAACACGTGCAGAGAAGATTGGAGGAATTAATGCTTGAGGCTGCTGTACCGGAGCCAATCGGTTCTACATCAGTGATTTCAGCTGTTCTTTTGTTCAGTGCTTTATCAGATAAAGGGCTTGTCTTTTCTTCCCTCCCCTCTGATTGCATTTTTCACAATATAACATAAAAATATCCCTGCAAGATAATTACAATCAATTGAAGATTTCTTTGCACGAAGTAGGGTTGATATTCTGTCTAGACATGAAATGCTTTGCTTCCATATTAGCAAAGCTCGAGATTACTGTTATTTTTAGTGCCGCTGTTATGGATTTTAAGTACAGGAATTAGCATTTGACAAAGATGGATTATTTATAGTAAAATGTCAAATTGAACAATAAATCATCCCTGTATTAACACGTTACATGATACTTCTGGCTAAATTGTTGCAGTTGATATTCACTCCAAGTAAAATGCTCCCAGTGAGAACAATTCTCAAGGGTGTAATTTCAACAGCACATTCAACATAGTGAAGATCTCTCCTCTATTATTTACCTCCAAAAATCTAATTTGTTGGCTCATTATAATTGGATTTTCAGCGTGTTGGCAACAGTTGGTTAAATAGATTAACATAATATCATATGACTTCACCCAGATTTTAGCGGCATCTGTTTGTAATTTTCTGTAATTTTAATTGTTTGTGCAGCACATTAATGAGCTAGCCTCAAGGCATTATAAATGTTACAGACTACGGCCTAGGAATTGGTGGATCTGTGTTTTGGGTGCGGGAGCATGGCGTGTCACCTGCCGTCTGTCCTTTACCAGGTTATTAGGATTTCGAAGGTACTGCCCCATGGATGTGATAATGGCCCCAAGACATGAAAACCATTGCCATCTACCGGTGCCATTCCTGGTGCCCATCAGGCAGCCAGTTAACTTAATTTATCAGTCTACTGCCTGATGCTGCCTAACCGTCCAAGTCTTTGATTTAAACTTTGCATTTTACAGTGTTGTTCTCATGTTGTAATGGTGTCGGATTCTGACATTGCTAATGAACACCACTGGTGCAGGTTTTGAACTGATGATGTTCGCAGGAGAAAGTGAGGACTGTAGTTGCTGGAGATCAGAGCTGAAAATGTGTTGCTGGAAAGCGCAGCAGGTCAGGCAGCATCCAAGGAGCAGGAGAGGTGACGTTTCAGGCATTTTCAGCTGATGATGTTCATAGTCAACTGAGTGAACACAAGGTGGTAAGAGAGGACATCTCACCTAGAGACCTACAGACCTATTCCACATGATCAGACATCATCATGACATAGTCCTTCTTGTTACATGCTCACTAAGTATAACCACAGAAAAGGTATAATTGCATTTAGTTTACATGTGCCCCTAAAGTTCTTTCACAGAATGCATTAACATTTAACGTTTCTACTCCAATTTCCTTCCACAAAACCCTCCTCCCCTCCACCCACACCCCATCACAAATCTCTTGTACATGAGAGATTAATCTCCAACAACATTATTCTGAGGACATGTAGTGCTTTCTTGTCTTTCCCTTGGGGATTGAGTGGAATGATGGCTTTTGATGACAGTTACTGCTATCCCTACAGATCAAAAAATCCCTGCCCATTGAAAATTAATATGATCCACTTTGAATTTATGATTTCCTTCTCTCTGGAAAGCTCCTTAATAGCTATTTGATGTTGTAACCGTTCTTCTTGACAGGCTGTTTCTGAGGAGTGAAGATTTTCTTTGAACATGTTGAGTTGGTGTTGAAATTCTTTGTACATGATTGCGAAGATCTTTTGCATACAGCAGGCATCTGCCCAAGCAGGAGTGGCACGCCCATCCTGACTGGAAATACAGTGGCTTTAAAGATAGTTGGAAGCTCCAAAATATCTTCCACTGACAACTGAAGATCTTTTTATAATTGTATAATTCTTGATAACTCAGATTCTCCAATTATTTCACTGGCTGTAGAATTTCTTAAATTTTCACTTGCTTCTGTTATGATCCCAGCTGATGATGATACTGGACATATATTCAAGAGTGATTTAATTTTTACAGTTGGTTACCACTGTGGTGAGTGATGTAACATAATCATATGAGGATACCAACATTCTTTATCTAAGTAACACAATTCTATTACATCAAAGAAAACAAAAAATAATACCAGACATGTGAGCTAGATTTTAAGCAAATCAAAGTTTCCACCTTTTTCCACCAACATCCTTTAAGATGCTCCAACTCAGTCAAGTGTTTCTGCTCTGTTACCATTTCATTTTCTTATTTAATTGACTCTTACTAGTTATGATTGTTTCAGCTCCTTTTCAGTTTAAATGGCCTAACCTCGCTTCTGTTCTGACAGCTTGAAAACTTCTGTGTCAGCTCTCACAGCATGGTGAATCCACAAAACTTTCACAATCTGCAGATTCACAGAAGTTTAACTTTGTAAAGGCTTCATCAATTTGCAGCACAGGTAATCAGACAAGGCACTTAATACATCATCTTGGAAGGGATTCTTGATGTCACGAGGAATTAAGGGCTACGGGGAGAATGCGGGTAAGTGGAGTTGAAATGCCCATCAGCCATGATTGAATGGTGGAGTGTACTTGATGGGCCGAATGGCCTTACTTCTACTCCTATGTCTTATGGATGTCTCTAGTTTAGTGTTGAAAAATGCTTCCTGATGTCAAAATCTAACTCATAGAACTGAAATCACACCTGTTTCAACTCTGAAGTCCAAATTCACAAATTATCATAATTGTGGGCTGCACGGCGCCTCTAGGCGACTGACTGTGTGGAGTTTGCACATTCTCCCAGTGTCTGCATGGGTTTCCTCCGGGTGCTCCGGTTTCCTCCCACAGTCCAAATATGTGCAGGTCAGGTGAATTGGCCATGCTAAATTGCCCGTAGTGTTAGGTGTAGGGGTACGGGTGGGTTGCGCTTTGGCGGGTCGGTGTGGACTTGGGACGAAGGGCCTGTTTCCACGCTGTAAGTAATCTAATCTAGTCTAACCCTTTATAGCACCTTCATTTGTGATTGAGCTAACACAAGATGATGATTTTGCTTCCCAGGATGTTGGTGTGTTATTTGGGAGAAATCCCAGTTACTGTCACTGCATTTCTTTGGCATGTTTTGTGCAATATGTAGATAACTATTACTCTATCTTCTCCAAGTAAAGACTGAACCCCTTTGATAAAGACAGTATTCTCATCTGAATCAAAATCTAAAAAAAGTTTTGAAGGTACAGACATGAATATGAACCATATTCCCATGGAGTGTAAACCTGCTGTCATCTCTCATGATAACAGCATTCATCCTCCTGCCAGTGCCTGTAGCCAGTCAATCAAGTTAACTCCATTTAATTCACCACAGACGCTGCCTGACCTGCAGAGTCTTTCAGGCTTTCAGCATGAACAGTGATAATGGCTGATTTTGTAAACTCATAATGGCTACCACTGACTGACATGAGCAGTAAGTGTGATTCATGCTGATCTGAGTGAACATTAACAGTCAAGTAAATGAATAACCGGCTTTTCTCTTCGATTTGGAGATGCCCGTGTTGGTTTTGGGGTGTACAAAGTTAAAAATCACATAACACCAGGTTCTAGTCCAACCACCTGATGAAGGAGCAGTGCTCTGGAAGCTTGTGCTTCCAATTAAACCTGTTGGACTATAACCTGGTGTTGTGTGATTTTTAACTTCTCTCTTAGATTCCTTCTTCATTGCTCTGTTCTGAAGAGAAAACGGCTGTTCAGAGTGCCCTCTGGTGGCTGACCACCACCATTTTTTCCCACCAGTCCTAGATACTGTTTGAAAATAATGGCAAGTTCACTCTATTGGCTGGCAATGAATCACTGGAGTGTCTTCAGTATCTGCTAGCCAATAAATGTCTGAAGGCACACAAAAGATTCATCCAATAAAAAAATTAAAACAATTAACAATTATGTAGGATAGTCTACCTTTTAGAACATTGGTAAGGTATACAAATGAATTAAAATATCAACTCCTGTATCTAGGAGCAAATTATTGCAATGCTGAAGTCTGTAATGAAAACAACCAATGTTGGAGATCATAGTGCGTCAGAGAGCATCCATGTGGAGAAAGCCAGTCTGATGAAGAGTCAGCTGGACTCAATGTTAGCTTGCTCTCTCTCCGTAGGTGCTGTCACTGTCATCTCCAGCATTGGCTGTTTGCAACTATTGTATCTAACTTGACATTAGTCTTTTTCCACAATTTGCCATAGTAACTGTATACCAGAATGCTGCTAATGAGTCTATCAATTCACCCAAGAAAAATAAATCTTTTTCATCCAGGCCCTCAGGTGCATCAACTTCAGGTACTGCAGCAGAATGAAATGGTCTATATTTAAACTTCTGAATTGTAGATTGAATTTGTCTGCTATTGCTTTGGAAAACTGAAAGTATCCCATGGCATGCATATCATTCCACACAGTAAGCTGTGTATGGTTGTCATCAATGTGGACATTTCCCACCATAACATACCAAAGCAATGGTGGAAGCAGCATTGTCTCCATAATGTGAATATGGACTGTTGTACTCATTAGCATTTTTCTGATTAATAGGGTAAACTGAATCAGAGTCACTGGTCTGACATAAATAAGGAGATTCTCATACCACCTGGCCAAAATAAAATGCCTGTTTTGCATGTGGAGTCTAGCCTGTCTGACGCAGTTTTTTTTTGTAATGTCAGCTCTTCTTTAGACTGTAAAAACTCTGATGGAGCTTCATCCCTGTAACCCCACCATGGAGTAAGCCAATTTGAGATTGTCTTTCAAGTTTCCATATTGGCAATCCTCGGAGGATAAATTAATAGACAACATATAACTGAATACAATGAGGCCAACCCCAAAGACTGGAGTTGCCTTCAGACTCAGCAATGCTATGGAGAGATGCTTGAAAAGCTCCTAGATTACATGTTACATTTTTGCCCTTGGATTTTTTTTACATTAATTCCATTCAAACACATGCCATGTGTTTGCCATTTTAGCTGCTGGAAAGTGGTGCATTATAACATACTCACTCCCTCTGAGACTTTTGCATGTATACTTCACTGTTCCCTAGAAGGTTTCTTCTCCCTCCTTCTGCACTAATCCACAATCTATAAGCCAAATAGTGTCCGACCACCAATCTGCAATAAAACAGCGGTTAAAATTCATTATCCATGTCCATAAATATTCTCTCTAAACCAACAAGTGATGACTGAATAGGCCAAAAGGACAAGCAACCGGATATGCTGAGGCTGATGTATTGCCGTTGCCCAGTTGTGTGGCAGAGGGTTCAGGGAGAGCATGGTCATTTATCATGGAGACACATGCTTCAGTTGAGTGTTTCTGTGTGATATAAAGAACAACAGGATAGTTAGCACATTCACAAACTCATGAGAACCGCAGTTTTTCAAGAGACAGTTCACCACCACCTTCTCCAAGACAATTAGAGATAGACCTTAAGTACGAACCTAATTGGTGAAGTTTGCATCCCATGAACAAATAAAGAGAAAACTCCGTGCTGATGCGGCCAACTTGTCAGTTACCTGCTTAGTTCCCTTGTGTTCTTGAATAACTGAATTGCTCAATTAGGGAGAAGTTAATTGTGAACAGAAAGTTAATGGGGCTATTTGCGAAATTAATTAGATGCAAATGTATGCTAACAGGCTTCTCCCATTTAATTATAAGAATCTGATCTCTTCATCCAAAAAGGGAGAACTTAAAATGAGAGAATATTTCTCAAGGGTGAGAATCAAATCTTTGGAATATTCCCGAGTTAAATCATCAGGCTTGACGTTACTCTGGTCTTTCAGGGTGGGGAATATTTCATTGCTAGTGTTATGAGCATGTCCTCTCTTGTCTTTTCTGATAGAATTCTGATTTATGGAAACTTCATATTCTCTGTGGCCGTCATTTTGCTTCTTTCTATTGCTTACGATATGCCTATGGAGGACCGTCTCATACAGTGTTTCCATTTTTTTGTATGGCCTTTCCCATTTCAAGGTTCAGTACCTAGGTCAGTCTCTAACCCCTTTGCCAACCAGTCACCACCTCCACTGGGCATCACTTTCAGTATTTTTCCCACTGCCGGTTTGGAATTGGTGAGCTGACCTTGTAGTTTACCGTCACTGGTTTTTACCTCCATTTTATTTTGCATTTGTTTCCTGTTCCAAGAGTTTGAGCATCATTGAAACAAAGAAACTAGGAGCAGGAGTAGGCCATTCAGCCCTTGGAGCTGGTTCTGTCATTTCATATGATCATGGCTGATCCTCTATCTTAATGCCATTTTCCTACTTTCACTATATACCCCTTGACTTTAAAATCCACAAATTTCTCTCTTTCTTTTTTTGAGTATGTTCAGTGACCTGTCCTCCATCGGATTCCGTGGTAGAGAATTTCACAAGTTCACTGCCCTCAGAAGAAATGTTTCCCCATCTTGGTCCTGAATGGTCTACTCTGTATCCTGAGACAGTATCCTCTGGTTGTACACTATTCAGCTAGGTAACACATCCACTCTGTGGCTAGTCTGACCAGCCAGTTTGAAATGTATAAAATTCTATCAGGTCTCCTCACATCCATCTAAATTCTCGTGAACAGAGACCCAGACAAATCAATCTCTTCTCATTGGACAGTCTTGCCACATTGGGAATGTGATGAAGGTTCACTTGGCTGATAACAGGAATGGCAAGTATATGCTTTCTTAGGTAGGGAATCAAACCTACTCTAGGTCGGGTCTCATCAAGGCTCTGTATAATTGCCTTAAGACTTCCTTACTTCTGAACTCAAATTCTCTTGCAATGAAGGCTAATACACCATTGCCTTCTAATTGTTTGCTGCACCTGTCTGTTTACTTTCATACACAGCTATACAAGCACATCAGTATTCCTTTGTACATTCACACTTCTGAATATAAATCAATTAAATAATAAAACCACTGTCTTTCACACCAAATTGTATAACAATACATTGCTGCTGCCACACATTTGCCTATTTGGGATATTTCCAATCGATACATTAACAACTTTGCACTTTAGCATCATGGATTAATCAGTATTTAAAATAATTATGCTACGATAGAAATGAGATTTCCTTTCTGCAATAATGCTGATTGCTCTGGTGGAGAATTCAGGATTACATAGTAGATAATGAGGGTGGACATGTAGCATCTGAGAGACTATCTAACCCTGGGTCCATTTTAAAATCTAGGTTTCATTAATGCAAATATGGTATACATTCAAGTTCATAGTTCCAAGTTCAGGGTGGCGAACAAGGAGTGAAAGAACAACTACAAAAAGCAAGTGATTATATGGAAATAAAACTATGATTAAAAATAGGAGTTGGCATTGCTCCATCATCAAGTAACAAGTTGCTTGGGAATTATAATGTTGCAATGGCTGGATTCATGAAGAGAGCATAATTCAAATTATTGAGTGTAATTCTCGCTTGAACTCCCTCCAATTGGATTTTGTTTCAGGCCTACTAAAGAGAAAATCGGGTTTGGGGCTCACATGAGAGTTGTGTTGGGACGGAAGTAATTGGTCAAAGCAGTAAGTCAGTCTACTTTGTCCACAATTGTACTTCTTACTGATTGTGTTGAAAATCTTCATATCTGATCCTTATTGCGAAGGAGAAAACTGAAGCAATTTACAACATTCTCACCAAAACGCGTAAAATTGCTACCAACCTTCAAAATACCCTAGAGTCTCGAGGAGTGAGATAAAATAACTTTTAAGACATTGCTTGGGAGGAAGTTGTGGTAATAGTGTTGTTTTTTATAATGTTTTCATTAATCACTTCTGTTTAGTCATGACAAAACTATTGGAGATGTTTATTTGAAACAAAAGGATGTTTTGCTAAAGGTTGGGGGGAGGAGATTTGATGCAGGAAAGAGACCTTCAGGAATATATCTACAGTTCTCCAAAATTATCTGCCAAATTGTAATTAAGTTTGTACGTACTCTAATTTCAAAATAAATTATATAAACATGAAACAAAGCCCTTATTCTAGAAGATAAACAAGACTGAATGGAGTGAAAAATGAGTAGACGTTAGTTTCCTGAGCAATAGAAATAATAGAAAGTTGTTTAAGCAATTAGATACTGTGCAAATGTGAGTCATGTAATGAAGAAAAAAGGTCAAGGATGATAATTGCTTAAAATTATAGAAAAAAATACATTAATACTGCAATGCATCCAAATTAATATTAAAATAAAGACACTATCTGAAATTAGAAATGCTTTGTACAAAGACAAATGAATTAATGGTATAAAATAATGAAGGGCTTCAATCTTGTTGCATGACAGAAACATGAGGTGACCAAGCTTGTCAAGGCAATATTTCAGGCTAGATCATTTCAAAAGACCAGACAGAATAGAAAAGGATAATCCTAATAGTAATGCAAGACAACTGCACAACATTAATAAGAAATGATTGTAGCTTGGAAGATCAAGAGGTAGAATCAGTATGGGTAGTGATTACAAAATATTGATTGGAATTGTGTCTAGACCTACGAATAGTAATTTAAAGAACCTGAAACAAGAAATAATTTGAGTATGTATATAATAATTATAGAGGAGTTTAATTATCATGGGAACTGAACAAATCAAATTGACAAAGGTGGTCTGGAATATAAGCTTTTGAATGCTTTTGTGACAGCTCCCAGAACAATCTCTGGTGGAAATAGGGATACCCAACTACTTTGCATTTTTCTGTATTTTTGACTGTGGATTGAAATGGGAACAGGACTGTTAAAAACTAAAGATTGTGGAAGGGATTGCTGTACTTTTATAAAGTAAATTACTAATAATTATTCTGAATGGTGTTTGCACCACTGCTTGGTCAGCCGGTGAGGGAAGGTTAGTTGCAGACGAACTGGCATCAGAATGTGTGAATTAAGTGATGTTCACCTGGCAACACGTATTAGGTGGCCTGTGGAGTGATGACCAGTTGTTGATGACAAAGATCTACTTGCCAACAACAATGCAATTCATTTCCAGGTAGCTCAGCAGCTTGTGGATGTAAATGATCTGGACAGAAACCCTCATAACTCCAAAAGGGGAGGTGGTGCGTCTCTCAGTCTGCAGTAAAAACAACTAAAACTTGATTAAAATTGCCTTCCACACATAACAATATTTCTTTTGTGTGTGTAGCAGGACCTTTAAAAGGGGATTAGGAATTTTAACTGATGGAGTTAAATGCCTCATAGTTGCTTAACTGGAGATAAGAATTTCTATTTATTACAAATAAATAAATTCTGTTAAAATACAAAAACCTGGTGCATGTTTTCTACCAACCCTAGCGGATGATCCAATTTGATCTCCTCCTGAGGTTTCCAGTGTTTCAGATGTCAGTTTTCACCAATTCCATTCACTCCACATATCAAGAAACAACTTGAGGTACTGAATACTGCAAATAATAATGGGCTCCAATAACATACGAGTGGGATTGAAGACATTCGCTCCGGAAATAACTGTGCCCTGAAACAAGTTGTTCCACTCCGAGGGCAGGACAGAATTCAGGGGCCCAGGTTCTACACCTGGACAAGGACTTCAGAACCTGGGCCAGCCCCCAAACAATTGCAGTGAATCTACTTCCAGCTCCTGACCCAAACACAACGAGCCCTACAACTTCTGGTCCTGCTTATTGGGCCTTATGTATGGCCTCCATCACCTGCACTGATACCAGAACATTAACAATTTTGTTATCTACTTGATAGCTAACTCTGGCCCACCCAAAAGCAGGACAAATCCACTCAGCCAATTACTGCCCCAACAAAGTGGGCAGCACGGTGGCACAGTGGTTAGCACTGCTGTCTCACAACGCCTGAGACCCGGGTTCAATTCCCGACTCAGGCGACTGACTGTGTGGAGTTTGCACGTTCTCCCCGTGTCTGCGTGGGTTTCCTCCGGGTGCTCCGGTTTCCTGCCACAGTCCAAAGATGTGCGGGTCAGGTGAATTGGCCATGCTAAATTGCCCGTAGTGTTAGGTAAGGGGTATATGTAGGGGTATGGGTGGGTGGCGCTTCAGCGGGTCGGTGTGGACTTCTTGGGCCGAAGGGCCTGTTTCCACACTAAGTAATCTAATCTAATCTACTTTTGATCATCAAAGTGATGGAATGAGTCTTGGATAGACCTAACAAGTGGCACTTGCAAAGAAACAATCTTCTCACTTATAATCAGTTTGGATTCTTTTAAGGCCACTCAACATTGACCTCATTACAACCTTGTCCAAACATGGAAAAACAGCTGAACTCCAGAGGGGAGGTGAAAGTGGCATCTAGCACAATGGAAAATGGTTGTGGCTGTTGGAGATCGATCACCTCAGATCAATGCAACACTTTCTCAGGGTAATGTCCTCAGCCCAACCATCTTCAGCTGCTGCGTCAAAGATCTCCCCTCCAAGTTTGCTGATGATTGCAGTAGTATTTACAAGTGTTCAGCAGTATTTACAAGTCCTCAGATATCACAACAATGTCCATGTGCAGCAAGTCTCGTACAACCTCCAGACTTGGGCTGATAAGTCACCACTAACATTTGTACCTCACAAGTGCTTGACAATGGCTATTTTCAACAAGTAAAAAGTCACATTGCTCTGACACTGAGTCCACTGCTACCGACATCTTGGTGGTTACTGTTGACTAGAAACCCAACAGGACAGTAACTGCTGCCAGCCTACAATGTCTTAGCTTCTCTCATCTGGATAAGCCTGCCATTCAATGTTGCCCTGCAGCAGTGGCAGAAAATCCCATTGAAGGACTCTAAGAGAGAGTTATCTCCCTTTTCATGGGGGATCTGGGGTGGGAGGTGCTGCAAGGCTGTGCAAGATATTTAAAATATTTATGTTAAAAGGACTATTGTTAAAACATTGTTCACACTTCATCCATGCACTCCTGATCTTTGGACAGCCAGTGTGGAGGAGAGGAACATTCAAATCTGAGGACCACCTCACGGGTCTGCTTCTGGGACTAGTCAAGATAGCCATCAACAGGTTGAGGAAGCAGACTTTGGAAGGGGTTTTTGCACATAACTACCTGCTTCTTTTCTAGTTATGTCTGTCAGCCTTTCCTTGGTCGGTGGTCACTACTGTGCATCGATACTTGACAAAATGTTGCCAAATTTAAAATATCCCTCCTCTGGACTTTGACTTCCCTTATAGTAACCCTTTGGGACAGTTCACATTAATTTTGTTTGACTTGTAATTTAAATATAGTACAATCTGAACTGGACCATCCAGAATTCTGTGGTGACTCACTTCCAGCCTTTTCAATGTCAGTACACCACATACAAAATTCAAGTCAGAAGTATGATGGAAAACTCTCCAATTGCCTGGAAAAATGAAGCTCCAAAACTATTTATGAATCGTGACACCATCCAGGACTTCTTTGACTGGCACCCATCCACCAAGGTGAACATTCACTCCCATCACAACTAATGGATAATAATGACACCATGTATCATCTACAAGGTGAACTGCAGAAACTCACCAAAAATCCTTCAAATGCATTTTCCAACTTTACCAACTCTACCAGCTAGAAGGGTAAAGACAGCAGATACCATAGGAACTCCACCATCTTCAAGTTCCTCTGAAAACCATGCATCATCCTGACATGAAATTGTATCATTCTTCATTCACTGTCATCAAAGAAAAGTCATGCCATGGAACTAATAGCACTGTGGACGTCCACACATCCCACAGAAGTTCAAGTAAGTGGTTACTGTCATTCTCTCGAGGGCAATCAGGGATGAGTAAAAAATACTAGCTAACATCTCAAGCTAAATTTAAAATTGCTTATGCTCCATCATTGGGTGTATTTGAGATTCTGATAGACATAATCCTGATTGCTAAAGGTTTCCAGGGATCTGGGAAGTGGTAGGAAGGTGGAACAGAGGTAGAAGATTAACCATGATTGTATGGACAGATTGAGCAGGCTAAAGATCCTCTTTCTTATGCATGAAAATTGGCTTCCATGCTTCTTTCATTACAATGTCAGACTTGCACAGAAAACCAATACTGCCAAGAAGGGAATGGTGTTTCCATGTGTAGTAACATAAGTCATAGCAGAAATCTCCCAGAACAATAAAAAGGGGGGGGGTTGGTGATAGCCTGGTGGTATTGTTGCAAGACTATTAATCCAGAGACCCAGGTTCAAATCCTGCTATGGCAGATGGTAGAATTTGAATTCAATAAATATCTGGAATTGACAGTCTAATGCTGACCATGAAACCATTGTCAATTGTTGTAATAACCCATTTGTTCAGGAATACCCTTTACAGAAGGAAACAGCCATGTTTACCTGGACTGGCCTAGATGTGAATCCAGACCCACAGCAACAAGATTAACACTTCACTGTCTTCTGGGCAATTAGGTCTAAGTAATAAATGCTGACAAACCAGTCACACCCACGCCCTGTAAATTAATAATTAAAAGAAACAAAAAAAGCTTGAGGGATGGATTTACGCATTTCAGAGCATTCTGACTCTGGTTTGTGACTAATGACAATGGAGGAACTTTATTCAAGAACATACTGATATGTGTAAGGATGTCAGAGAGAGTGCATGAGTTTCCCCAACAACTCATTTACCTAAACCTCCTATGTGCCATACGTGTGGCAGAGTCTACAGAAGCATGCTCATCATCTAACAATGAACCCATCAAACCAGAGTGGAAACACGTCAGCTTTCATCCTAAGGGATTGACCAAGACAATTACAACAGTGAACACATCTCTCAATTGTGAATCAGCTTGGGATCTTTTGAGGAACTATATAAATGCAAATCTGTATTTTTTTTTGTTTCTACTGCTATGAAGGTATGTTAACTGAAATATTAATTGATAATATCATTGACCTGTCTCTTTAGCTTTTGAAAATGATACTGGCTACAGCAACAAAACATTGCAGTTTGCAATTGTTACAAAGTGCACAAGTTGCTTCAACCAAATCTACACTGAGAAAAAGAGAAAACGTCATATGAACCAGTTGCAGGTATAAACTATATTGGCTTTGAACATGGACAGAGAGAGTGGACTCATTACAGAGGCACCAAACTTTGACTCCTTTCTGTTGCTCCAAAACTCCCCTCAGACTTTGAGATTTGAAAGACAACCAATTAAATGCCACAAGTGGAGAGTTCTTAAAAGGGAAGTCTGAATCTACACCACTGACTTGATAGACAAAAAAAAAAATCAAGCCTTAACTAATCCAGGAAGAAACCCCCAATGTTTTAATAGATTGTGTGGAAGGTGACTTTTTCTGCATACCATTGTGACGGACAATTTATCTTTCATTTTTTTCTCCTGAACTTAATTGTTACTTAGCCAAAAATACTTCTAAAGATAATACTCTGCAGAATTGTGTATTTGTTTTTGCCAGTTTGGAGGTATGTGTTATTTTTCATGAAGGGTAGTTGGATTCCTTTGCAGATTTTAAACTGATCGTTAGCAATTTTTGCTCAAGTATATTTTTCTTAAATAATCATTTTGTTAATTTAAACACGTTGGCTGATCTGTTTCTAATAATCACACAACACTAGGTTGTAGTCCAACAGGTTTAATGTGTGATGTTTAACTTTGTACACCCCAGTCCAAAACCAGCATCTCCAACTCATGACTGTTTCTAATATTAAGCCATAGATATATCATTAAAGTTGATATTGCTAAACTTTCAAATTAAAGCTGTCACAGCCAGTAGAGTGGGACAATGAAAAGAATCAGTCCATCTCGTGTCACTTAGGAATCTGTAAAACAAATCCCACTCCATTGCCATGTCAAAAGATCAATGTCACTTTGACATCCCACCCTACTTCTTTATAACAACTTTTAAACTGAAATTCTTTACACTAGTGAGCTGCTTTACAATGTCCAAATGTTTGCATTTCATCAGTCCCAAGATAATGAAATACCTGTACATGACTTAACGAACAGCTATGATTATTTTTGTGATTAAACAATTTGGATTGAATCCATCATACAGCTTTGTAACATTCCAAAGATAGATGATATTCCCTTAATTCATGTTCTAGCTTGTTGATTAAATGCTTGCATCTTTGCAATGATTCAATTAGATTTCAAAAGCACAATGAATACTAGTTATTGTAGTACAAACTACAGTCTCACAGAATGCCAGTAATTGCAATATTGGCAGTGGTTTTACTAAGATGTAAAAAATTACAAGACAGAATTAAGAAAATGCTTTTTAATGGACACTTTTGAATTGGTTTTTCCATTTACATTCTAAATCAGCTTCAAGCAGGAAATAGCTCCCAGAGTCGCAGGTGATGTACCCCTTGCAGTCACCTCAAAAGGGGCTGGGCAACTTGAAGTTAATGACAGTATTTGATTGTTGTATTATAACAATACTTGGGGGATAAATAACAGCAGAAGACTAATTTTCTAAGCTAGTTTTGATATCAATCATTCACTTTTCTTTTCCTACAAGTTTTTTTTTATAAATCTATTTGGAGATGAGAGATGTTAGCCCAAACTTTTCTCAAATCCAAAAATGCTAAAATGGTCGATGATAAGCAACAGAAATTTGTGACAAAAGCCAGAACAGGTGTAATTTTACCATCGGGCAATTAGAGGAAAGCTTGGCTTATCCTTAAAACAATAAAAAATTCACTTAATTGCTTTATACTTGATTAGTCTTTTCATAAAAGGTGCCACTGCCAACCAGCTGACCACGGACTTCCAGAAAGCACATGCACTTCACTGAATTGAACTGTTGTTCTATAAAATTATGCAGTTCTAAAAGAAAAGAACCAAGATTACTTTCTAGTGAGGGCCCAACTTCATTTGCACTTGAATAAAAGAACAGGGTATTATTTCAATCCAAGATCAGGAGGAATGGATCCATGAAAAGTTGAATTAATAGAAATTCTGCATTTTGTTTAAAAAAATGTTAACTATTTGCTCAGTAGATTTAATCAACATGTTAAATACCTTGGGAAACAATTGGTCAGTGGCGCTGACAATCAAAACAGCAGTTGGACAGCATTGCAGTTTCTACACTGCTTTCTCTGACAGGTGCACCCATTATGACACCAGCATCCAGTAGCGTCAACTTGAATTAGGAATCACAACCCAACCTCAGAAGAGGGTCATAATATCTGTTTGCCACTGTCAGCAAAGCGTGTTTAGGATGTTAGGGTTAGTCTGTTGTGAT
The DNA here is from genome assembly GCF_020745735.1 of Hemiscyllium ocellatum. Taxonomy (NCBI): domain Eukaryota; kingdom Metazoa; phylum Chordata; class Chondrichthyes; order Orectolobiformes; family Hemiscylliidae; genus Hemiscyllium; species Hemiscyllium ocellatum. The sequence goes on from NC_083415.1 coordinate 47,836,212, forward strand.
ACATCATGATAAAGCATGTTCTCCCGCATGACGATGGGCATAGCCAAGGAAGAATATCTCAGACTTTTGTCAAAGTATGTCCTCAACATCTTTTCATGATTATAAATGATGGTGGAGGAGTGAGCACAAAGTTGTAAAATTCTATTTCTATAAAATGAGTAATCAGAGTGGTAGTCTCCTCAAATTTTATTATGCATATATAAAAAAGTATCAGAATTGGCAAACGTATTTTTTAAAAAACCGATTCACTCATGTACATAACAGGAATAACAAGAGTGCAATATAAATAAAAGATTATCTTATATTAGCTGGTCTTTGAACATGAGTAATTGTTTTTGGGCTTTGTGCTAAGATTGCATGCCTTACTACTTGCCTTTGAAGGTGATAATGTTTTAAAATAAGTTTACATCCCTTGACAGCAATAATTTGGCAAGGATACTAAATGGACTGATCTCAGAAACAACCATTTACAATTTCTGTATCTTCGGGGCTGGGCAGTAACAGGTCTGCACTGAATTCTGAAAGAATTTAAAATCCCTAATTTTAGCAGTTTATAAATAAGTGTCATTCTTTAAAGAGTCACCTGTCAGTCTTGCAATGTGAGAAATGCAGATGGAAAATACAGTATTAAGTCATTTAAATCGCCAAATTTAATTACTTATTAATTGGCTTACAACAAGTACACTCGTATAAAGATGATCAAAGGCCCGAGTGCACAATTTATACTGTTCATCTTCGAAAATGTATCTGGGCAGGAAACAAACAAACAGTAGAGGAGTTAAACAGATACTATGCATCAGTCTTAACAGTAGAAGATACTTTGAACATCCAATTAATACTAAAAGAATATAGGGAAGAAATTAAATATCATCACCAGAGAGGTACTATTAGAAAAACTAATTGGGCTAAAGGCGGATGCATCCCCTGGCCCTAATGGCTTGCATCTTAAGAACCTAAAAGAATTGGCTACAGAAATCATGGATTCATTGGTTGTAATTTTCCAAAACTCCTTGGATTCCGGAGAAGTACCAGAGCATTTCCAATGCCAATGTGACGTACGTATTCTTTTTCAAAAAAAGGTTAAAATAGATAACTATAGGCTGATTAGCCCAACATTTATTGCCTGCGTGTGTTGGAATTAAGGAAGCCATAGCAGTTCATTGAGAGAATCATAAATCAATCAAGTCAGCATCTCTTTGTAAAAGGGAAACAATGTCTAACTAATTTAGAGTTTTTCAATTAAGTTTCAGAGTGAATAGAATGGAACCAATAAGTGTTTTTGTTTGGACTTCCAGTCGGCATTCAACAAATTACCTCACAAAAGCCTCAGGCATTAGAGCGCATGGAATTGGAGGACGTTTATTGGCATGGATGGAGAACTGGTGAGTAGGCAGGAAACAACAGCTGGGGCTAAGGGGATCTTTCTCAGGTTGACCACCTGTAACCAGTGGGGTTCCGCAGGCATCAGTGCTGGTACTGCAACTGCTTACAATATATTTAATGACTTTAGAGGGAGGCAGTAAAAGTACTGGAGCCAAATTTGCAATTGACAAAAATTCGTGAAGACATGTTGAGGGATATACATGCAAATTACAGACATCTTGAAAAGTTAAGTGGGCAAAAGGTTAGTAAGTGAAGTATGATGTGGGAAAATGTTAAGTTGTTCATTTTGGAAGGGAGAACAAAAAGAAATGTTTGGGTGACACTGTGGTTAGCACTGCTGCCTCATAGCACCAGAGACCTGGGTTCAATTCCCGCCTCAGGTGACTGCTTGTGTGGAGCTTGCATTCTCTCAATGTCTGCGTGGGTTTCCTCCCGGTGCTCCGGTTTCCTCCCACAATCCAAAAACGTACAGGTTAGCTGAATTGGCCATGCTAAATTGCCCGTAGTGTTAGGTGTAGGGGAATGGGTCTGGGTGGGTTGCGGGTCGGTGTGGATTTGTTGAACTGAAGGGCATGTTTCTGTTAAGTAATCTAATATCTAAAATGGAGAGAAACTGTAGAAAGGTTCAACACTCAAGGGACTTGGCCGCACTTGTGTATTAAACAGGAACAGCTAGCATAATTGGAGGTGTAGTGGACAGCGAGGAGTGTTACCTCAGATTATAACAGGATCTTGACCAGATGGGCCAATGGGCAGAAAAGTGGCAGATGAAGTTTAATTCTGAGAAATGTGAGGTGTTGCATTTTGAGAAAGCGAAACTTAGCAGAAATTATACACTTATTGGTAAGGTCCTAGGAAGTGTTGCTGAACAAAGAGACATTGGAGTGCATGTTCATAGCTCCTTGAAAGTGGAGTTGCAGGTAGATAGGATAGTGAAGGTGGCGTTTGGTATGCTTTCCTTTATTGGTCAGAGTATTGAGTACAGGAGTTGGGAGGTCATGTTGCGGCTGTACAGAACATTGGTTAGGTCACTGTTGGAATATTGCGTGCAATTCTGGTCTCCTTCGTATCGGAAAGATGTTGCCAAACTTGAAAGGGTTCAGAAAAAATTTACAAGGATGTTGCCAGGGTTGGAGATTTTAGCTATAGGGAGAGGCTGAATAGGCTGGGGCTGTTTTCCCTGGAGCATTGGAGGTGGAGGTGTGACCTTATAGAGGTTTACAAATAGGCAAAGTCTTTTCCCTGGGGTCAGGGTGTCAGAACTAGAGGGCATAGGTTTAGGATGAGAGGGGAAAGATATAAAAGAGACCTACGGGGCAATGTTTTCACACAATGGGTGGTGTGTGTATGGAATGACCTGCCAGAGGAAGTGGTGAAGGCTGGTACAATTGCAACATTTAAGAGGCATTCGGATGGGTACATGAATAGGAAGGGTTTGGAGGGATATGGGCCGGGTGCTGGCGGGTGGGACTAGATTGGGTTGGGATATCTGATGGGCATGGATGGGTTGGACGGAAGGGTCTGTTTCCATGTTGTACATCTCTATGACTAAACAGATGCAGCAGGTAACCTGCAAGGCTAATGGAATGTTGACTCATGTTTCAAGGGGGTTGGAGTAGAAGAATAGGAAAATCTTACAACTATACATGGTGCTTGTGATACCACATCTGAAGTACTATGTGCAGTTTTGATCCCTTTAAAAGAAAAGATGTCACTTCATTGGTGGCAGCTCAGGCAAGGTTCACTAGGATGGATGATCCATGGTTTGAAGTGATTGTCTTATGAGCAAAGGCCAAACAGGGTGTGACACTACTCACTGGAGTCTAGAAGAACAATAATGATCTCATTGAAACAGATAGGATTCTTAAAGGGCTTGACAAGGTGAATGATGAAAGGATGTTTCCTCTCAAGGTAGAGTCTAGCACAAGAGGGCATAATCTCAGAATAAAAGAGTGCCAATTTAAGACTGAGATAATGAGAAACATCATATTCCAGATGGTCCAGTGCCTTTGTAATTCCTTGCCATGTGGGGACAGAGTCCTTGTGTATATTTAAGTCAGAGATAGATCAATCTTAGATCAGTATGGGAATAATGCAGAAAACATGGATATGAGGAATGTCAGATCAGCCATTACACTATTGAAGGAGAGTGCAGGCTTGAGGGATCAAATAGTCTTCTCCTGTTGCTACTGTCTTATGGAATCTTATAATACTTAAAGGAGTGGGTGAAAATAGGATTACACACCAGCCTATGTTGTACTCATTGTAATAAGGAACCATAAACATTATATTGAAATATTTCATCAAGGAAAGTGACATGACAGGGTTTAAATAATTTTTTTTAAACTGCAAAGAACGAGGTTTAAAAATCTAATGCATATTGCACATGAAAGTATTTATTCCTACCTTTTTAGTGTGGGAAACAAATAACAAAAAACAAAAGGTACTGCTTAAATGTATTTTGACGTTGAGGTATTTGTCCAGTTCTGCTGAAAAATTACTCTGCCTTAACAGTACAATATCAGCAATACAGCAACATTAGTCTATGTTAGTTTTAGTTTTTGATGTGACTGAACAAAATAAGCGAAGAATTTTAGTGCGGTTGCACTGAATATACTCCAGAGAATGGAAAGTGATTTCATCTGACCGATATGGAAATGTGATTTAGAATCAAAAACAATGATTTGTTGCTTCAACATCTTTAGAATCCGGTTGGGGGGAGATGGGGGCTCGCATGGCGAACAGAGAAAAGGAGGCACTAAACATTATTCTTATATTGCAGCAATCAACAAGAAGAAAACCTCGGTCCCCTATGGTTGATCTGTGTTAAATTCAATAACTTTCTGCATGTCCTTGAAGCAATAGCTACACGACTTATAACCATATAAGTTTACAAAAATTCTTGATTGATAGAAAGAAACACACTTGGATTATGTAAGCCATTCATGAGGTCAAGACATCACAAATACTTTACAGTCAATGAAGTACTTTTGTGGTCACACCAAGATCAAAACTTGGAACAAATTTGCATCAAGGTTCCACACGCAGCAATGAAATAAAGCGGTAAGATAATCTGTTTTGGTTATGTTAGTTTGGTTATGAATATTTTTTGAGACTATTTATGAATAATGCCATAAAGTCTTTAATATCTGGAACAGGCAAACTATACAGTGGTTTAATATCTCTCATCCAAAATAAAGCTGCATTCCAGCAGTGCTATATTGAAACATCAGCTTGGATTACATTCTCAAGTTTCTGTAACGCAAACCTGCAACCATCTGACTTGGATGGAGTGCCCTATTATTAGGCTAATGTGGATCAAAAGAAGATTGGAGAATACAGAAGCAGCTGGAATGATAAGAATCCAGATTTCTTGGAGCACTGCTGGGCTGATAAGAAAAACTGACAGCGTGAGAGGAGGTAATGACGAGATTTGAATTCAAGGATGTAAATTTTTGATGACAGGCATTGCTTCAACAGGAGACAATGTAGAGCAGCAAAAATTAGGGGAATGGATGAGGACACAAAAACAGTTTTTATGAAATGAAGTTTATGTAAAGGTTGGGTATGGGAAGGCAACGAGAAAGACATCAGAACAATCTGGACTAGACGTGACAAAGTTGTTGGCAAGAGACCAGCTGAGATAGGGGAGGAAACTGAATGTTAGACATAGATCATTTTTGGAAAGAAGGGAAACTGGAGGCTTGCCTGATTGCTGTAGTGATAATTGTGTCTGTATTTTTTTCTGCCAATTCTTGCCCTTCTGAAGGCACCTACTGCTTTCAGAACACCAGGCAACCACCACCCAGTGACTATACATGATATGAAGCTAGAAAGTGGCCACTGGAAAGCTAGTCAGTAATGTATCAGCAAAACATTAACTTCTGCCTTCAAAAAGGTGATTGTAAATTGATAGACCCAGAAAAAGCATTAGTAACCATAGTACAAGACACTAGCTAATATCTAAAGCGGAAAGAAGCAAAGTAGGTTAGGAAGTATCGGGTGGATGACAAAGCTCGAAAATGGTGTTGAGAACTATTGTTTTCTTTGACTCAGTACCACTGCAACCACTTCTGCAAAGCTGGAATTTCCTCATCTATATGGTTCAGCTGACATTGCAGAACTGACATCTTCATTTCAGGCACTGGTCAAATTACATTCAGAGTTTCAATTCCAAAAATAACCCTCTGCACTCTGCATCAATTTAATATCATTTCCACAAGATGTACATTAATGCCAAATGGAAGGTAAAACTTCAAGGCTATGGTGTTATGCAAAGCAACAACATAAAAACTAGATGGATTTGGATTGGTTTCAAGCCTGCCTGCTTGTACACTCTGTCAAGAGGGTTCAATGCAATGTGACCAAAATGCTTTCAGACATCCATATTTGCGTTTACAATGCTATCTTCCCTTTTGTACATTCCACGTCATACTAAAAAGATCAAGGTGCACATCAAGCAGATATGGAGAAAAACACATTTCAGATAAGGAAAGGTCATCAGTCTCAACAATTTTAAAAAAATCTCAATAAAGGAGATTGAAAGACAGTAGCAGCAAGTCCATAAATGGATCAGAAACCACAAACTGTGAATCCAAAAAAATGGTCAACACACATCTCCTGAAGTAGATGCATTATCGCTTGGAACAAAAATAAAATCCACGAGTTAAGACAACACCCTCTTTGATACTTACAAACTGTACTGTTGACTGATACAGCAGGACTGAAAATGTGTTGCTGGAAAAGCGCAGCAGGTCAGGCAGCATCCAAGGAGCAGGAGTGTCGACGTTTTGGGCATGAGCCCTTCTTCAGGAAAATCCTGAAGAAGGGCTCATGCCCGAAATGTCGACACTCCTGCTTCTTGAATGCTGCCTGACCTGCTGCGCTTTTCCAGCAACACATTTTCAGCTCTGATCTCCAGCATCTGCAGTCCTCACTTTCTCCTGATACAGCAGGAAACAGGTAACAGCAAGTTTATTATTGTGGCAAAACTCACCCTTCCCCTCTGCCAAAAGAATATGACCCAAGCATGTTTACTGTTTAAAACCTGTAACTTTCTATTAGGCAAACAACTACTTCCTTTACGTAGTTGAACCTTAATTTCATTAAACAGACAAATGCTCCAAAAACAAGGAAGATGACACAGGTTGAACATATATTCCTCCCCCAACCCCTCCCCATACAATTATTTAGTTTGTTGAAGATAAAAATTCAGCAAGTGTTCTCTACTTGTCCTTTGATTGAATATGAATAAGTAAAGAGAGAACGTGAAAGTTCTATAAATTTGATTTTTTGTGTTTACAACTTTGTTGAAAAAAACCATATCATCTGAGAAGTGGAACAGCTGTCATACACTCCCAGAGTCAAACATAACATCACTTGATATATTTTTGGCTGTGTGGAGTTATTAACACCGGTACGAGATTGCTCAACAGTTTCCCTGAGGTATATTCACTGTAATGAGAACTGAAATGTAACAACTACAAAATAATATTGTATTTGATCAGCATATCTTTACCTCACTCCCTAACTTGCAATTTTAAATAGAAGTATTTATATTAGCTTGGTTTGTGTTCCTAAATACTTGGAAACAAAGATGACATATGACTTTTATAAATGTTTCCCCTGAACACAACAGACCTCTGGTGTCAAATTTTTTTTCTGTATACTTCGCATCTTAGTATTTAAAACACTAACGAAATAATATTATTTTAACCCTTAAACAGGGTCATCCTGATAAATTACTGGCCACAACTAGTTGTTTTCTTTCCTTTGATACAGTGAGCAGATGAACGTGGTCCAAACAAAATCATCAGCCAAAATAAGTGTCATTTGAACTGTCTCAATAAAGCAGAGGACTTTACTGGACAGTCAGATGGAACTCAACAACAAATTCAATTTTAGTTTAAGCACATGCAATGTCTCCTCACACTGGTGTTACACTTTACATAGTAACGTGCGGGTACCACTTATACCTCATTTTTCAGAGCAGGTAGGAAGACAGCTGATTCTTACACTAAGTTAGGTGTGAAGGGATGACATGGATTCAAGGATGGTCCCTCAAGCACTGCCAATGGAGGATGCTGCAGCTGTTTTGAAGTTGGCTCAGAAAGACAGCTTTGCATTTCACAACCTCAGGACAGTCCAAATCCCTTGCAGACGAATATGCTTGAAATGTAGTCAATATTATAAATATAAGAGAAACCTATCAGGTCAGTTTGCAGATATTAAGATCTCACAAAGTTTACTGTGATAACAAACAGATAATGCCTTGGTGATGCTGGTTATGGGACTCCAAGAAGAATTCCCCTTTTCTTCTTCAAACAGAAAATTGAGTAACGTTTAAAGACAGGACAGTGGCTTTACATTTCATATAAAACCTCAAAATGCAGCTCCACCTCAGCATTGAGGAGCCAGCCTAAACTATATACTCAAATGTCTGGTAGGAGATTGTAAACTATAGCCTTAAATACAGGACTGTTAGCATTGAGCCACAAAATAACCAGAAGCTTTACTTGGAAGCAGAAAAGGAAATGAAAATTTATATGGTCTCTTTTTGAGCTCCCGCAGCAGTTTCTAAGCTGGCTAAGTTGTTCACACAGGTACAACCATGCAGAGCTCATACTGAAACTCAACATATTTCTAAGTAACAAATACAGAAGTTGCTGCAAAAGCTCAGCAGATCCAGCAGCATCTGTGAAGAGAAATCAGAGTTAACCTTTTGGGTCCAGTGACTTTTCCTCAGAACAGTTCTTTGTTTTTAACATTTCTAAGTAAATTTAACTTTTGGGGACTTTCCAACAGACAACAGACCTAGATTGACATTTTTAAGAGGAATCTAAAATTTATTTTTGTCAAACATTCAGGAACCAACGGAATCCATAATGGTCAATATGACTGTCACACTTCTGGACTAATTCAGATGAATTATGCTTAGAAAATAAAACAGATTTGATTTGATAATTTCATAAGTAAATTGAGAGCATTTATAAGAAGCAACATGACTGAATTTTGTTTTACATGGCAGGGGATGGGCAAACTGGGCTGAACAGCTATAATGTGGAGACATGCCAAACTAGCTGTATTTATCTTTTCATGGACTAGCAGTTTAAAAAATTATTGACTGAAGATGAAAGTTACTTTCTTGGTCAAATTTAATGAATTTCTTCAAGTGCTTCACCACCTGAGAGACAAATAATATCATAAAAAGGATCCAATTGAGTTTTCACATTGCACATCTGAAGGAAAAAAAAAGTTGATTTCACCCAGAAGTGTAGCCTTCCTTATTCAAATCATTAGAAGGCTTGCAGTTATGTCAAGCTTTTCATATTAAAAATGCATCTCAAGTTGATTTAAGTCAATGTAATACTTGAGATGTAGTCACTTTTCTAGAAAACACTGCATTCCAGCTGCACAAAATGACCTCTCTCAGTAATCGATGTGATAGAAATCAGGGAATCCAACTTTATAATGACACTGGAAGATAAATATTGTTAGGAACACAGAGGATAACTTTGCTAATCTTTTATGAAACAGTGCTATGGGAGCTATTTAGCTGTGTGGGCAGGTGGAGCTATTGGTACGACATTCATCCAAATTCAAAAAAGGAGCAAAACAATCAATCTTGAGAGCGGCTCTGCCATTCACTAAGATAAATATCGATCTAATAAAAGTTTCATTTGAAGGATAGCACCTCCCACAGCAAACTATTTCCTCAGTACTGCACTCAGTTTTTATGCTCAAGCCGTAAAATGGAAGTTGAATCCATTACCTTGCATTTCAGAGGAAAGCATGTGCCCACATTACGGCTATCACTAGGTATTAAAGGTCAACATTAAAAGTTTTGATGTTTGTCAAAAAGTCCAAAATTACTCCGATCCATAAGCTCTGTACTAGTTTATTAACTGAGTTACCCTACCTCAGATGGGAAAAATTACGTAGCAACAATGTTCGAACTAATTCACTTAAAAAGTCTTAACTTAGGGCAGCATAGTGGCTCAGTGATTAGCATTGCTGCCTCTCAGTCAGGGATCTGGGCTCGATTCCAGCCTCGAGTGACTGCCTGTATCGAGGTTGCATATTTTCCCAGCATCTGCGTGGGTTTCCTCCAGGTGCTTAGGTTTCCTCCCACAATCCAAAGATGCGCTGGTTAGGTAAATTGGCCATGCTAAATTGTTAGGTGCATTAGTTAGGGGTAAATATAGGATGAGGAATGGGTCTGGGTGGGTTACTCTTCAGAGGGTTGGCGTGGGCCGAAGAGCCCGTTTCCATACATTAGGGAATCAAATCTAACCTAATCTTGGTTACGCAATCACACCTTGCATGCTCAGAGGGAATGTATGTTTATGTAAACATTAAATAAAGACACTGTTCAGATGGCTCTTGTGGTGAGATTAGATTGTCAACTTTCATTGTTTATTGTAACAGGAATAAAGAGTAATGACTTTCAGACAGAGGAATGAAAGAGGAAAATCGATGAAAGTGACACACTACATCTCATCAGGCTGCCTTCTCCTGGAACAAAAATGTAATCTAACTTCGAAACTCAAGTTAAGCAAACTGCCTAAGTACAGAAATTTTAAAAATACATCGGAATCGGCAAAAATGTGCTTGCTGACCAGAAGGTGACGTGATTACTGGGCTTAATTATCAGAAATTAGACGAGTTTATGAACAAACCTGAGGCTAGGTGAACCTGAAACAAACTGATTATAGCACATACCATACACTAAGAACACCTCAGACTTAGAAATCAGAAAAGAAACAGTTCAAATAATGCTGTAAACCCGTTTTATTCTCTGAAGCTCACTTTAAAAACATTTGGTGCTATAGACTGCATCATGCAACACGCTTGCACATCACAGACGCAGATGGAAGTGCACTAGTGGGTTCAAACATGATCTAAAGAGTGAAGTGGAAATATCACAACTGAACAAAATTATCCTGTAATTTCTTTTACTCTACAATCATGAAAGAAAATATGGGCTTTGTGCTAGCACAAAGACAGACAATCAAAGTTTGACACCTGTATTACTAACAGTATTTGTAAAATTTTCAATACTTATGACTGGCATAAAATCTCAAACCCACTGTGCAAAAATAAACTAAATGATATGTAAACTGTGAAACATTTGCATATTTAATCACAACCTACACCAAAATCCCTGCATTTTTAAACACAAACTCGATACTATTTAAGCTAACAATTGTGCAAAAATAGCATCCTTCTCATCGAAAGACTAAGAAACAAATGAACGCCCAATAAAATACATAGGTATGACGCCCTAAATTAACCACAAACACTAAGACCTCCAATAAATGAAGTCATACACATTATTAGCCATAAGGTGTTTTCTAAGTCATCCTTAAGAACTTGAAAAGACAGGTGATAAACAGTAGGTCTTACAGAGGTTCATTATGTAGTAAAGTTTGAAAGCCAATACCAAATCTTTCCGCTATTCAGGCAATTGCAAAAGGCCACTTCTTCTGAGGGCTAGGAAAAAAATAAACAAAGTGGAAATACTGAACTTAGTTCCTGTAATCATACACAGCGCAGGCTCCAAATACAAATCCATGCAGCACTCCTACTTCACATCCGCGAGCACTTTATCCTTTTGCAATGGAAGGTGCCGTCTGCAGATGAAACCTCACTTCCACCAACGGTCTGGGTGCAAAAGGATGCACTGGGATACAGAAGGAAAACGGGAAGAAACCCTTCCATTAAAGAAAAAAACGTAGTCGCATCCGCTTGACGGGAGGAAGGTCAAAGAGACGAAAGGGGCTGACAAATAAATTGAAGGGTGAATGAGAGACCATCGGAGGCTGAGTTGGCGGAGGTTGTCCGGGTGGAAGGCGGCGGCGGCAGCAGATTGGCACTAGGTGCCCACAATGTTGGGGTCGTGAGCGGAGTCCGGCAGCGGTGCTCCGCCGCAGTGGTAGAGGAAGCAGTTGCCCCAGCAGCTGTAGCAGATGAGAAAGAGGGCGGCCAGGAAGACCAGCGCGCAGATGGTGCAGGGTTTCCTCTCCAGCAGGAAGCTCAGCAGGTAGAAGCCCATGAACATGGAGTGGTTGAACCACAGGGCCGGGTTCAGGGGTTTGGGGATGAGCAGGACGGGCAGCAGCCACTGCAGACAGTACATGGCGGATGTGGGAGGCGGTGGGCAAAGCGGGTTCACACCCACCCGGGCGGGGGGGGGAAGAGGGCAGCTCAGGTCAGGCCAGGCCGGGAGCGGGCAGCAAATCCCGCAGCCACGCTCCTTGCAGGCTCCGAGGCCGCGCCGAGTCTCCACGGACACTGCAAGCTGCCCTCGCGCTCTGTGTCTGAGGCGGCTCTCCCTCTCGAAGGTGGCTGTCTCCCAGTGAGTCCACGCTCTCGGTGAGTCTCAAGGCCGCTGTCTCTCACCGTCTCTCTCTGTCCCAGACGCTCCGGCCCCCTACTGCGCAGCCGCGTGTACACGGCAGGACCGGAGATAGGAGGCGAGTCAGCTCGCCCGCTGTCTCGCGATAGCTCTGACGTTTCGCCTCCGAGTTCTGTTTTTTGAAATTTTCTTTTAAAAAATTCTCCCTGGTTGTTTCCTGTGTATATATTTTTTTCAAAGGAAAAAAGGGGTCACGTCATGCGGGCGTTTGGATTAATACCTACCGGCGCTCGTTGGTCGCCCCTGAAATTGGGGGCTTCGTGGCGGAAGAGTGACCATGGAAACGAGTGAGTGAGAGAGAGAGATATGAAAGGCAAAGGGGGAAGGATGGAGCGGTGGAAGGATTGCAGGGAATCTAAGGTGGAGGTGAATAGGATTTGAAGGTGAGTAAGCCCCTCATTCCCTGATGAAGGGCTCTTGCCCGAGACGTCGCTTCTCCTGCTCCTGGGATGCTGCCTGACCTGCTGAGCTTTTCCAGCACTCTCGGCTCTGAAGGTGGTGGTGTAGAGAGAGAGAGAGAGAGAGAAATGGACTGAGGAGTGGGAAAATGATTCAGGGAGAGGAAGTGCCGTTGATTCGTCGAGCGAACAGTTTCAGAGTGAATGGGGTTTCTCAAGGAATGAGAGACTGAGGGCAGGGGGTGGGGTAGTAAGGTGGCAAGGAAAGTGAGGATGGAGTCTAGGCAGGATGATGTGAAAGCTGATGGGTTCACCAGTAAATGGCAAAGAGGACAATCAACCTCCACAAAGACGAAACGAAGTCTGAGTAAATTAAAATCAACAATAAACAACAACAACAAAACAGAAGCCGTGATCACACCCTCCATTAAGTCACCTCTTCATCTTCTAAATTCCAGTGGATCTGAGTCCACGTGAATAACACTGCACTTGTTCACTGAAGACTGGTAATTGTAGGTACAGGTGTTACTTAATAAGGCAGCTGGCATGTTAATCTTTATTGCTTAAAAGATTTGTGTACAGGAGTAGTGAAGTCTCATTTTAGTCATATACAATCTTGGTTAGGCCATGTCTAGATTGCAGTTTTGGTCTTTTTTAGTTTTGTAAGGATATTATTGCCATAGGCGGTGTGCAAAAATAGTCAAATCAGGTTTGTTCCTGGGATGGCAGGACTGACCTATGAAGTGGGAATATATTCTCTAGAGGTCATAGAGATATTCAGCTCTCAGACCCTTCGCTCCAACTTGTCCATACGGACCCAATCTAGTCCCACCTGCCAGCGCCTGGCCCATATCCCTCCAAACCCTTCCTATTAATTTACCCATTCAGATGTCTTTTAAATGTTACAGTCATACTAGTCTCCACCACTTTCTCTGGCAGCTCACTCCATACACGTACCACCTTCTGTGTGAAAAGTTGCTCCTTAGGTTGGTTTTATATCTTTTTCCTCGCAATCTAAACCTATGCTCTCTGGTTCTGGACTACCCCACCCCAGGGAAGAGACTTTGTCTATGTATCCTATGCATGCTCCTCATGATTTTATAAACTTCTATAAAGTCACCACTCAGCCTCCTACGCTTCAGGGACAACAACCCCTGTCTATTCAACCTCTCCCTATAGTTCAAATCCTTCAACCCTGGCAACATCCTTATCAATCGTTTCTGAACCCTTCCAAGTGTCACAACATCCTTCCGATAGGAAGGAGACCAGAATTGCATGCAATGTCCTGGACAGCAGCAACATGACCTCCCAACTCCTGTACTCAATACTCTGGCCAATAAAGGAAATCATACCAAACACTGCCTTCATTGTCTTATCTACCTGCAACTCCACTTTCAAGTAGCAATGAACCTGCACTCCAAGGTCTCTGTTCAGCAACACTCCTCTGGACCTTACCATTAAGTGTATAAGTCCTGCTAAGATTTGCTTTCCCAAAATGCAGCACCTCGCATTTATCTGAATTAAACCCCATCTGCCAGTTCTCAGCCCATTGGCCAATCTGATCAAGTTCCTGTAATCTGAGGTAACCTTCTTTGCTGTCCACTACACCTCCAATTTTGGTGTCATCTGCAAACTTACTAACTATATACCTCTTACATTCACATCCAAATCATTTATATAAGTGACGAAAAGTAGTGGACTCAGCACCGATCCTTGTGGCACTCCACTGGTCACAGGTCTTCAGTCTGAAAAACAACCCTCCACCACCACCCTCGAAGAGGAGATTTCATTGAATACTTAAAGGAATAGACAAGTAAGATGTTTCCCCAGTTGAATCAAGAACCAGTGACACAATTTCAAAATATGGAAGCCAGTTGCAATGAGATGAAAAATGGTTTTAACCAGAGTCTCAGTCATTGAGTGTGTCTAAAGTTGATATTGATAGTTGATATTGAAGGCATTAAAGTAGTTAATTGTCCATGATTGTATTGAGTGGCAAAACAGGCTTGAGAGGCTGAATAGCTTACTTCTGTTTCTACGTCACTAAAATGCACTTGACAGTCATGAGCTCAATGCTCTAGTGCAGTTAGGTAAGCAATAATCGAGCATCGTCCACTGAAATAAGTCTGCAGAGGCCAGTATCCCACCATCCTTTATTTACACGTGAATAGTCCTTGACACTGATCCAGCTCCTCAGAGCCAACTCTCAGATTGAACAGGATCTTTGACATTCCTGTTCCTATCTGTCAGCCAGGGATATCTGATTAAAGCCCCATATTCTACTATGTCCACTTGGCTGACCTCGTCACAATCACTACATCCCTCGTGCTCTATGTCCAAGGACATAGATCAGTTCTTTTCGTTGTTCCTCCTGGGGCGTTTTAGTATAAGTCAGGTTCCTCCAACTCTGCCTTAGATACAGGCGGCATGTAAAGCATAGTAACTCATATTATGTCTTGGAAGAAATTCATTCTGATTCAGACAGCAAAGACGTCGAGACAGTGACATTCACTGTCTCCATCTCAGATTCTGAGGTACCTTCAGTGCTTGACTGAGATGGATAAGCCACAGGTCTTTGAGGATCTGGGCACATTTTGATCCTGCCCTTTTTGCTATTTTGCAGCTGTCATATGGACAGCATGCTTGTTCACTACCGAACGGCCCAAATGGCCTCATTCTTCAAAGACCGCAATTTCCCCTCCGACATGGTCGACGATGCTCTACACCACATCTCCTCCCCTTCCTGCCCCTCAACCCTTGAACCACGCCCCTCCAATCACCACCAGGACAGAACCCCACTGGTCCTCACTTTCCACCCCACCAACCTCCGGATGCATCGTATCATCCTCCATCATTTCTGCCACCTCCAAACAGACCCCACCACCAGGGATATATTTCCCTCCCCACCCCTATCAGTTCCGGAGAGACTACTCCCTCCACGACTCCCTCATCAGGTCCACACCCCCCACCAATCCAACCTCCACTCCCGGCACCTTCCCCTGCAACCGCAAGAAGTGCAAAACCTTCCCCCAATGACTATTGTAAACCCTGAATAGCAATAATGAACTTCAGGACTTGTCCAGTAGTGTAACTGGGCTATATATAATGATGGGCATTAAACTCCCCCATCCAGAATACTCTATACTTCTTTCAGTTGACATTTATCAATCAGGAGTACTAATCCATTGGTTCAGACAGAGTTGGTGGGGGGAGTGGGTGTTGGCAATCAGTACAATGTTTCATTGGTGTAATGAACCCTCAAGACATCATTTCTGATGCTTAGGTAATGCTACATGGTTTTCCCTTCTTTAGTCTTTGTAATGATTTGATACAACTTGCTAGGCCATTTCAAGAGCAACTAAGAATCAACCCCCCCCACATTGTTATGGGTCTGGAGTCTAGACCAGACCAGTTAAGGATCGTGGATTTCCTTCCCGAAAGGGCATCAGTGAACCAGGTGAATTCTACGTCAATAAACAATGTTACATAGCCATCATTAGTTTTTATTTGCAGATTTTATTGAATTCAAATTTCACCATCACCAGTAGCCTGGCTTTATGGATTATGAAATCAGTGATATTACCAGTTTATCTTGAATTGAATTGAATTAGTCTTTTATTGTCATGTGCAGTGAAAGGAATGCAGTGAAATGTTTGTAATATCATTGCTTTGGCGCCATCTTAGACCACAAGATAGAGGAGTGGAAGTAAGGCCATTCGGCCCATCAAGTCCACTCCACCATTCAATCATGACTGATGGGCATCTTAGGTAAAGGGTACCCAGGTACAGAATACTTAAGTATGTGTTACAGACTTGAAAGGATCATAAATAAAAGTTCAGCATAAGAATAAAGAAGTTATCTTTTTTTTAAAAAGTACTCAAATTTTAGTCTTTTTACCAAGTGTGTGCCACTACCGGACCCTTCAGACCATCAGGGCCAAGTCTCTAGACCACACTGGGCTTCAAACCTCGAGGCCTCACTTCCAGTCCCCAAGGGCCTCACTCCACTCTGGGACTCACCAGCTTGGCCTGGGATCACCTAGAGACTGCCTCTGGGACTTGCAGCCTCCACACTGTCCTGGCCTGGGACTCATCTCCAGGACTGTCTCTTGGACTGGTTGCCCTCACGCTGACCTTCACCTGGGACTCGCCTCTGGGATTCGCCAGCAATGACCTTTGGTCTCCTCCATTTGCCTCTGCGTAAGTTTAATTTAAGAGTTTGAAAAAAAAGAGAGAAAAAAAAGGTGGAGTAGAGAAGCTCCAGCTGGAGCGTCTTACTTTCCCACCATCTTGGGTTGCACTCACCTAAGTAAAAGAGTGGAAGGCAGAGGAATTTTGTTATTTACTAACGCCAAGAAAATAATAAAGATACTGTACAAAATACTGAATTAAATCACTGGTCAAAAGTTTATCTAAAGATGATTGTGTCTGGTAGGAAAAGAAAGATAATACATATACTTTAAAAATCCTTAGAAATCTTTAGTTTTAAAAAAACAAATTCATTTGTAGCATGTGGGTGTCACTGACTTGCCAGCATTTCTTGACCGTGCCAAGTTTCCCTTGAGAAGATGGTTATGAGTTGCCTTCTTAAACTGCTGCAGTCTATATACTGTAGGTTGGCCCACAATGGAGGGGATTCCAGGATTTTGACCCAGCGACAGAAAAGGAACAGTGATATATTTCTAAGTCAGGATGGTGAGTGACTGGGAGGAGAGTTTGCAAGTGGTGGTGTTCTAGGAGAAAGTGAGGACTGCAGATGCTGGAGTACCAGAGTTGAAAAATGTGGTGCTGGAAAAATACAGCAGGCCAGGCAGCATCCGAGGAGCAGGAGAATTGACGTTTCAGGCATAAGCCCTTCTTCAGGTGGTGGTGTTCCCATATATCTGCAACCTTTGTCATTCTAGATGGAAGTGGTTGTGGGTTTGAATGGTGCAGTCTAAGGATCTTTGAATTTCTGCAATGCAACTTGTGGATAGTAAACACTGCTGCTACTCAGCATTGGTGGTGGAGGGAGTGGATGCTTGTGGATGTGGTGCCAATCAAAGAAATTGCTATGTCCTCAATGGTGTCAAGATTCTTGAGTGTTATTGGAGCTGGACCCATGCAGACAAGTTAGGAGTATTCCATCACATTCCTGACTTGGGTCTTGTAGATGGCAGACAGGCTTTGGGAATCCAGGAGGTGAGTTACTTGCCGCAAAATTCCTAGCCTCTGACCTGCTCTTATAACCACTGTGTTTATGTGGTGAGTCTAGTTGAGTATCTGGTCAATGGTAACTGTAAGGATGTTGAAAGTTGAGGATTCAGTGATGGTAACACAATTGAATATCAAGGGCAGTGGATAGATTCGTCTCTTATTTGTGATGGTCATAGACTGGCATTTGTGTGGTGCAAGTGCTACTTTCTACTTGTCAGCTGAAGCCTGGTTAGTGTCTAGATCCTGTTGCATTTGTACATGGGCTGCTTTATTTGAGGAGTCATGAATGGTGCTCAACATTGTGCAGTCATCACAACATTCTCATTTCTGACTTTATGGAGGGGAGGTTATTGAAGCAGCTGAAGATGGTTAGGCTCGGACACTATCCTGAAGAACTCCTGCAGAGACGTCCTGGAACTGACACAATTGACTTCCAACAACAACCATCTTCCTACATGCCAAGTAAGATTCTAACCAGCAGAGGGTTTGCCCTGATACCTATTGATTCCAGTTTTGTTAGGGTTCCTTGATGCTAGACATTGTTGAATGTGGTCTTGATATCAAGGGTTGTCATTCTCACCTCACCTCTGGAATTCAGCTCTTTTGTTCTCATTTGAACCAAGGCTGTAATAAGGTCAGGAGCTGAGTGGCCCTGGCAGAACTCAAACTGGGTGTCAAGTTATTGCTGAGCAGATGTGCTTGAAACCACCTCCGTCACTTTACTAATAATCCAAAGTATACTGATGGAGTGGCATTTGGCTCATTTTTAATTTTAATTTCAGTGTACAGGACACATTTGGGTAATTTTCCATTGTTGGGTAGATGCCAGTGTTGTCACTATGCTGAAATAGCTTGGCTAGGGGAGTGGCAAATTTTGGAGCACACATCATCAGTATTATGCCAGAACATTGTCAGGGCCCATAAACTTTACAGTATTCAGTGTCTCCAACTGTTGCTTAATATCATGTAGTGTGAAACAAACTGGCTGAAGACTGGTATCTGTGATGCTGGAGACCATGGAGGAGGCTGAAATGGATCATCCACTTGGCACTTGTGGCTGAAGATTGTTACAAATGTTTCAGCTTTATCTTTTGCACTGTTGTGTTGAACTCTTCAATCATTGTGGATGGGGATATTTGTGGAGCTTCCTCCTCCATTGAGTTGTTCAATTGTCCACTAACTTTGACTACTAGTTGTGGTAGAACTGCAAAACTTAAATCTGATCCATTGGTTGTGGGATTACTTATCTCTCTGTATACTTGCTGCTTATGCTGGTCGGCATGCAAGTAGGCCCATCTGGTAGCTTCACCAAGTTGATGCTGTATAATTAGGTGTGCCTGGTGCTGCTCCTGGCATGTCCTCCTGCACGTTCCACTCAAATTTAAACCTGAGACCATGGTTATTTTCTTGTTGTCTTGCAGTCTCAGCAGTAGTGAATATCGCAGAGAACTTTGACTACTTTGTTTCTCTAATCTTCAAATGGTGATTTCTATTAAGACGCTGAGAGAAACCTGGAAGAGAGAGAAATTCTTTATTTTTCTCTCCCTTTGCTCTGCCAGTGCAGCTTCTTGAAATATAGTTTGTTTATTATTCCTGTGTCTGACTTCATTATTTCTTCAGACTGAATAATATGTGAAACCTATTCATTAAGGTGTAAGTGAACAGGATGTACAGATCTGAGTTTTATCACCCTTTGATAATAAGAGTAATTCCAGAGCAGACTGGTTCCTCTTTATTGATTGTTTCAACCTGTGGTCAGCTGATTGTTGTGACCATTTTAAGTTAGCTTTTCGTTCCCTTTTTAAAAAAAAATTTTAGTTCATGAAGTTCCCAGGTATTGAAATCAGATGATGGAAATCAAAAAGTGATGGTACATATTTCACCACTATCAAAAACATCCATCTCGTAATTCATCAAAAATCATTTTCTGCCTATTTAGAATCGGCCAATCCTCAATGTAGCTTCAAGAGAGACCATCAGTCTACAGCCAGCTCATCACTGTCAATGCTGCCTGCGTCATTTTCCTCTGCACTGCTTTGCCATTGTCTATATTGGACAGTCGCTGATCCTCAGCCATCTTTGTTGCTGGGCTGATACTCCTTCACTACCATCTCTTCGCTGCCTGTGCTGAACCAGCCAATATCTGCATTTCTCTCACTGCTGGGCCCACCGCAATGCTGTTACAATGATGCACTTTCACCACCGCCAGCACTGGACCAAACCAACAATGAAGTCGCCTATCCCCACCTTGCTGACGTAGGCCCAGCGCAAAGCAACTCGAGGTCTGTGTCCTGTGTCTGTTCTCGCCAGCAATGGTGTTCAAGCTCAGGTCAAGGGAAGTAAGTAAAGAAAAAGAGAAGTGAAAAAAAAAGGTCAGAGTGGATGAACTTGGGCACAGGAGTCCCACTCTGCTGTCATCTTGGACTGGAACTTCATGGATTATGATTAATGGCTGAGATTCAATCTTGTTAACCTTGTTAAAAACTCTAGGGAGGCAATATTGATCACATTTTGATACCATTCTCTTGGCAACTTCTGAAAAAAAATCAATTAAATTAGTAAGACAAGATCTCCTGTGTCTGAAATGCAGGGTTTCCCTGAAATGCCATTTTCTGTCAACTTGGTATCATTGGTTAATTAATTAAGATTCTGTGAAATATCTTGCACCTTTGTTGTTAAAAAAGATCGAGATATGGATTTTGAAAAAAATAGACTGAAGACCGCAATAAATCTAATGATTCTAATGTAATTTGGTTATAATTTATGTTGGAAAAACAGCACAAGACATTTTTGTTTCCATTGAAAATCAAAATAATGACATGATCCATGTATTTTGAAATTCAGAACAGCTCTGGAAGGATTGGATTTGATGTATCTTTGATGCGAATAGACCATATCTGAGAACATTGGAGTATCTTGAATAACCACTTCAAATAGAATTCATTCTGAAATGTAAATGGAATATAGATATTTATTCTTACATGAAGGAGTACCAATTGTTGTAGTGCTGTAGAAATGCAAAATATCTCTGTTGATTTATCCTGCCACAGTTTAAAGCCATGCCATTTATTGTGCAGAAAAATATCTTAGTAGCAATAGCCTAAATGGCTAACACCTTACTGTTCTTCACTAACAGTCAAACAATTTTGATTTTGAGTATGCTGTCTGGGTAAATTTCTAAAAAGATTGTCCACATATCAGAAGCCTGTTTTTAGAAACATTAATCGGGTTTAATATCTGTGAAATTTTGAATGGTCTGTCTCAGAGGACTATGGAAACTCAGTCATTGAGTATTTTCAAGACAGGAATTAATAGATCTCTGGATACTAATGGCAATAATGGATTTTTCAAAATCCATATCACGCACCTTCACTGTTAAAAAATATCACAAGATATTTCACAGAAGCTTAATCAGTCAACAAATGAAAACGAGGATGGCACAGGAAAATGGCATGATCTAGAATGGCAGAACAGGTTCAAAAGGCTGAATGGCCTAATTGTGTTCCTATGTTGATGATATTGTCTGTCATGATTACAAAGATGTTCAGATATATGAGGAGAACATCAAGCAGAACTCTACTGTTTCGGATACTAATCAATAACTAAATCTAATCAATTTAAGAAAATTTCTCACAGAAAACCTTAACTCCACCTCAAGCAGAAACTGTAGCTGGTCTGTCCACCAACCATTAGATACACGACTCTTCTTTATCACTCTACGTTATGAAATGGAATCACGCATCTGATACTGCTGTATCATTTAGAAGTGAGACCATTTCTATTTGCTATGTCATTAGCAACATTGGCATCAATTAGTTGACAGATGTCCTGAAGTCTGCTGTTTAACAGGAATTGAAGCCACAATTAAAAGGTCCAGTTGCCCTGATCCAGAATTTCCTCTGGTTGTAGAATTTCCAATGCTTTCAAGAGTTTCACTTTGCGCAGTGAAAATTGGGAGCATTGTATAACATACAGCAAATCCAATATCACCCATTTAATGCTGCCACACACATTCAAATGACACCTGAAAGATCCAGAATCTCTGGGGCTTGGCTCAAATGCAGTGGAATATCAATTCTGGTTATCAGTCTATTAAGGCACAGGCACCATTCAAACTCCCAGTGATTTTGGTCACTTGTATAGGAGCTGGTGATCATGTTCTTGGTGTGGCAGGATGATATATAATGGCAGCAATTTCACAGTAGTAAACTGTGAACTGACCGTTCCAGTCAGTGAAGATTGAAATTGCAATTTTAAAAAAAATCAAATGTAAAGTTGTGGCTTTATATGTCATATCAGTTCATTAAATCCATGTCTCCCTGCGACACTATCAGAAGCTTGAAAGATTCAGCACCACTTCTAGCAGACAGTAAGAAGGAAAAAAGACAGGTCCTTACAGAATCCAATCTTGAAAGTATTTCAGGCACCCTCACAGGATTTTCAAGGCTAAAAAGCATATTGCATTGTTGTATAGCTTTTATAGTGTGGTAGTTACACATGAAAGGTCACTGGTTCAAGGTCAAGTGGAAAATTTAAACATGAAATTTAGCTACGTACCATCCATATCTCAGTTGGCAGTAGCAGTATAGCCTTTGAGTCATACTATTCTGGGTTCAAATTACACTTCAGCATGTATGCACAAAGACCCAGTTTGATAGTGCAGTACTGTCCACTATATTGGAGGTGCTCTCCTTAGATGAGAACTTAAACCAAACCGTCATATTCTTTTTCAAAAGATCCCACAGGTTGTTTGAAAGAGTAGAGGTCTTATCTCTAATATCCTGAGCAATATTTACCCCTAAATCAACAACATGAACAAACAGATTGACTGATCATTGTTGTTCAAGAGAGTTTGCTGTGCAGAAATTGACTGCCACCTTTCTTACAATACAACTATAACAACACTTAAAATGTGAGATGGTTGTAGGATGATCTGAGGTTGTGAAAAGTACTATATAAATGCAAGCCTCACTTTTGCTTTTCTTTCTTTTAAGAGTGAACACACTACTAAATGAAAACAAGTAAGTACAAGAATTTATTAAAATATATCTAATGTATTATCTTTTAAATTCTGATCTTTTATTTCAGATGCCAATTCATCAAAAGAAACAACACTGAGATGATACAATTTGATTTTACAAAATTGAGACATACCCCATTCTGCAGAAATATTTCTCAGCATGCCACAAGGTGGTGTGAAAGACAAACATACTATTTGCAAAAAGAGGAAATGGTTGCCCAGGTTTGATGATGTGTACAACTACTCAGAGGAAAGAAATTCTGAACAGTAATGCAAAATTGAGAGTTAAATTTCAGAAGCCACTGTACCACCGAGCTATGAGATGCTGGGTTAATTTTTTATGAGTCACCTGGTGTGGATTGCAGAATCCAGCCATAATATTGAGTCAACGACCTACGCACTGAAAGTTTGCAAGATTTACTCCTGTGTTTCTATGTTAGGCTTTGTGGGATTTTTTTTTGTAATAAGGGATTGAAGTGCTGAGAAAAAGATTTATTTTCTTTCCTGATTTTGAGCCCTTAAGGAGAAGTTCAGTGAGCATCTACTCAACGGAATACAAATCCAGTCCCTATAGTGGTAAAGCCCCATCACTTGACCCAGTTTCCATTCTAACAAGGCTCCACACTGGGAGTAGAGCTTTGCTGAGTTTCCCCTTTAATGTTAGAAATTCAAGACAAAGATTGATAGATATTTGGATTCTGAAGGAACCAAGGGATATGGCAATTGATCATGAATGTGAAATTGATGTCAAAGGTGAACCATGAATACACTGAAGAGGCAGTGAGATGAACACTTGAAGAAAGTATTCAAATTTCAAACAGGTGGGATTAGACTACTTATTCCTGATTTAGCAGAGGCTGTTTTTTTGTTCTAAGTCTGTTATGATAATGGTTTCTACCCTGAGGCTAGATATGTTTAACATGTGGAAAAGGTCCTAGTCATCTCAACAATTTACAGGTTGAGTGCATTATAACTGTTTTTCTTCCCAGATTTAGTAACATTACAAAGGTCTAATTGCAGACTTTTGTCAGCACAAATTAAAAGTGGATGCAAACTAATTTTATGGAAATGAAAGCTGTTATAACTCTGACAGGAGGAGGCTGCTGGTGATCAAACCCCACTACTCCATAAATTATATTGTAAATGTATTTTTGAATCTCCAGTATGGTAAATTTATCTAACTTTTGTACTGCTATCCAGAATAAATTAAATGTTCACTTGGCTTCTTTACTGAACTCAGAAATAACTCACTTATTTTAAGAATCAAGAAGTGTGGTGCTGGAAAAGCACAGCAGGTCAGGAGGCATCCGAGGAGCAGGCAAATCGTTGTTTCGGGCATAGGCCCTTCATCAGGAATTCCTGATGAAGGGCTTATGCCCGAAACATCGACTCTCCTGCTTCTTGGATGCTGCCTGACCTGCTGCGCTTTTCCAGCACCACACCTTTTGACACTGATCTCCAGCATCTGCGGTCCTCACTTCCTCCTCACTTACTTTAAGGAAGACCTATGCTTTAAAAAAGTGGCAAAACACTTAACAATCAAGCTATATTCAAAACTAAACTATATCCCTTTAATCCCAAATGCATACATTCATATACAGACACAATAATCAAAACAATGCAATGATTTGGTGATGCTGGTGTAGGACTGGAGTGTACAAAGTTAAAAATCACACAACACCAGGTGATAGTCTGACAGATTTAATTGGAAGCACTAGCTTTCGGAGCGCTGCTCCTTCATCAGGTAGTTGTGATGAAGGAGCAGCGCCTCGAAAGTTAGTGCTTCCAATTAAACCAGTTGAACTATGACCTCGTGTTGTGTGATTTTTAACTTAAAACGATGCAAGGCAGCTCTACAGAGATATCATGTATTTGGAAAGAAAATAGGCAAAAGGCGAACAACACCTCAATGAGTCAAGAGTATGAATTCGGAAGATAAAGTGTCTAACTTCTCTCAGTTTCTTTTTCATTTCCTGTCAAAAACATAAGACTGCTGACAGTGGTAAAATGATCTGAAATATCTGCACACACCAGAGTTTAGATTCAATTGAGAAATGGTTTGGAAGCCTGATATTTGAGACTTGATTTTTTTTTTGCAAATACATCACTGAGGGAGCTTCCATCTGGTTTTACTTTATTTCTTACTAAGAGAGAGCAAAATAAATATCTGCAAGCTTTCTGACTCCTTCTCGATCTGTGAAAATATACATCAATTTTGTCCTGAGGTTTTTGCTAGGCAATTAATATCACTAGGGCTAGGGCTTTCCCCATTCTATTTATGCAGTAATTGATGGCTATAAAATCTACTGATTATCTTCTTTAAAAGGTTTATTAGATCCTTCTCTAAAAAATATTTCCTTTTCCAGTAACAGCAGATAATCCATGGTTCCCTTTGACCATTTACTTTTCATTTTCAAGAATATTGTGTGCAAATCTGATCTCTCTCCTTTAGGAAGGATATTGTGAAACTTGAAAAGGTTCAGAAAAGATTTACAACGATGTTGCCAGGGTTGGAGGATTTGAATTATAGGGGGAGGCTGAATACGGTGGGGCTGTTTTCCCTGGAGTGTTGGAGGCTGAGGGGTGACTGTATGGAGGTTTATAAAATCATGCGAGGCATGGCAAGGGTAAATAGACAAGGTCGTTTCTTTGGAGGAGGGAGTCCAGAACTAGAGAGCATCGGTTTAGGGTGAGCGGGGACAGATTTAAAAGGGACCTAAGGCGTAACTTTTTCACAGAGAGGGTGGTGCGTGTATGGAATGAGCTGCCAGAAGGAGTGGTGGAGGCTGGTATAATTGCAATATTTAAAGGCCACCTGGATGGGTATATGAATGGGAAGGGTTTAGAGGGATATGGGCTGGGTGCTGGCAAGTGGGACTAAATTAATTTAGGATGTCTGGTCGGCATGGACAAGTTACACCGAAGGGTCTGTTTCCTTGCTGTACATCTCTATGACTCTAAATCACATGATATGCCATCTTCAATCCAGAAATGTTCAATCTGTTTTATATGGTAAAAACAATGACTGCAGATGCTGGAAACCAGATTCTGGATTAGTGGTGCTGGAAGAGCACAGCAGTTCAGGCAGCATCCAAAGAGCAGCGAAATCGACGTTTCAGGCAAAAGCCCTTCATGAAGGGCTTTTGCCCAAAACGTCGATTTCGCTGCTCCTTGGATGCTGCCTGAACTGCTGTGCTCATCCAGAATCGGTTTTATATGCCAATTGCTAAAATCCATACATATATTTGTACTCATAACAACGGACTGTGTGCCAATTCACTGGGTCACCTCACCTCCTTATGAACTATTGTATAACTTACTGTGATGATACATTTTTGTCATTTGTTTCATATGAATATTCTTTCACAAACCTATATTTAATAAATATGTTTATATTTCTGGAACTACCTGGAAAATTCCCTTCTGAAACAAAGTATTTCTGCATAAAATGAAACTTCCCTCAGTTACACCATGAAGACCAATAGTTGGGTTTTCTTTGCAAAGAAAATTATTGCACGTCACTTGTGCCAAAGAACTTCTACAGGATTAACAGCATTAAGGGCATTTGGTGTAACAAGTAAACACTAGCACTTGATCCATACAAACATATGAGAAGAGAAAGATTTAAAATAGACATGAGGGGCAATGTTTTACAGAGAGAATGGATCGTGTGTGGAATGAACTGCCAGTGAAAGTGATGGAATGCAGATACAATTACAACATTTAAAAAAAAAATTGGATAACTTCATGAAAAGGAAAGGTTTAGAGGGATATGGCCAAGCACAAACTAATGGTACTTGTTTAGTGTAGGAACATGGTCAGCATGGACTAGTTGGACTGAAGGGTCTATTTCCATGCTGTATCACTAACTCTATGTAACACAAGATTTAAGGACACAGGTGATCTGAAGATCATGAAACAAAGATTCTACATACTACTGGTGTCAGGTCTTTACAAAAATGAAGAGAAACTAAAGTTAACCTAGAAAAACAAAGCATATGCTTGGTGCTCTCTCTCACTGTCACCTTGTACTACTAGAGGTCCTGTTGGACAGAGATGAATCTATTGGTGCAGTGAAATAGCCAAATAATTACATAGCATGTTGGTAAAGGCAGGAACATACTGCAATTCAGTAAATTGTTAATAGTTTAAGGCAAATTGTCTCAGGTTTATTGACACATACAAAAGCTAGATGCAAGGGACACTTAAAATGGAATAGTTCAGAATTCCAATCCTTTTCCAACCTGGTTTGGCTGACTGTGGTTTTAAATTGAAGATCTCAAGGATATTTGGCCTAAGCTGGTGGGGTCCTCTTTAAATATGCAGATTGTTCTCTAATGACATTATAAGATAATGAAAAATATTGTGTGCAGTTCTGGTCTCCCTCTACAGAAAGAATGTTGTGAAACCTGAAAAGGTTCAGAAAGAAATTTACAAGGAAGTTGTCAGGGGTGGAGGTTTGAGCTATAGGGAGAGGCTGAATAAACTGGGACTGTTTCCCCTGGAGCATCAGAGGCTGAGGGGTCAGCTTATAGAGGTTTATAAAATGATGAGGGGCATGGATGGGCTGAATATCCAAAGTCTTCTCCCTGGGGTGGAGGATAGGGAGAGGGCATAAGTTTAGGGTGAGAGGGGAAAAATTTAAAAGTGACCTAACGAGCAACTTTTCACGCAGATGGTGATGCATGTATGGAATGAGCTGCCAGAGGAAGTGGTGGAGGTTTAAAAGGCATCTGGATGCATATATGAATAGAAGGGTTTAGAGGCATATGGGCCAAATGCTCGCGAATGGGACTAGATTAATTTAGGATATCTGGTCAGCATGGATGAATTGGACCAAAGGGTCTGTTTCCATGCTATGCATCTCTATGACTCAGACCTGAGTGTATGAGCAATGGTTGCTTCATTAGCTGACTAAACTAACTGGTAAGATGGAAGGGTAGCAAGTTTTAAATTTATTTTTGTTTAGTCTCCTTAATGGCCAAGAGGAAAAAGAGAGACTGACCACAGCTAGGAAACCATTAGCCTCTCTTCCCAGGCTTCCTTCACTATCACCTATCCCATTTCTCCAACGTACCCTTGTCATTGCATCATCTGGCATTTTCCATCCAGGCAGGCTTTTACAGGGGACCATAAATCTGCAATTAAAATATGAACCAGGGAGTTAAATATTTCTAAGAACTTTGGATTCAAATTTGTAGTCTTCCCAGATAAACCCTCCTATTGCTGAAGAGACTTAACAGTCACTTATTATGCAACTCATTCCAATTTCAAAATCATTGGTATCTGGTAATGATTAGAGTAGGCTGCTAATCTAATAGTGGTCAAAGTTACATACATTAAAAAAAAGGAGTGTCAGAGGTTCTGCTCACACTAGGAGCTGGCTCTGCCTGGTTGGATAGTGTCATGTAATATTCACGTGTAAATATAGGGTGACTTGGTGACAGGATATCTGCCCTCATGGAGTTCTTACAAGTATCAGTTTACAATGTGACTTAATCCAGATTATCTGACCACATTGCTGAAGCTGGGGTTTTGAAAGCAGCCATTGAACAATACCAATCTAAAATCAAGAACCTGAATCTCATCATTCTCTTTATAACTGTTAATTGTCTCCAAAAATTAAACACTCAATCAAATTCAATAATAATGTTTTGATTCCATTACTACGTACTCAAGTTCAAGAACTGAATGTGTCTAAAGAAAACAATAGTCAAAGTCAAAACAATCCCCAGCATACTCCTACCTGTTCCTGCACTGACCAATGATACAGTTATCACAAGTATGTTCACTACACAATAATATGTGTCTTCAGTTAAAATTGAACCTAATAAAAAAACCATAAATTGTATTCTAAAAAGGATTCTAATTGCTTAGTTAATTAAAATAAACTTCAAAATAGAATAAAGTGTGAACTTCCAATCTGCATTTTAAATTCATCTATTTCTGTATGATGTTTGCTGACTGACATAAAACAAGAGAAACAGAAAGATGGAAGGCTAGGAAGAAAAAAGGAAAGAGAAACATGTAGTCATGTTTTTTGCGACTTTTTATCCACAAGAAGGACCACTTTCAATATTCAGGGTAAATCCTTTGGTGAAGTAAAAATGCTGAAGATTGTGGGGCTGTTGAAAGGAAAGTGGATAAAATCTCAGGTAAGAATGAATGTTCTTTCTCCCACCATCTCCAGTTTTTGCAACCACTGACAGTTTAATCCACAATGTTTCAAAGTTCTTGTATTCTACCTTTCTGAATCCATTGAAAGTTAAAGCAAGCTTTCATTTGGATTTTGTCACAGCTTGCTGTTTAATCATTGCTTCACGCAGTGAAAATGTTTTTGGGTTAATATACCAATCAGTGCAGCACTCTCCAATGGTACAGTCGTTAGAAATGACCAGCTGTGATCATAATTTCATTTGCGAATATGCTGTAGATTCAAATGGAGCTACACTCAAGAAGAAAATAAACGAATGGCATCAATATTTGCTGTGACCTCAATCTATAAGATTTCTGGCTCTTTGCCTTTGCTTCTTTCTCTACTTGATTAGTTCTAATAGGAACTTCTCTGCCAAGTCTAATGTTGGGTTCCGATTGCGACATTAAATTTTATCAGATGCTGATTGTTCTGCTGTAGGTGTTCACAATTTTTCAATCTCTTTACAGCAATCAGTAGCGCTTTAATATACCACTCATATCCAGATTAGCCTTCACATAGATTGTGAATAATATGTTTGTGTGGCATTTTGGATGGTGCGGTGATACAGTGGTTAGCACTACTGCCTCACAAACAGCAGGGATCTAGGTTTGATTCCAGCCTTGTGGGACTTTTTGGAGTGTGTACATTCTGCCCATGACTGTGTGGCTTTGTGCAGGTACTGTAGTTTCCTCTCACAGTCCAAACATGTGCAGTTGGTTGAATTGGCCATGCTAAAAATTGCTCGGTAGTATCCATGGATATGTAGGCTTTTACCATGGTTAGCCATGGTAAAAACCCCACGCACGCTTATGGGGATGGGTGGGATGATGCACTTGGGTGGGATGCTCTTTGGAGTGTCAGCACAGACCTGATGGGCTGAATGACCCCTTTCTGCACTGTAGGGATTCTATGACTTTTTGTGTTATCTTTGAGGAGGCTGGATGCATTACAATAGAGAAGTTGTTGGAATCTGAGGTCTTTTCAAAGTAACGGGTCATTGACATTACTCTGATGATGTATAATTAGACTTAGTACAAGGTCTAGACTGATTTCTCTCTTTAGAATCTCTCCATAATCATGTAATGTAGTAAGTCATCACTGACATTGCTTTCTTACTACATAGTCAAACGTGACCCTTTACCTTACAGTATTAAAGTCATAGTCATACAGCATTAGTCCAACCAGTTCATGATAACCATAATCCCAAACTAAACTGGCCCCACTTGCCTGCACTTGGTCCATATCCCTCCAAATATTTCTTATTCATATTCCTATACAAATGTCTTTTAAATGTTGCAACTGTTCCTGTATACCAATTCTTCCAGAACTTCATTCCACACATGAACACTGTAAAAAAATTGTCCTTCATGCCTTTTTTAAAATCTTTCTGCTCTTACCTTAAAAATATGCCTTCTAGTCTTGAAATCCCCCAGCCTAAGGAAAAGACACATGACTTTATAAACCTCTATGAGGTCACCATTTAACCTCCTAAGCGCCAGTGAAAGAAGTCCCAGCCTATCCAAGCTTTCCTTATAACTCAAACCCTCCACTCCCAGCAACATCCTGGTAAATCTCTTCTGACCCCTCTCCATCTTAATAATATCCTTTTTAATAATACGGCCACTAGAACTGCAAATACTACTCCAGAAGAGACCTCACAAGCATGCTATACAATCTCAACAATGATGTCCCAACTCCTATATTCAAATGTCTGAGCAATGAAGGCAAGTGTGCCATCTTAATCACCTTGTCTACCTGTGTTGCAACCTTCAAAGAATTATATACCTGCCCCTTAAGTCTCTCTGTTCTATAACCCTACCCAAGGTCCTATTTTTAATTGTATAAATCCTGACCTTGTTTCTTTTTTCTCTTAATATGGGCAGCATAGTGGCACAGTGGTTAGCACTGCTCCCTCACCGCACCAGAGACCAGGGTTCAATTCCCGCCTCAGGTGATTCTCTGTGTGGAGTTTGCACATTCTCTCCGTATCTGTGTGGGTTTCCTCCGGGTGCTCCGGTTTCCTCCCACAATCCAAAAATGCGCAGATTAGTGTATGCTAAATTGCCCGTGGTATTTGGTGAAGGGGTAAATGTAAGGGAATGGGTCTGGGTGGGTTGCGCTTCGGTCAGTCGGTGTGGACTTGTTGGGCTGAAGAGCCTGTTTCCACACTGTACATTATCTAAAAAATGCAAAGCCTCACATTTATGCAAATTAAACTCCATCTGCCACTCTTCAGCCCATTGACAGAATTGATCAAGATCTTTTTGTAAACTTAGATAACCCTCTTCACTGACTACTATGCCTCCAATCTTGGTGTCATCCACAAACATAAATGACAGATGAAAGTAGACCCAGCACTGAACCCTGCTGGGAACAGGCCTCCACTCTGAAAAATAACCCTCATCCATCACTCTCTGTTTCCTGCTGCTAAACCAATTTTGTATTCCAGTGGTAAGCTTATCGTGGGTCCCATTTTACTAATTAGTCTAGCAAGTGGAGTCTTGTCAAAGGCTTTACTAAAATCCAAGGAAACAATGTCTATCACTCTGCCCTCATCAATCTTCTTGGTTATTTCCTCAAAAAAATCAAGTTTGTGAGATGTGATTTCCCTCACATAAAAACATGCTGACTATCCCAAATCACTCCCTGTCTCTCCAAATGCATATCTTTCAGAATCACCTCCACCCACCACCAAAGTCAGACTCACAGGTCTATAGTTGTCAGGTTCACCTTACATCCTTTCTTAAACAAAGGCACAATATTAGCCAGTCTTCGATCATCCCAAGACCTCACCCATAGTTGTAAAGGATACAAGTATTTCTGCAAAGGGCCCTATAATTTCCTCCCTTAACTCCCCACAATGTCCTAGGATACACTAGATCAATATTGGTAACTCTTGTTGAGTTCTTCCTTTCCAACAGTTTTCATGGTGTTACCCTGTCATAACCAAGGAGATGCCAACTTCGGTTTGTACTTAGCTTAAATCAAGTAACATTTATCTCATTAGCTTGGAAGAATAAGTGAAGAGAAAGAATCAGAAGTGGTTAAAACAGGTTCCAGATCTTTCCTGTTACTGGGTCAAAATTATTTTCAGATGTCCATAAGACACATAACTATGTATTTGACAGCAAGAAGAAAAGCTTTTTTTCAATTAATTTTAATCTCAGCTGATGTTGATGAAACAGTGGAGAAAATGGTTTGTTGTGCTTCAGTTCAAAATGAGTTGCTGTGCTAACAATTGATGGCAGTCCATTCACTTTAATAAAAAGACCTTCTGAGTCTATTACTTTGTTTAGCCTGTACATTTATGGATGTGAGGCAAGTAGCAGAATTCAAGCTCCAAATTTCAAAGACAGAGTAGGGTTAATCCAATAGATGAATATTGATATTGCTCAGAAAAGTGCTCAGTGTATGATGCATGATTGAATCCGTCCTTGAAGGTGACTTCTTCGATTAAGCAGCCAGGACTTTGCCTTTCTTTTGTTAGTGACTAATCTGTTGCTGCTGAAACATATTATTTGGTTGGAGAAATACATTATACAATACAAATTGTCAAGGACAGGACGGAAAAGCAGAGAAATATTTGGTTGGAAAAGAAAAATGTCTAACATTCCTTTTCTACACAGAAAATCACTGTAATATCTTTCCCTAATTTCTTTCAAATGTACATTTTGTCCGTGAAACACATCGCCTGCTTGCGTGGCTAGTTTCACCAATCTGCAAGACACCTCACTGCCTGTCAAGGCCCCCATGTTAGCTAGTACAGTTGGTAATCCCTTCTCCTACAAATCTGCAATCATTATATCATGCCGGACAAATCTGTTAGAATACTTTGATAAAGTAATGAGCAAGTTAGACAAAGGAGAGCCAATGGATGGAATCTAGTGGATTTGAGAAAGCCTTTAACAAAGTGCCACAAAGGAGCCTGCTAAATAAGGTAAGAGCTCATGGTGTTGGGGTCAAGATACTGGCACGCATAGAGGATTGGCTGACTGGCCGATGGCAGAGAGTAGGGATAAAGGTGTCTTTTTCATGATGGCAGCAGTGTCTAATGGAATTCCACAGGGGTCACCGTTGGACTACAACTATTCATGTTGTACATTAATGATTTGGATGAAGAAACTGAGGGCACTGTTATTAAGATTGTAGATGACACAAGGATAGGTGGTGAGCTGATGTTGAGAACGTGGGGAGGCTGCAGAAAGACTTAGGCTAGGAAAGTGGGCAAAGAAGTGGCAAATGGAATATATTATGGAAAGTGTGAGGTTATGCACTTTGGTAAGAAGGTTAGAGGCGTATGCTATTTTCTAAATGAGGAAAGGCTTTGACATTCTGAAGCACAAAGGGACTTAAGAGTCATAGTTCAATATCCAATTACAGTTAGCATGCATTGATACATTGACACAATGATAGCATTCATTTTGAGAGGGCTAGAATACATGAGCAGAGATGTCGTGCTGAGGCTTTGGTCAAACCACACTGGTGAGCAGTTTTGGACTTGTGAGAGATAAAACGCTTGTCATATGAGGAGCGGTTAAAGACTCTCACTCTGTACTCAGTGGAGTTTTCAAGGACAAGGAGCAATCTCATTAAAACTTACAGAACACTGAGAGGTCTGATAGAGTGGCTATGGAGAAGATGTTTCCAGTCGGAGGAGAGACTAGGGCTTGAGAGTATAAAGAGACCTTGGGGTGACAGTATATAATTCCTTGAGGTGGAAGTGCAGGTAGACAGGGTAATGAGGAGAGATACAACATGGAAACGGACCCATCGGTGCAATTTGTCTGCACCGACCAGCCATCCCAATCTGACCTACCCTTGAGAGATACAATCAAGACAAGTCAATTCTGACCTTATGGTGGAATAAAGATCACTGATAAAGTAGCTGAAGTTGTTTCGTCTTAGGGCACTACCCTGTGGAACTCCTGCAGAGGTATCTTGGAGCTGAAATGACTGACCTCCAACAACCACAACCATCTTTGTTCGTTTTAGTATGCCCAACAATAGAGGTGTAGAGTCATAGAGAGGTACAGCACGGAAACCGACCCTTCAGTCTAACTTGTTCATGCCTACCAGACACCCTAAATTAACTTAGTCCCATCTGCTGGTAGTTGACCTATATCCCTTGAAACCTTTCCTATTCATTTACCCATCTAGATGCCGTTTGAATGTTGTAATTGTAACAGCCTCCACCACTTCCTCTGGCAGCTCCTTCTATACATGCACCAACTTCTGCATGAAAAAGTTGCCCCTTAGGTCCCTTTTAATTTTTTTCCCTCTCACATGTAGTTCTGACTCCCCCACTCCGGGGAAAAGACCTTGTCTATTTACCCTATCAACTCTCGTGATTTTATAAACTTGGATAAGATCACCCCTCAGCCTCTGACACTCCAGGGAAAACAGCCCCAGCTTATTCAGCCTCTTCCTGTAGCTCAAACTCTTCAACCCAGGCAAAAACGTTGCAAATTTTTTCTGAACTCTTTCAAGTTTCACAGCATCCTTTCTAAAGGAAGCAGACCAGAATTGCACACAATAGTGAAGATTTTTACCCTTGCTTTCCATTTACTCCAGATTTTTCTAGGGCTCCTTGATGCCACTGTCTGTCAAATGTGGCCATGATGTCAAAGGGCAATGACACTTAAATCACCTCTGGAGTTCAGATTTTTTGTTCATTTTTGGACCAAATCTGTAATGAGATCAAGAGCTTAATGCCCCTGATGCACTGAGCATCAGTGAGCAGGTGAGCTAAGCAAGTGCTGTTTGATAGCATAACTGATGATCACTTTGCTGATGTTCAAAAGTAGACTGATGGAGTAGTAAACAACTGGTTTGGATTTGTCCTTTTTTGTGCATAGATCACAACTGGGAAGTTTTCCACATTGTTGGGTAGCATTGTAGCTATACTAGAACAGCTTGGATAGGTGCATGGCTACTTCTGGAGCACAGGTCTTCAGTCCTATTCCTGGGATATTCTCAGGCCTTATAGCCAAGCAGTATCCAGAGCCTTCAGCATTTCTTGATA
The DNA here is from genome assembly GCF_020745735.1 of Hemiscyllium ocellatum. Classification (NCBI taxonomy): domain Eukaryota; kingdom Metazoa; phylum Chordata; class Chondrichthyes; order Orectolobiformes; family Hemiscylliidae; genus Hemiscyllium; species Hemiscyllium ocellatum. Next base: position 47,870,844 of record NC_083415.1, read on the forward strand.
CCACCTGGAGTGAATTATTTTTTGAGGGCTTGGATCTATGATGCTAGGGACCTCAGGTTAATTTGAGATTATTCATCATGATTTAGATCAGAATATAGAAGGCGTGGTTAGTAAGTTTACGGATGTCACCAAAATTGGTGGTATAGTGAACAGAATCCAAGAACAAAGAAATCTTAATGAATTGGATCAATGTGTTGAAGAATGGTAGGTGGAGATTAATTTGGAAAAATTCAAAATATTGCATATTGGTAAAACAGACTAGGCCAGGACGTTTACAGTAGCCCCACTGTACCTGTGGGGAATAGGTTCCAAGATCTACCACAGATAGGAGCGAACCTGTTCATTTCAATGGGAAATTTACCTTCTTAGTAGCTCCCTGGTCTCTGGTTCCAGAAGGTTTTCTATAATATGTTTGGGCCACGGTAAACTGTGGATAACTGAAACCGCGGAAAACGATACTGTGGTTACAGGGGTTGCTGTGTGCAATTAAATGTAGGGCCTCAGGTAGAACAGAGAGACCAAGGAATTCTTTGAAGTTCACATCACATATAGATAGGGTGGTTAAGATGCTTACCTTCATTGCTCATACCTTTGAGTATTGGAGTTGGACATTATGTTGAAATTGTACAAGATATTGGTGAGGCCTCCTTTGGAGTGCTGTGTCCTGTTCTGGTCGCCTTCTTAAGGAAGGATGTTATTAAGCTGGAGCAGATTCAGATAAAATTTACCAGGACGTTGCCAGGAATGGAGGGTGTGAGTTATAAGGAGAGACTGGATAGGCTCTACTATTTTCACTGAAGTGTTGGAGGTTGAGGGGTGCTGTTGTAGACATTTATAAAATCATGAGATATATAAATAAAGTGAATAGCAGGTGTCTTTTCCCTAGGCTTGGGGATTTCAAGACTAGAGGGCATATTTTTAAGGTGAGAGGAGAAAGATTTATAAAAGATGTGAGGGGCAATTTTTTACACAGAGTGCATGGAATGAACTTCCAGAGGAAGTAGTGGATGTGGCTTCAGTTACAACATTTAAAAGACATTGAAGTAGGGGTAGAAATAGGAAAGGTCTGTATGGATATGGGCCAAGTGCAGGCAGGTAGAATTAGTTTAGTTTGGGATTAAAGTCAGTGTGGGCAAGTTGGATCATAGCATATGTTTCCATGCTGTTTGCCTCTATGAATCTATCAATTCAGCTGTCCTGACTGAAGACTGATGCAAATACTTCCACCTTGGCTTTTGCACGCATGTGCTATTGTGGGTGTGGTGTAGACATACACTGTCTATTGCATGCTACTTCTGCTGATTCCCATGAAAGTAGTATCATCAACTTGATAACTCATTTTTAGGTACGCATGATGTTGCTCCTCACATGCCCCCAGGAACTCTTCATTGCACCAGAATTAATCTTCTGGCCTGATGGTATTGTCAGAGTGTGGAACATGCCAGAAAAGTGAAAGTACAGATTTTGGTTGAATATAATTCGACTGCAGCTGAACTCCCAAAACATATCAAGGATGTCCAGACCCGGAGAATCAAAGATGTGAATGTCAGCTTCTATGGGGTCAGTCCAAAGTGAGGCAGGTATGTGTTGGATCTTGCAGGTTCTGGTTAGAATGGGTGTCTTGTGATGTGGGATTAGGTAGGATCCTGTTGGGAGTCTGGTTAGGGCAGTGGCATTGCCACATTATATTGAGGTATCGGGTTGAGGAGGGAGGAAGTGCTTGTGTTAGGCATCAAGGAATGTAGTTGTAATCAAATTTATGTTCAGGGTTCATTTTAATGTACCCAAGGAGTCAGGATGGGTTTGTAATTCTCTAAACTTGCCAGGTTAACGAGTAAGTGGGTACGCATCATTGGAATTCTACAGCCTTAAGGAGCATCTTTGGACTCCAATGCAAGTGAATTGTCTATTGGAATTTTCAAACCTCCACTAAACTAGGATTTGGTCCATAACTCCAGTCTACACTGCAGAAACAGACATCTGGCCACCAGAGTGTCTGACCTAATGTATTGCACTTAGCTGATTTTATAAACAGATTTTGACCAGCAGGTGGCAATAGGATATGGACATATTTAGCTTAGTATAATTTTTTTCTCTATTAAAACATTACCTTCAATTCAAATTTCCCAAAATAATTGAATAAAAAGTACAGCTCAGTACTTAATGGGGAGAATTCCACAGTATGCTGTTTTGTATCAGTTGAGCCTTTAATAAAAATGAATGGACAGTCTCACTTAGAATGGCCACAATAATGACTGGTGTGAGAAGTAGGGATGTCACAATAATGTAGTAAGGGCTTAATCTCTCAGTTAAACAGACCATACATTATTGACTGTTCACCATTTAACATGTTTAAGGTGAGTAAAAATAATGAAAGATAAAGAACTATGAAGGAAATGCTGAATGATTAAGTTATGTTTAGCCATTGTAGCTCAATCCTTGTGTAGCCTTATGGGCCTCAATGAAGAGACTGTGCCAGGAATTAAAATTAATTTTAACTTTTTATCAGTGTGGCTTTAGGAATGATGGTTTATGACAATTTTACAAAATAAAATGATGGTTAGGAAAAGTACCTTATGTTCATTTGTATGCCACACTGTCAGGGATTGAATAACAAGTATTAGGATGAAATCAGAAATGAAATCAAATATCTGTTGACAAAAATGCCACCTTCTCCCGATAAATTGACTAATTTCTTTATCATCAACTGGGAATAGAATAAAGATTTTGATAAAAGACCATCAGGAATTAGGCCCAACATTTAATTAAATCATTCATGATTCCTGAGTTGAGAATGTGTTGCTGGGAAAGCACAGCAGGTCAGGGAGCATCTGAGGAGCAGGAGAATTGATGTTTCGGGCATAAAGCCCTTCATCAGAAATTAGGCTTGTGGGCTGGGGCTGAGAGATAAATGGGAGGAGAGTGCGATTGAGGTGAAGGTAGCTGAGAAAATGATAGGTGTATGAAGGTGAGGGAGAAGTTGATAGGTCGGGGGCGGGGGAAGTGACAGACAGGTCAGGAAGGCGGTGCCGAGTTGGAGGCTTGGGACTGGGATAATGTGGGGAGAGGGCAAATGAGAAAGCTGTTGAAATCCACATTTATCCCGTGTGGGTGCAGAGTCCCAAGGTGGAATATGAGTCAGTCTTCCTCCAGGCATTTGGTGGTAATGTTTTGGCAGTGGAGGAGGCCCAGAACCTGCATGTCCTTGATTGAGTGGGAGGGGGAGTTGAAATGTTCAGCCATGGGGTGGTAGGGATGGTGGGTGCAGTGTCCCAGAGATGTTCCTTGATTCCTGAGCACACGTCACCTCATAGGGAAAGGCTGAATAGGCCGGGCTGTTTTCCCTGAAGCATTGGAGGCTGAGGGGTGACCTTATAGAGGTTTATAAAATCATTAGGGGCATGGATAGGGTAAATAAATAAGGTCTTTTCCCTGGGATGGGGGAATCCAGAACTAGAGGGCATAGGTTTAGGGTGAGAGGGAAAATATTTAAAAGGGATCTAAGGGGAAGCTTTTTCATGCAAACGGTGGTGTGCATATGGAATGAGCTGTCAGTGGAAGTGGTGGAGGCTGGTACAATTACAACATTTAAAAGGCATCTGGATGGATATATGAATAAGAAAGGTTTAGAGGAATATGGGTCATATGCTAGCAAACGAGACTAGATTAGTTTAGGATGTTTGGTTGGCATGGATGAGTTGGACTGTAGGGTCTGTTTTTGTGCTGTACTCTGACTCTGTGACCTCACTTAGCCATGGGCACTCTAAATTAAAGAAAAGAAAGGCTGGTAAAAGGTTCAACCATGATGCCTCCACTGCAGACAACCTTATACTTGAAGAATGGCTGCTAAGTGAGCTGCCTTGAATTGTAAAACCAAAACAGCAAGTATAAGTGTTCTCCAATTTCTACCTGATGTTATTTCACAACTGCTGGTTGAGAAATACTGACTGGAAAGTGTAATCTAGCACTAGGGTCAGAACATGAGAAAAATAAGTCAAAACTGGAGATGAAAACAGAAATTGAATGCTTCCTTCTCACTGAAGAGAGATCAGGTATTGAGTAAATCTTTTATACAGACACCAGTCTTTGTTCCTGTAACTTCTGCTCCTGAGTGCAGCTGGTAATTCAGCAGCTAAATTGAGAAACAGTCCTGCAGGCAACTTCCTTTCTCTCCGTGTGCTGTTATCATGCAGCGAAAAATGTCAGGGTAGTCTCAGGGACACCAACCACAAGCATTTATTTGAATACACTAAAAACATACCTAATACAAACCAACTTGAGTTGCCATAATATTTTTCTAAAGCTCTTCAGGGCAACAAGCAGTTAACTATCAGGCTAAATATTGCTAACAGGGGGTGCAGGTCGCCATGAGAAGTAGTATAATGCAATTTCAATCACCAAAGAAGGTCAGTCCTGGTGTATGATTTATAGCTCAAATGTTAAAGGCCCTACTCTCTATAGTTGTTGCTAGAATGGCTGTAATATTTCCAATAATGATCTGATATGTTGTAATATTGTTCAGTACGACCCAGATGATAGTGAGGCTAAGGCTCCCTTTTCTTTATGGTTGTTTGAGGATTCAACTGCACATTATTTATGTGGTCCGCAGCCCAGTTGTCAGTTGATGATCATTCATAGAATAAAGCTGCCTCAAGTTTGGCTAATTTCATTTTCTAACTCAGAGACCTTAATACTAAGCCATCCTAATGGGCAAAAGTGAATCAGGGAGACTCAGTTAAAGGATGATGTGGAGGTGCCAGCGTTGGACTGGACAGAAGACACAAATAAACCTTGTGGACTATAATCTGGTGTCGTATGACTGTATCTTGAATGTATTTAATAAAGCTGCCTCTACTGCTTCCTTGGCCCTTAAGAAGGGTTACACCTGAAATGTTGGCTTCTTCACCTCCTGATGCTGCCTGGCTTGCTGTGTTCTTCCAACCTCCTGTCTCTCGACTGCTTCCTTAGGCAGAGAATTCCATAGACTCATTTCTCTCTGGGAAAAGCAATTCCTCCTCAACTCTGTCCTAAATCTACCCTCCCTCGTCTTGAGGCCATGACCCCTCGTCCTAGTCTCACCCACCCGTGGAAACAACTTGCCTGCCTCTATCTTATCTATCGCTTTCATAATTTTATATGTTCCTGTAAGGTCACCTCTCGTTCTTCTAAATTGTAACGAGTATAGTCCCAGGCTGAATGAGAATAACAGATTGGAAAAAAAACTAACAAAACATTTGCAGAAAAGCCAGCAGAAAGATTACAGCCAGAGATCAGGTTGGAAATAGCGTGGAGGACATTACATGAAAGAGAAGAATATATGTCCAACATGGGGAAAGCAGTGCTTTAATGCAATAAGCTGATTCATTTTGCACACACACATTTAGCTTGGAAGAGGCAAAGCAAGTCTATAAAATGGCTATTGGAGAGATAACAGCTGATGATTCACACTATACAACAAGTTGTCACAATTAAATCTAACTATGATAAATGTTTTCTGACTGTTATTACAATGTCTGCAAAAGGACAACATGAAGTGAACATAAAGTGCCAGCTCGAACCAATGCTTCATGTAGCATCATGAGTTTTGCAGAGCTGTAAGCCAAGATGAAATACTCTAAAGTGAGGTTGAAACTTTATGATGGAAGAAGAGACAAAAACAGAAATTGCTGGAAAAGCTCAGCATCTGTGGAGAGAAATCAGAGTTAGCATTTTAGGTCAAGTAACCCTTCCTCAGAGCAGAATAATATTGATGTTGCAGTCAAATTAAGCTGAAAGCCCAATGCTCTTAGTGTAAATAATTAAGCAAAGTTCACTCATTTCAGCTGCAGCATCTTTAAAGCTTGGAATAGTAACCCTAAACATGTCAGAAGTGATTTTCAGTTTTTCACAATCCACTAAGCCATTGACTGCCAAAAAGATCCTAAAAGCTAATAGTTTTTTTTTAGATTTTGTAAATTCTCCTGGTGACTATCCAATTTGATGTTGCCAGTGTGAGGCAAAAGCAGCATCTGTCGAGGAGATAATCAAAAAAGAGACAACTTCTACAGATCGGGATATCAGTGTGACAGCAGTGAAAAATACCTGGAAAAAGCTGGGAGTGTGTATGAATACAAGGGATTCCAATAAAAGTTGAAATGATCTCACTACCCATGCCAACCTGTGAAGTAATTTTACCTCAACTTGCCAAAGGAAATATCTTAAATGTTGGCAAATGGGAGTAGATTAATTTAGGATATCTGATCAGCATTGATGCATTGGCAAAGTGTCTGTTTCTATGCTGTACATCTCTATGACTTCACAAGGCTCTTGACTAATTTGCCATCAGACTGTGAACCCTCAAGTGATCTCACTAAGAAAAATATGCAGTGGGATTGGGAACCAGAACAAGGAGCAGCTTTCACTATAATCAAATAATTAGTGATGACAATTGCAATACTGAGGTACAGCGTCATTAATGATGATGTCATCTTGCATCATAGTGCCAGTGAGACAGAACTTGGAGCAACCTTTTATGTAGCTAGAACAAAATCATTTACATCCAGGGTGTTAACACAAACCAAACAATGCTACGCACAGGCTGAGAAAGCTTGTCTGATTATTGATTTTGCTTGTGAGCATTTTTATCAATATTCTTTTGCCAAAGGCAAAGTGAAAGTGAAGACAACTACAAATGACTTCAAAACATGATCAGAAAAGTGATTCTTTCTGCGCCAAAACATCTGAAAAGGATGTTACTTTGTTTGAAGAGATACCACCTCGATATGACACGCAATTAGGGATATTATTGCTGGACTGTTAATCCAGAGACAAAAACAGAAAATGCTGGAGAACCTCAAAGGTTCTAGCAGCATCTGTTGAGAAAAATGAGAGCTAAAGGTTTGGGTCGAGTGAACTAATGCTACCACCAGTTTGGGTTGAGGAAGGTTTAATTGACCCAAAATGTTAGCTCTGATTTCTCTCAACAGTTGCAGTCAGACCTGCTGAGGTTTTCCAGCAATTTCTGTTTTTCGTTTCTGGTTTACAGCATCCACAGTTATTTCATTTTTTGTTAATCCAGAGATCCAAGTAATGTTCGGGGGACCCGGGTTCAAATCCTACCACGGCAGATGATCAAATTTGAATTTAATTTAAAAATTTGGAATTAGGAGTCTAATGATGTTCATCCATTGTCAATTGTCAGGAAAAGCACATCTGGTTCACTAAAGTCCTTTAAGGGAGGAAACTGTCATCCTCATCTGGTCTGGCCTACATGTGACTCCAGACTCACAGCAATGTGGTTGACAATTAACAATTAAAGATGGGCAATTAATGCTGGCCTAGCCAGTGACACCCTCATCCAGTGAAAGTTGAGGAAGAAAAGACTGAGTGTAAAAAAAGACTTGCAGATTCAATGAGAAGTAACAGCTTGATATACTCTGGAAGACAATAACCCTCAAGAAATATTGAATCTGAAAGTCAAGAGTCCTGTAAAAACCATGCTATGTAACAAAACATACATCTTCAAATGCTATGGGAATTCATGATGAAAGAAAGGCCTGAAAGCATCAAGGACACAGCTGTTGCTATCAGAGAGTGTTGGGTATCCAGGGTGCCAAACATGATCCATGAGATCAAGAATCAAGAGCAGCAGTTACCATGGGAACAACACTCCCAGAGAAAGGAACATCACCTAGCAATGATAAAATATTAGAACAACCAACAACAACATACATGTATCATTAGATGGCTTGCATGATTTAAAAACAATGCATACAATGCTTGTGCAAAGACTGATGAAATGAAACTGATCAGAGTTAACACCGTTCTGTTAATGAATGGTCATTTTCTTTGTGATAGTGCATGTTGGGTAACTTGTATAACTTGGAGCTGCAAATCATAGAGCACTCAGATTTATTTTTGTTGTTTTTCAAAGAAAAGAATGGATGTTTGGATCTGTGGAATTGTACCATTAATGTAATGGCTGATTTGCTGTATCACATGATCTCTACCTCATATAAATGCCTTTGTGTGCAGTCAGTGTTAGTCATTAACACACATCACTTAACACACCTATAACCCTAGCTTCACTTTCTCAGTGACAGTATTAAATTGATGACAGCTGAATGTTGAAATGCCTAACCGCAGGAAATAGGCTTTCAACATGCACTGTAACAGAACACTTCTTCATGATAGAAACCTTTGTGATTCGAATTATTTACCTGTTTAAGGATACATTGTGGCATGAACTGATAGGGTCAAACTGTTTGTTAACATGTGTAACTTCTACAAAACTATGGAAAACTTTGTTTAATCTTCTCTACTCGAGGAGAAATTGTGTCAGAATTTAAAGTCTTTCCACGTATGTATAATTCTGAAACTAATATTAATCATCATTAAGTTTACCACAAAATCATTTCATTTTTGGTTTGAAATATAGCATTCATCCATTTCCTTCCAGTTAATATTTATCACCATTTTACTGTATGAATTTTGAATAGGATCAAACTACCAGAGGTGTTAGATTAAAGAGTTTCAGTCAGAATCTAATATTGACAGCTAGCTTGATGAGATATTGGCTCACTTTTGTAAAATTCTGACTTACTGGCCTAGAAATCTCATCTGTTACACCAGAGAAGAATGAACAATCTGCATGCCTGCTACAAGTGGCTCAGACAGCAATAATTATTTTTTAAATTACAAAAATGTATTTTATTCATTTAAAAAATCTTAATGTACATGTTTTGTTACTAAGGCAGTTTTTGTACAGTCTTGCATCTGAAGAACAAACAAATATTGGAATTTGGCAATCCTGCAGTTACAGAAGTATATAAGGCATTTCTTACTTATACAGGAAATTTTAATGCACATTTGAAGTTCTGGGGGGGGGGGGGGGGATCTTTGTACTTGGTATTTCCTTGCTTTCTGGTGGTGGAAATTTAAAAAGATTTGTCCACCTTGTGTCTTTCACTGTGTCTCACACCTGCACACACATAACATGTATGCTGGGGAAAATATAAGCGTTACTACAGTTAGGCGGTAGTGTGGGGATAAAGAAATAACCAGGAGAAGGGCATTGCTTGTCACTGACCACTCTGGTGTTTGCTTTCTTCCTGGTGGTGTAAAATAATAAAGATTTGTACACGTGTTGTCCCTCTGTGTCTCACATCTGCACAATACACCGTGGATGCTGGGGAAAATATAAGCACTACTGCTATTAGGCAGTAATGTGCAGGAAAATAATAAAAAAAACAGGAGATTTTGAATCCCCTCAAAACATATATGTAACCAGGAGAAGGACACTGCTTTTCACTGACCACTCGGGTGTCTTCTTTCTTCCTGGTGGTGGAATATAAATAAAGATTTACACACTTGTTGTTCTTCACTGTGTCTCACACCCGCACACACACATAATATGGTGCTGGGGAAAATAGAAACACAACCGCTGTTAGGCAGTAGTGTGGGGAAAAATGAAAAAAAACAGGAGATTTAGAACCTCCTCAGTTTAGGGGAATGACTCAGTGTGTTACTGCTGCTGTTGGTTTGTGCTTTTTTTGGGAGAACTGGATTCCTTAACTAGCTGGTTTACAAAGCCAATTTTGGATGTAGGTTTGCTCGCTGAGCTGGAAGGTTCATTTCCAGATGTTTTGTCACCCTACTAGATAACATCTTCAGTGGGCCTCTGGACGAAGCACTGTTGATAATTCCTGCTTTCTATTTATATGTTTTTGTTTCTTTGGGCTGGTGATATCATTTCTTGCGTTGACATAATTTCCTGTGGTGACATAATTTCCTGTGGTGATGTCATTTGCCATTCTTTTTCTCGGGGGTGGTAGATAGGGTCTAACTCGATGTGTTTGTTAAATGAGTTTCGGTTGGAATGCCATGCTTCTAGGAATCCTCGTGCGTGAAAAGATCAATGTTGATTTTGTGGCAGGGCTAAACCTGTTTTGGTTTTCTTTGCTTTTGCATGTGTTTTCACTTGCTGTTTGGTGTTTGCACTGAGCCCTTGTGAGAAAGTACATCTTTCCAGATGAGCTGTTTCTGTGGGTTGGCCTGGCCCTTGTCGGTGTACTAAGCCCCTGTAAGACTGAACATCTGTGTGTGTGCTGGGAGGTGAGCATTTGTTGTGTCCTGAAGTTTGCGAGTGGACGCTGCTGTTGAGAGCGGACCAAGCCCCTGTGAGTTAACTGCACCTTCACAATTTGCTGTGTTCCTGTGTGTGGTCCTGGCTCTCTGTGGATAAACTCTATGGAGACTGAACATCTGTGTGTGTGCTATGGGGTGTGTATTTGCTGCCTCCAGGAGTGGACTCTGCATGTTGGATTGGACTTTGCCTTTGGTTGTAGATTCTATCTCTGACAATGCATTCTGCATATGGAGAGGACTCTGTTCCTCAGAATGGACACTGCATTTTGAAGAGAACTCTTTATGGTAATGGACTCTGTGTACCAGAAAGGATTCTGTTTTTTTGGTAATTGACTCTATCTTGTTGCTTTGTTAGGGTTTATCACCTGCACTGTCTTGTGTGTCCCTGTGTCTGACAGGCCTCGCTGTGAGCTGGGAGGCTCATAGGTCATCCCGAAAGTTGTCACCCTGAGAGCTAGACGGTGGGTAGGCTACCCCGAAAGCTGGAAGGTGGGTAGGCCACACTGATGCCAGTTGCCTGAAGAGCCAGAAAGTGGGTAGCCTCTTCTAAGTGCTGTTGTCCCGAGAAGGAGTAATTGGGACGGGCTGTCCTAGAGGTGGTCGGAAGGTTTGTCAGAGTGGCCAAGAGCCAGAAGGTGCATAGGGCAGGCTGAGATCCAGAAGGCCTGTGGGCTGCCCTGCGTGCCGTCATTCCAGGGATGGGAACGGGTTGGCCTAGAGATGGCTGGAAGGTATGTAAGGGCAGTCCATGTGTCAGATGGTGCGTTGGGTGGGTGAGAGCCAGGTGGCATGTAGAGGCAGACCTAGAGCCAGAAGGCGGTAGGCTGTCCTCAGCGCTGTCATCTCCGGCCGGTACCGGGGCAGGCTGTCCTAGAGGTGGCCAGAAGATGGGAGAGGGCGGTTAGGAAAGCTGGAAGGTGAGTAGGTCATCCTGATTGCTGTCATGCTGGTGGGGGGTGTTGGGGAAGGAGGACGGGCTGTCCTAGAGGTGGCCAGAAGTTGTGTCAGGACGGACTGAAAGCCGGAAAGGGCACGGGGCGGACTGAGAGCCCAAAGGGGCATGCTGCCTCAGAATGGCCGGATGTGGGAGGGATGGATGGCTTGCTGCATTACTTGGGGGGAAGGGTCTGGATTCTATGCAGTGTTTTATCTAATTGAACTGTCTTATATGTATTTGTTACTGTTACTGTCTTGTGACGACTGAAAGTGGGATTTGAGGGTTGTCCTAATTTTCCCAAAAACTAGTTGAATGGTGGAGTTTGGGGGCTGGCTTTGCTGCTCCTCTCCCTTGTAAATTGCTGTTTCTGTTAATGTTAATTGTTTTGTAAACTGCATTGATTAATAAAATTTAAAAAATATATAGCCAGGAGAAGGGCACTGCTTGTCACTGGCCACTCTGCTGTTTCCTTTCTTCCTGGTGGTGGAAGATTAGATTAGATTCCCTACAGTGTGGAAACAGGCCCTTCAGCCCAACCAGTCCACACTGACCCTGATTTGTACACCTGTTGTCTTTCATTGTATCTCACACCTTCACACACACAACATGGGTGCTGAGGAAAATATAAGCACTACCTCAATTAGGCAGTATTTCCCGGGAGAAGAAATAAGATATAACCAGGAGAAGGGCTCTGCTTGTCACTGGCCACTCTGGTGTTTCCTTTCTTCCAGCTGGTGGAATATGAATAAAGTTTTCTGCCCTCGTTGTTTCTTCACTGTGTCCGACACCTACACGAAAATGACATGGATGCAGGTGAGAAATAAGCACTACTGCTGTTTGAGGATAATCCAGGAGATTAGAACCTCCTCAGTTCAGGCAACAAAGAAAAATGCAGGAGATGGAGGGGGTTGTTCTGGCCAACTGTCTTCTCCTCTTATGTAGTTATGTTCGGGCCCAGGTGTCCCTGGAGATGGAGCACGCAGAGTCCACCGATATTCTTGAGGCCTTCAGGAAGAGCTGGGCAATGCAGGGTGCGGAGTGTTTTATTTCCTCCTCTGATTTTATTTTGATTTAATCCCTATCATCCCTTTCACTTTTTCATTCATCCTGGCATTGCTCTAGAAAAGAAAGGCACTCCTTTCACTGGTCACTCGGGTTATTTTCCTTCCTGGTGGAGGAATACGAATGAAGATTTTTGCACCCAGTATTTCTTCACCGTGTCCTTAACCTACGATATGGTGCTGGGGAGAAATAAGGACTACCACTGTTTGGCAGTAGTGTGCAGAGGGGATTAAAATAAAGGTATAAACAGGGGATTATGAATCTTCTCACTTCAGAGGATTGACTCTGAGCTAGCTGGCCAAACAGCCTGTGTACTGCGGGGAAAAGTTCTCTCAACTGGAGATTTTGTATTCCTTTGTTTTGCTCCTTTGGATTGTGTTCAGCTACATCAGTAGCCACCACCATCACTACTGCAGCTGCTCCTGCAAAAAAAAATCAGGAGATTAAAATCTCCTCAGTTCAGGCGACTGACTGCAAGTTGGCTGGTGACAGTTAGTGTAGTGTGGTAAGTAAATAAGGGGTGACTTGGTGACGGGGTACCGGCCTCTGTGCAGTTATTTCAGAAAGATAAAATTAAAACTCACACACCACCAAGTTATAGTCCAACAGGTTCATTTGGAAGCACTAACTTTCAGAATGCTGCTTCTTTGTCAGGTACTTGTGAAGCAAGACCATTAGACACAGAATTTATAGCAAAAAATTACAGTGTCATACAACTGCAATGACACTTGAATAAACCTAGATCGCTGTTAAGTCTTTCACCTTTTAGAATGGGTTGCAATTTTTGGTTCATTAATATGTAAATCCCAGAACTTCTTTTAAGTCACATTCTCAAGATAAGTTAAGGTTTTATTAAAAAAAAAGATGCCATCTCAGCTCAGACAATGCATTAAAGGTGTGAGGTAAGAGTCTGAGTCAGAGTTCAATATGTCATCTCAGAAATGATAAATTATTTGAAATAGACGATAGCATATTTAGGGGAATAGATTCTGTTCCCTGTAGCAAAGACACAGAGTCTCAAAGGCTGTGGTTCCTACTAGAACAGAGGGTACCAATGACGAGAGACTGAGGAGGATTCTGGGATGAGGTGGCCCAGTCAATACAACTGTTAGTTTTGAGTAGTGGCCTTACCTTGATCCATGAGATGGGGAGTATCGTGGGAGCTGCACTTCTCACTTCACAAGTTCAAAAGTGACATTTTGGACAGTAGTGGTAAATATGGTCAGGTGATTTATTATACTTATCTTGAATTTCCACTTATTTTCATACCCATTAGACTTAAAGTAGTGAAATTTTGGTTACTGGTAGATTAATACAGTACTGGGATTTGGAATAGTACCAGACCATTATTTATGGAATAGTGTATTTAGTGATTTTTATTGAGAGTCTAACACCAGGGACCATCACATTTGATGTAAATTAATTTAATAGAAATTTATTTTTAATTATACAGTTGCTGAAGGGTAAAAATGGTGTTGAGATTGGTAGTATGCTTCTGTGAAATGTGGGAAATCAGTGACAATTTGAACATCCCTGACGACTACATGTGCAGGAAGTGTGTCCAATAGCAATTCCCATTGGACCACATCGATCAGTTGGATGCACTTAGGAGCAGGCAGGAGGCGGATAGCATCTTGGCCAGGAGTCTTAAAGATATAGTCACGCCCAAGATTCAAGTAGATAGATGCATGATTGTCAGAGGGGCAGGCAGACAGTGTAACAGTCCCCTGTAGCTATATCCTTCTCTAGCAAGTACATTGTTTTGAATACTGTTTTGGTAATGAACTATCAGGGCATAGCGATAGCAGCAGCTGCACCACAGCTGGCTCTGTTGTATAGCTGAGAGGGTCAAAGTAAAGTAGAGCAGTAGTAGTGGGGGACTCTATAGTCAAGGCAGGCAGATAGGCATTTCCATGGTCTTAAAAGAGATGGTGTATTGCCCCCTTGGAGCTCGGGTCAAGGATGTCTCTGAGCAGACATTCTCAAAAGGGAGGGTAGGCAGCTAAAGGTTGTGGTGCACATTTGTACTAACAACATAGGCAGGAAGAGTGACAATGTTCTGCAAACGGAGTTCAGGGGATTAGACAGGAAATTGGAAAGCAGGACCTCTATGGTTATAATTTCAGGATTACTCCCTGTGCTAATGAATAGGATGGTAGTGCAGTTATATATGTGTCTAAAGAACTGTTGTAAGATGGACAGCTTCAGGTATGTGGATCATTGGGATATTTTCCAGACCAGATGGGACTTAAACTGAAGGGCACAAATATCATAGCAGAGAGGTTTGCTGGTGTTCATCTGGAGGGTTTAAATTGGTCTCATTGAGGGTTGGGAACCAGAGTAGTCGGCCAGCAAGTGAAATGATTGAGGAGGAGTTAGAGACTAGAGACTGAGGAGTAAAACGAAGAGAAAGAACTGACAAGGAGAGGTTACTGAACATGGTGGGACTGGCAATCTGAAGGTTTTTTTATGTTTTAACACGAGGTGTATGACAATTAAGGCAGAGCTTGGATTAATAACTATTATGTTGTAGCTATTACAGTGACTTGGTTGAGAGAGGGACAGGGGTCATACTAGACCGGGTATTGGGGAATAAGCCTGGTCATGTAATGGAAGTTTCAGTGGAGGATCATTTTGGGAACACCCTTCCACTGCTATTGTCTGGAATTAAGAATACATGGCAGCAGAGCTGGCTGAAATGAACTGAAGTCAATAGAAATATAATGGCAGACTTTTAACTATAAGTTTCAGAATACACATAATAAGAAAGAAACGTTTCCAGGTGTCATCTGTGGTAAACCAAGAAAAGAAAATAGTATCAAACTTAAAGAAAAAAGCACATAATTCTTACAAGGATTGGTAACAGTTCAAAATCAAAATCAGAAATCTGGCATAATCTGTGGAGAGAGATCAGACTTAATGTCTCAGGTTGAGTCACCCTTCCTCAGAATGGCTATTTGATATTGCTCTTCACTGTAGAGGTTATATAATATATAATATTCTTGTGAAATGCCTTGGGACATCTTATTGCTCTGTAATATAAGTTGTTGTACTGGTAATGGGACCTTGCTGTGTAAAAATTGGTTGTTACGTTTTCTTCATTATAATAGTGACTACAAATTGGATAATGATATTTTGTGATGCCCAGACATTCTAGGAGGTGTTGCATGTATCCAAGTCTTTATTTTCTATTGAATTTTTTAGTAAATAAAATGAACAACTATGTCTCTATCTTTTGTATTAATTCCCTTGAACCCTGAACATCTTGACCTGTTTCAAAAGTATGGTATTCAGAACTGGGCTTAATCTCCAACTGAAGCATCATCCATAAATTAAAAACGTTTAAAGCAAAATAAAGAGCAAAATCTGCAGTAAGAAAGAGCAAAAAAAATCCCTGGTGCAGTTATTTGATGTTAGCTGACTCCTTTAGGAAACATTGCTAAATAAATTTGACAATTGCACATTCTCCCCGTGTCTGCGTGGGTTTCCTCCGGGTGCTCCGGTTTCCTCCCACAGTCCAAAAATGTGCAGGTTAGTGAATTGGCCATGCTAAATTGCCCAGAGTGTTAGGCGAAGGGCTAAATGCAGGGTCTGGGTGGGTTGCTCTTCAGAGGGTCGGTGTGGACTTATTGGGCCGAAGGGCCTATTTCCACACTGTAAGTAATCTAATCTAAAAAAAACTAGTCTGACCTAGGTCTTCAAAAGTGCAGTAGTAATTCTTAAGCATCAAAAGGAACAGCCTAGCACACATTTACAAGCTCAGGTACAAAGATTTTAGAAAGCCGTTGTGATGAAAAATGTGTAATGTATTGGCATTTTTAGAATTTTAAATATTTTTAAAAAGCCAGGTGCCTGTGTGTTCGTGCTGCAAAGGTTTCTTTTAAAGGTCAGAAAGTCATTCTGGAAGAGTAACATAAAATGCATCAGTTCCAAGAGAATATATAACTTCAGTCAAGTGTCTGACCCTTGTAATGTTAACCGAATGTTTGGGTTTATGGCAGACAGTGGAAACCTTAAGAGCAAATTATTAAGGATATTATTTAGCTGGAGAGGGTTCCGTAGATATACCAGCATGTTGCCGAGACCAGAGGGTTTAAGTTATAAGGAGAGGCTGGGTAGATTGGGACTGTTTTCACTGTAGCATAGGAGGTTGAGAGGTGGCCTTTTAGAGGTTTATAAAATCATATAGATAAGGTGAATGGCAGGTACCTTTTGCCTGGTGTAGGGGATTTTAGGACTAGGGAGCATACTTTTAAGTTGAGAGAATAAAGATTTTGATAAGAGATGAGGGGCAATTCTTTTTACACAGAGGGTGGTCCATGTGTAAAATGTACTTCCAGAGGAAGTGGTGGATGCAGGTACAGTTATAACATTTAAAACGCATGTAGAGAAGGACATGAATAAGAAAGGTTTGGAGGAATATAAACATAATAATTTGGGATTATGGTCAGCATGGACTGGTTGGACCGAAGGGTCTGCTTCCATGCTGTATGGCTCTATGACTCTATGTCTTCTATAAAAAGTGAGGTCTGCAGATGCTGGAGATCAGAGCTGAAAATGTGTTGCTGCTTAAAGTGCAGCAGGTCAGGCAGCATCCAAGGAACAGGAAATTCGACGTTTCGCGCAAAAGCCCTTCATCAGGAATGAGGAAAGTGTGTCCAGCAGGCTAAGATAAAAGGTAGGGAGGAGGGACTTGGGGAAGGGGCCCCTCAATTTAGTACTTTCACCCAAGAATTAGTCTTGCCCTTATCCATAAGCAACTTAAAATTTGTCTGACTGGAGATCTCTGACCAGTGGTGTTCTGCAGGGATCAATGCTGGGGCTCCTGTTATTTGTAATATATGTAAATATGTTGGAGGAGAATGCAGGTGGTCTGACTTGTTAGTTTGTGGATGACACAAAGTTTGGGGGAGCTGTGGATAGAGAGGAGGATTGCCAGAGGATACAGCAGGATACAAGTAGACTGGGGACTTGGGCTGAGAAATGGCAAATTTAATTTAATCCAGACAAATGTGTAGTGATATATTTTGGAAGGTCTAATGCAGGTGGAAATTGTACAGTAAAAGGAAGATCCCTTAGAAGTATTAACATGCGGAGGGATCTAGGTGTACAAGTCCACAGTTCCCTGAAAGTGGCAACACAAATGAATAAGATGCCAAGAAGGCATGTGGCATGTTTGCCTTCATCAGCTGGGACATGCTGTATAAAAATTGCCAAGTCATGTTGAAAGGTTTTTAGTTTAGATAGGCATCATTCGGGGCTGGAGAGGAAGTTGTAATGACAGAGGGGGATCCAGGTGTCATTGTCCATATTCATACCAATGACATCGGGAGGAGTCGGAAAGAGGTTCTGTTGATTGGTTGTGAGTAGCTCAAGCTGAATTAAAATGCAGAACCACAAAGGTAATAATCTCTCAATTACTATCTGAGACATCTACAAATTGGTAAAGGGTTGAAAAGGCTAGAGATATAAATGTGTGGCTCAAAGATTGGTGTGGGGGAAGTGAGTTCTATTTCATGGAGCAAAACAGTACAGCTAAGCAGGTTAAGTTGTTATGCATTAGAGTTTCTATCTGATGATGAATTTCTGATGAGGGGCTTATGCCCGAAACTTCAATTCTCCTGCTCCTCGGATGCTGCCTGACCTGCTGTGCTTTTCGAGCACTACACTCTTGACTCTGATCTCCAGCATCTGCAGTCTTGGCTTTCTCTGCCATTCAAAAAGACCATTGCTGAATTGTATGTGTTTCAAATTCCACATTCTGTTGTGTAAGGTAGTGGTTCTGGAAGCGATAATGTTGGAGAATATGTTCCACTCCACCCAATCTGAAGATACCACTCATTTTTGGCTTGAATAAGAAAGATCCAGCTCTTGATCCTGATGGGACCAGTTAATGTATGCCTGGCTTCTGATAGACTTTGTAATGTTGTTTAAATAGCTGATGTAATGTGTACCTATTACTATAATGGAGGCTTATTGTTACTGAGGCTTGTTGTTAAGATGCATGCTTCTTATTGTTAAAAACAACAAGTGGTATATCCTCTATCATTGTGAGCCAAACATACCCCTTAGACTCAGTAATGATGGGAAGGTTAATGGCAACACTTTACCCCAACCACAGGCTTCTAGCTTTTGGTTCCACAAACATGCAACAACTTCAACACAAACGCAATGGTTTTCCTTACTGATTTTCCTTACAAACAGGTTCTAGCTATGTATGATTACCAATGATCCCATTTGGTATAACAGAAATACCAGAATGTCCTTGTTGTTTTGTTATATTATAAATTATTTTGGTATAGCCAAGTATGAAGTGCAACCAAGTAATTTTGCAACCCAAAACAGTTAGTACATCCCTTTACAATTAAACAGAAATACATTGCGCATCTGAATTATGAAGCTGGAATCTAAAATTAGGTGTCATTAATACAAGATTGTCAATAATTAAATTGATCAAATAACGATCTTTGAAGAAGCATCGTTACCTGAGATTTATTAGGAAGTAAATAAATATATAGATGGGTTGAAGGGGAAGCCCGAAAAGTATATGAAGGGAAAAGGAATAGAATATTTTTATTCATTCATTCATTCACATTGGCAGGACCAGCATTTATTGCACATTCCAAATTGCCCTTGGGAAGGTGGTGGTGAGCTCCTTTGTCGAATCACTGAAGCATACTTGGCACTTCTGGCTGAAGATTGTTGCAATTGCTTCAGCCTTTTTTTTTGCACTTTTGCACTGATCTCCCCTATTATGGAGTATGGGGCTATTTATGGAGCATCATCCTTCAGTGAGTTTTGAATTATCCACCACAATTCACAAGGATTAAATCTCAACAAATCACTTAGCCCTGTCTATCACTTGCTGCTTAAGCTGTTTATTACACAAGTAGTCCTGCTTTGTAGCTTCATCACGTTGTAACCTCTTTTTCGATATGCTTGGTGCTGCTCGTGGCATCCCTCTTGCACTTTTCACTGGACAAGAATTGATCCCTTTACTTGATGGTGATGGTAAGAGGAGGACATACCCAATTTGACCCAATAACGTGAAGGAATGGTGATATATTTCCAAGTCATGATGGTGAGTGGTTTGGAGGGGAAAGTGTTATTTTCAAATCATCATCTAATGCCGTCTTGAATACATTAATTGAACCTGTCACCACTCCAGGCAGTGCCTTTCAGGCCCAAACCACTCATTGCCTGAAAAGATTTTTTTCTCACAGTGTATGTTAATTGAAAGTAGGCGTAATGAATTGATTGTGGGGTGTTGGGGAGTGCTGTGTAGCTGCTTAGTTAGCCCAGATAATACAAACATTATAGGTACCAGCTGAGGTGGGCCTTGGGTCTGGCTGCTTGCCTTGACCCATACAAATATCACTGTCTAAACCAAACAATGAGGACGTAACATGAAGGAAGCGAGAGAGAGAGAGATGTAATGAGCAATGTCTGGAAAAGTTCATTGATTTCTTCCACTAGTTCAGTTTCTTAACAATGTTTGAAGCCTGCATGAGCATTCAATAGTGACTGTGTTTATAAACACATCAATACAAATGCACATTTTATGGCTTACCAAGTGTTTAAAATCTAACTCAGCAGCAATGTACAATCATTCGGAAGACA
Organism: Hemiscyllium ocellatum; assembly: GCF_020745735.1. Taxonomy (NCBI): domain Eukaryota; kingdom Metazoa; phylum Chordata; class Chondrichthyes; order Orectolobiformes; family Hemiscylliidae; genus Hemiscyllium; species Hemiscyllium ocellatum. The sequence continues at coordinate 47,890,588 of NC_083415.1, forward strand.
TCAGGCACTTATTGGCAACTTTGCATTAGCACCTTGCTTAACATAACACAGAGTTTAGCAAAATAAACAAAAGTTGCCCTTATCTTCTTGACAACATCCAAAATTTTATTATCAGCTCCTGGAACTACTTACCTTTGCCAAAAATGTTCCATGAATATAAAGTCGGATCACTTAGACTGTCAACTCATATTATTGTTCATTTAGCATATTTTAATTAACAAGGGCAACCGATAAAAACACTTTGAGCTGAATATCACCAATTTCTGCCTAAGTGTTGAATTTAATGGTGCAATTCTCGCCCTGAGGCTGGATGAATTTTCTTGGGTATCTTATTGAACTCATTGCTTTAATCACTCCCTATCTCTGCCCCATCTCAGAGGAACTCTCTGCTCAGAGAAATATCCCTTTGAATTGCACCATCTTTCAAAGTCCAACACACATCTGCAGAACCACTGCCATCTGTAAGCTGAAATGCTTGACTGTGTTAGGCATCAGGGCAGATGGCAGAGAAGGGGAGACTGGTATCATGCTTCGTCAGAAAGGGATGTGGAGGTCCTTGTGGTTGGGATGTTGGATGGGGTGGTGGAGGGAATGAGGTGTTCATTTCTTAGAGGCCTAGTGGAGGATGTCAGACCACCATGATGTCATGGATTAGTGTCACCTCCAGGGTGAGGAGGACTGGGCAACAATGAAGAAAGGAGGTCAATGATTTTCTCTGATCTGCCAGAGTAAGTCAAATACTCTGCTCTCTGTGACCTCACATTTATCGGTGCCTCTGAACCCACCTTTCACCAATGTTTATGCTCCCTGTTGCATGCAACACCTTCCATCAATTGCTCTAGATACACCACGAATAACATCCTCTCCCCAGCCTCCTACCCATTAACATTGCATGACCTCCGGGCTGCATCCCTTAGAACACCTCAATGCCTTTCCTCCCACATGCACCACCCACTCACATCTTGCTCTTTTCCCTGTTTTTATGGTATTACATGAGAAGATATCCCATGACAGGGTTGAGTGATGCTGTTTAGATAGAGGAAATGAAAGTCAGAGCCTTACAGGGATGCAGAGGAGAGTATCTCAACCTCCCACTGATCATCCCAGGGAAGCAATGGAGGGTCCATTGATGGCACTGTCTTCCCCACCATATTCTTCAGATCCCTTCTATTCCTTTCAGGGATGGAGGCAATGAGAGAATGGTGGACAGCCCATTGTGCAATTGGATTTGCCAGTGTTAGCTCTCACCTGTCCAGATTCCTGGCTTGTGGACACACATGTCTTGCACTGTGCCTGTTCTTGCCCTCCCTTCCCACTGACACAAACTGGCCCCAAGGGAGACAAAGGGCTGACTGTGACTCACTCGCAGAAGACCCCTCTGCAATGCCCTCTGGCCACTTACCTGACTGTGGCTGAAGCCCAGGACTGCGAAGGGAGACTGCCATGACTAACTGTGCTGGGTTTCTCCTGACTGATAGGTTCCCTCATGATCTCCGAGTAAAAAATGAGGTCTGCAGATGCTGGAGATCACAGCTGCAAATGTGTTGCTGGTCAAAGCACAGCAGGTTAGGCAGCATCTCAGGAATAGAGAATTCGACGTTTCGAGCATAAGCCCTTCATCAGGAATAAGAGAGAGAGAGCCAAGCAGGCTAAGATAAAAGGTAGGGAGGAGGGACTAGGGGGAGGGGCGATGGAGGTGGGATAGGTGGAAGGAGGTCAAGGTGAGGGTGATAGGCCGGAGTGGGGTGGGGGCGGAGAGGTCAGGAAGAGGATTGCAGATTAGGAGGGCGGTGCTGAGTTAGAGGAAACCGACTGAGACAAGGTGGGGGGAGGGGAGATGAGGAAACTGGAGAAATCTGAATTCATACCTTGTGGTTGGAGGGTTCCCAGGCGGAAGATGAGGCGCTCCTCCTCCAGCCGTCGTGTAGTTGTGTTCTGCCGGTGGAGGAGTCCAAGGACCTGCATGTCCTCGGTGGAGTGGGAGGGAGAGTTAAAGTGTTGAGCCACGGGGTGATTGGGTTGGTTGGTTCGGGCGGCCCGGAGGTGTTCTCTGAAGCGTTCAGCAAGTAAGCGGCCCGTCTCCCCAATATAGAGGAGGCCACATCGGGTGCAGCGGATGCAATAGATGGTGTGTGTAGAGGTACAGGTGAACTTGTGGCGGATATGGAAGGATCCCTTGGGACCTTGGAGGGAAGTGAGTGTGGAGGTGTGGGCGCAAGTTTTACATTTCCTGCGGTTGCAGGGGACGGTGCCGGGGGTGGAGGTTGGGTTGGTGGGGGGTGTGGATCTGACGAGGGAGTCACGAAGGGAGTGGTCCTTGCGGAACGCTGATAGGGGAGGGGAGGGAAATATATCCTTGGTGGTGGGGTCCGTTTGGAGGTGGCGGAAATGGCGGCGGATGATACGTTGTATGCGGAGGTTGGTGGGGTGGTAGGTGAGAACCAGTGGGGTTTTGTCTTGGTGGCGGTTGGAGGAGCGGGGCTCAAGGGCGGAGGAGCGGGAAGTGGAGGAGATGCGGTGGAGGGCATCGTCGATCACGTCTGGGGGGAATCTGCGGTCCTTGAAGAAGGAGGCCATCTGGGCTGTGCGGTGTTGGAATTGGTCCTCCTGGGAGCAGATGCGGCGGAGACGAAGGAATTGGGAATATGGGATGGCGTTTTTACAGGGGGCAGGGTGGGAGGAGGTGTAGTCCAGGTAGCTGTGGGAGTCAGTCGGTTTATAATAGATGTCTGTGTTGAGTCGGTCGCCCGAGATAGAAATGGAAAGGTCTAGGAAGGGGAGGGAGGAGTCTGAGACAGTCCAGGTGAATTTCAGGTCAGGATGGAAGGTGTTAGTAAAGTTGATGAACTGTTCAACCTCCTCGTGGGAGCACGAGGCAGCGCCGATACAGTCATCGATGTAGCAGAGGAAAAGGTGGGGGGTGGTGCCAGTGTAGTTGCGGAAGATGGACTGTTCCACATATCCTACGAAGAGGCAGGCATAGCTGGGGCCCATGCGGGTGCCCATGGCAACTCCTTTAGTTTGGAGGAAGTGGGAGGATTGAAAAGAGAAGTTATTCAGGGTGAGGACCAGTTCAGTCAGTCGAAGGAGGGTGTCAGTGGAAGGGTACTGGTTGGTGCGGCGGGAAAGGAAGAAGCGGAGGGCTTTGAGTCCTTCGTGATGGGGGATGGAGGTGTACAGGGACTGGATGTCCATAGTGAAAATAAGCTGTTGGGGACCGGGGAAGCGAAAATCCTGGAGGAGGTGGAGGGCGTGGGTGGTGTCCCGAACGTAGGTGGGGAGTTCTTGGACCAAAGGGGACAGGACCGTGTCGAGGTATTGGGAGATGAGTTCGGTGGGGCAGGAGCAGGCTGAGACAATGGGTCAGCCGGGGCAGGCAGGTTTGTGGATTTTGGGCAGGAGGTAGAAACGGGCGGTGCGGGGTTGTGGGACTATGAGGTTGGAGGCGGTGGATGGGAGATCCCCTGAGGTGATGAGGTCCTGGATGGTCTGGGAGATGATGGTTTGGTGGTGGGAGGTGGGGTCGTGGTCAAGGGGGCGATAAGAGGAGGCGTCCGCGAGCTGGCGTTTGGCTTCAGCGGTATACAGGTCAGTGCGCCAAACTACCACCGCGCCTCCCTTGTCTGCGGGTTTGATGGTGAGGTTGGGATTGGAGCGGAGGGAGTGGAGGGCTGCACGTTCTGAGGGTGAGAGGTTGGAGTGGGTGAGAGGGGTGGACAGGTTGAGTCGGTTGATGTCACGGCGGCAGTTGACTATAAAGAGGTCGAGGGCGGGTAGGAGGCCAGCACGGGGTGTCCAGGTGGATGGGGTGTGTTGGAGGCGGGAGAAGGGGTCGTCAGAGGGTGGGCGGGAGTCTTGGTTGTGAAAGTAGGCACGGAGGCGAAGGCGGCGGAAGAATTGTTCAATATCTCGCCGCGTGTTGAACTCATTAATCCGAGGGCGTAGGGGAACGAAGGTGAGGCCCCTGCTGAGGACTGATCTTTCATCCTCAGAGAGGGGGAGATCTGGAGGGATGGTGAAAATCCGGCAAGGCTGGGAGCTAGGACCTGGTGTGGGACTGGAGCTGGACCTCGGGCTGGGGGCGGGGTTAGGGGCGGGGACAGAGATCGAAGTGGGGCGGAGTTAGACGTGGTGACGTTGCTCGATGTGGGGGCGGGGTCATGCCTCGTGACGGAAATAAGCGTGGGGGCGGGGTTATGTGAAGCGACGAAAGACGGCGTGGAGGCGGGGTTATGTGTGGTGACGAAGGTTTGCGTGGGGGCGGGGTTATGCGTAGTGACGAAAGACGGCGTGGGGGCAGGGAAACCTGAGGATTTGTGCTCCTGCAGGTTAGTGATGTCAGTGGGGGCGGAAGTGGCTGTGCCGACGGCAACCGGAGGGGCGGAAATGGTTGCGGTGACGGAGGAGTGGTGGTCATTCCCGCCAGCCCCAGCTCCAGCTCCAGTCCCACACCAGGTCCTAGCTCCCAGCCTTGCCGGATTTTCACCATCCCTCCAGATCTCCCCCTCTCTGAGGATGAAAGATCAGTCCTCAGCAGGGGCCTCACCTTCGTTCCCCTACGCCCTCGGATTAATGAGTTCAACACGCGGCGAGATATTGAACAATTCTTCCGCCGCCTTCGCCTCCGTGCCTACTTTCACAACCAAGACTCCCGCCCACCCTCTGACGACCCCTTCTCCCGCCTCCAACACACCCCATCCACCTGGACACCCCGTGCTGGCCTCCTACCCGCCCTCGACCTCTTTATAGTCAACTGCCGCCGTGACATCAACCGACTCAACCTGTCCACCCCTCTCACCCACTCCAACCTCTCACCCTCAGAACGTGCAGCCCTCCACTCCCTCCGCTCCAATCCCAACCTCACCATCAAACCCGCAGACAAGGGAGGCGCGGTGGTAGTTTGGCGCACTGACCTGTATACCGCTGAAGCCAAACGCCAGCTCGCGGACGCCTCCTCTTATCGCCCCCTTGACCACGACCCCACCTCCCACCACCAAACCATCATCTCCCAGACCATCCAGGACCTCATCACCTCAGGGGATCTCCCATCCACCGCCTCCAACCTCATAGTCCCACAACCCCGCACCGCCCGTTTCTACCTCCTGCCCAAAATCCACAAACCTGCCTGCCCCGGCTGACCCATTGTCTCAGCCTGCTCCTGCCCCACCGAACTCATCTCCCAATACCTCGACACGGTCCTGTCCCCTTTGGTCCAAGAACTCCCCACCTACGTTCGGGACACCACCCACGCCCTCCACCTCCTCCAGGATTTTCGCTTCCCCGGTCCCCAACAGCTTATTTTCACTATGGACATCCAGTCCCTGTACACCTCCATCCCCCATCACGAAGGACTCAAAGCCCTCCGCTTCTTCCTTTCCCGCCGCATCAACCAGTACCCTTCCACTGACACCCTCCTTCGACTGACTGAACTGGTCCTCACCCTGAATAACTTCTCTTTTCAATCCTCCCACTTCCTCCAAACTAAAGGAGTTGCCATGGGCACCCGCATGGGCCCCAGCTATGCCTGCCTCTTCGTAGGATATGTGGAACAGTCCATCTTCCGCAACTACACTGGCACCACCCCCCACCTTTTCCTCTGCTACATCGATGACTGTATCGGCGCTGCCTCGTGCTCCCACGAGGAGGTTGAACAGTTCATCAACTTTACTAACACCTTCCATCCTGACCTGAAATTCACCTGGACTGTCTCAGACTCCTCCCTCCCCTTCCTAGACCTTTCCATTTCTATCTCGGGCGACCGACTCAACACAGACATCTATTATAAACCGACTGACTCCCACAGCTACCTGGACTACACCTCCTCCCACCCTGCCCCCTGTAAAAACGCCATCCCATATTCCCAATTCCTTCGTCTCCGCCGCATCTGCTCCCAGGAGGACCAATTCCAACACCGCACAGCCCAGATGGCCTCCTTCTTCAAGGACCGCAGATTCCCCCCAGACGTGATCGACGATGCCCTCCACCGCATCTCCTCCACTTCCCGCTCCTCCGCCCTTGAGCCCCGCTCCTCCAACCGCCACCAAGACAAAACCCCACTGGTTCTCACCTACCACCCCACCAACCTCCGCATACAACGTATCATCCGCCGCCATTTCCGCCACCTCCAAACGGACCCCACCACCAAGGATATATTTCCCTCCCCTCCCCTATCAGCGTTCCGCAAGGACCACTCCCTTCGTGACTCCCTCGTCAGATCCACACCCCCCACCAACCCAACCTCCACCCCCGGCACCTTCCCCTGCAACCGCAGGAAATGTAAAACTTGCGCCCACACCTCCACACTCACTTCCCTCCAAGGTCCCAAGGGATCCTTCCATATCCGCCACAAGTTCACCTGTACCTCTACACACACCATCTATTGCATCCGCTGCACCCGATGTGGCCTCCTCTATATTGGGGAGACGGGCCGCTTACTTGCTGAACGCTTCAGAGAACACCTCCGGGCCGCCCGAACCAACCAACCCAATCACCCCGTGGCTCAACACTTTAACTCTCCCTCCCACTCCACCGAGGACATGCAGGTCCTTGGACTCCTCCACCGGCAGAACACAACTACACGACGGCTGGAGGAGGAGCGCCTCATCTTCCGCCTGGGAACCCTCCAACCACAAGGTATGAATTCAGATTTCTCCAGTTTCCTCATCTCCCCTCCCCCCACCTTGTCTCAGTCGGTTTCCTCTAACTCAGCACCGCCCTCCTAATCTGCAATCCTCTTCCTGACCTCTCCGCCCCCACCCCACTCCGGCCTATCACCCTCACCTTGACCTCCTTCCACCTATCCCACCTCCATCGCCCCTCCCCCTAGTCCCTCCTCCCTACCTTTTATCTTAGCCTGCTTGGCTCTCTCTCTCTTATTCCTGATGAAGGGCTTATGCTCGAAACGTCGAATTCTCTATTCCTGAGATGCTGCCTGGCCTGCTGTGCTTTGACCAGCAACACATTTGCAGCATCCCTCATGATCTCCACTGTGTGCTGCTTCCCTCAGAATTTCAGTCAGGTTGCTCTGCTTGCTACAGATGCTGTGTGTTTGCAGTGAACCCTGAAGCCAAGCGGTTCAGGCGCTGGACTGAGGTGGCCAACTGACATACAACAAGATGCATGTGTTCCCTGACTAAGGACTGTGGCATAGCACAGGCACCTGCTTGATTGTTTATCTGTGCAATGTCAATGTAAGGAAAGGCATGGCAGGGGAAAGCAAAGCATGTAGGCTGAGGGCATGCCAGTAGGAATTCTGTGTTGTGCAACTGTATGACTCTGTACCCAAATTCAGCTGGTTTCTAGTGTGCTGTCCTAGAGGAGTGCCCAGGGTTGGAACTACCAAGAAGCTGCTCGGGTTTCGATATTGAGGTTTCCTGATGGTTAGTTTGTATGGTGAGATTGGTCAGATCACAACCCATGGTGAGTGGGGCATTAGCAAGCCATTTAACAAGCAACGATGAGAGTCTCATGGGAACATGCCACTTCCTGGACAGACATGCCATGCTACTTAAGCAGAGCAGGGAGATTGCAGTGCAGTGGTCTCAATGATGGGATGACTATTTCACAATAACCCACATTATGCAGAGACTGGTGAGATTCCATCCTTAATTTTGTACATTACCATCCACAACACCAGGAAGGCCTGAAGTTCTTCAAAGCTAACAGAATATTTTTAAATTCTATAAGGCCTGATTATAACACCATGATCATCCACCCTATTTCACAGAATTAAAATCTCTAATCTCAGTTGTAATGTTTGGCCATTTGGCAGTTAATTTGCACCTCAGCAAGGACACAGAAATGATGAGATAAGCGACAGATAATCCAGTTTAGAAGGATTCTGAAGTTTAATGTCCAGAAAATCAGGAGAATGCAACAGACTTTCTTCAGATATTACTATGGGATCTTCTATATCCACTGTGCAGGCAGTTGAAGCTTTGGTTTAAATCTGTGACTCACAGACTAGCACATTTTCAATAATGCCACAAGATCGCAGATTGGATGTTATGTTCCAGTCTGCCACTCAGTCACTGAGCCTTTGCTAACACTGTCGAGAGCTATCCAGGATTTCAGAATTAAACATAGGCTGATACCTCAATGCAGTGCAGTTATAAACGCTGTCTTGTGGAAGAGATATTAAACTGAGGCTGAGTCTGTTCAAGTGAGCATAAATGAATCAAAAAAAGCAATGTAAAAAAAGTAGAATTTGGAAATTAGCTGCAAATTCACTTGAAACAACATCATAAAAACAAGCTGCTGGTTCATTTAATTTCTGATACTAAAACGGACTGTGGAATTTTCCTAAAGGCTCACCTGTGGCTAAAATAATGTAAACTTTTTGAAGATACTTTGATTTCTCTCCGGCTATTTTGCTACATGAGCCATAACTAGATGTGATCTATATGGACTTCAGTAAGGCATTCAACAAGGTTCCCCAAGGAAGACTGATTAGCAAGGTTAGATCTCACAGAATACTGGGAGAACTAGCCATTCAGATACAGAATTGGCTCAAAGGTAGAAAACAGAGGGTGGTGGTGGAGGATTGTTTTTCAGACTGGAGGCCTGTGACCAGTGGAGTGCCACAAGGAGCGGTGCTGGGTCCTCTACTTTTTGTCATTAACTTTTTGTCATAAATGATTTGGATGCGAGCATATGAGGTATAGTTAGTAAGTTTGCAGATGACACCAAAATTGGAGGTGTAGTGGACAGTGAAGAGTGTTACCTCAGATTACAACAGGATCTGGACCAGATGGGCCAGTAGGCAGAGAAATGGCAGATGGAGTTTAATTAAGATAAATGCAAGGTGCTGCATTTTGGGAAAGCAAATCCTAGCAGGACTTATACACTTAATGGTAAGGTCCTAGGGAGTGTTGCTGAACAAAGAGACATTGGAGTGCAGATTCATAGCTCCTTGAAAGTGGAGTCGCAGGTAGATAGAATAGTGAAGAAGGCATTTGGTATGCTTTCTTTTATTGGTTAGAGTATTGAGTTCAGGAGTTGGGAGGTCATGTTGCGGCTGTACAGGACATTGGTTAGGCCACTGTTGGAATATTGCATGCAGTTCTGGTCTCCTTCTTACTGGAAAGGAAACTTGAAAGTTTTCAGAAAAGATTTACAAGGATGTTGCCAGGGTTGGAGGATTTGAGCTATAGGGAGAGGCTGAACAGGCTGGGGCCGTTTTCCCTGGAGGGTTGGAGGCTGAGGTATGACCTTATAGAGGTTTACAATATTATGGAGGCATGGATAGGATAAATAGACAAAGTCTTTTCTTTGGGGTCAGGGAGTCCTGAACTAGAGAGCATAGGTTTAGGGTGAGAGGGGCAAGATATAAAAGAGATGTAAGGGGCAACTTTTTCACACAGAGGGTGATACGTGTATGGAATGAGCTGCCAGAGGATGTGGTGGAGGCTGGTACAATTGCAACATTTAAGATGTATTTGGATGGGTATATGAATAGGAAGGATTTGGAGGGATAGGGGCCGGGTGCTGGCAGGTGAGACTAGATTGGGTTGGGATATCTGATCGGCATGGACAGGTTGGACTGAAAGGTTTGTTTCCATGCTGTACATCTCTATGACTCTATGACTCTAACTCAACTATCTTCATTGTCAGTCCCAAATACGGAAGTTAAAATGCTGGCCTGCACTGAAAACGTCTAGGCTGTAGCTTTCTAGTGCAGAGTAAACTCTCATCTGCCATGTCCTTCCATCCCCAATGCTTATAATTTTCAGCTGGTGACAGCATTCGCAGCAATCATCAGCCAGAAATGCTATGTGGATGCTCATCTCAGCCAGTGGTCCATACCAATCTTCAGCCAATTCGATTCATTCCACACAATGCCAAGAGAGAAAGACAACTTTTTCGCCTGAGTGTGGAACGAAGTACTAGAGCAAGTCGGAGATGCAGGTACAGTTATAACTAAATTCTTGCATCTATTTCTATAACCCTGAATCCCTTTCTTTGTCTCATTGCAGGAAAAAGCAGACCCAGTCCCCAGACTGATGTCTCCACTACACCTTAAATGGCTGACCAGTCATCCCAGATTTCTTGCAATTGACCTGCAGGACTGATGGTGACCTGACCCCTTGATGGCAAGGACATGGGTTCCCAACTGCCTGACTGACTTAACTGGGATAGGATGAGCCACTTAGAGCGATAGAGTGACAGAGATGTACAGCACGGAAACAGACCTTTCTGTCCAACTTGTCCATGCTGACCAGATATCCCAACCCAGATCAGTCCCACCTGCCAGCACCTGGCCCATGTCCCTCCAAATGCTTCCTATTCATATACCCATCCAGGTGCCTTTTGAATGTCGCAATTGTACCAGCCTCTACCACTTCCTCTGGCAGCTCATTCCATACACATACCACTGTCTGTGTGAAAATGTTGCCCCTTAAGGCCCTTTCATATCTTTCCATTCTCACCCTAAACCTATGCCTTCTCGTTCTGGACTCCCCCTCCCCAGGGAACCGACTTTGTCTATTTATTGTACCCATGCCCCTCATGATTTTATAAACCTCTATAAGGTCATCCCTCAACCTCCGAAACTCCAGGGAAAACATCCCCAGCCTGTTCAACCTCTCCCTATAGTTCAAATCCTCCAACTCTGGCAACATCCTTGTAACTCTTTTCTGAACCCTTTCAAGGTTCACAACATCCTTCCGATAAGAAGGAGACCAGAATTGCTCGCAATATTCCAACAGTGGCCTAAGCAATATTCTGTACAGCCATAACATGACCTCCCAACACCTGCACTCAATACGCTGACCAATAAAGGAAAGCATACCAAACTTCATTCCTCATTAAGCAAAAGTGAGGACTGCAGATGCTGGAAATCAAAGTTTAGATTAGAGTGGTGCTGGAAAAGCACAGCAGGTCAGGCAGCATTTGAGGAGCAGGAAAATTGACGTTTTGAGCAAAAGCCCTTCATTAGCAATAGAGGCAGGATGCCTGCAGAGTGGAGAGATAAATAAGACTGGTTAGCTTCAAAATACTTATCAGTCAATGCAAAGTGTAATTTATCTGGTAATGGAGCCAGGGTATTTTGGATGTTGCTGTTCAAATGTTGCACACTGTTCAAAACCTCTTTGATGTTTTATTACTTTTATTTTCATTCTTTTATCAATTTTAAATTATGAGTTGGAAATGACAGAGACTTTGGGACAGCTGGTGGTAAAATGAAAATAACAGATCAAATGAGCTTTGTTTGTTTGTGAGGTCAGGCCTGCAGTTTTGATTATAGGGTTCTAACCGACATAGTGACCCCAGGAAAAGCAGCATTTCTTTTTAACAGACAGCAGGAGTTGACGACTAATGAGGTCACTACCTGGAAATTGGATCAAGCAAGTCTGGAACAGGCCCTATGTTCAGGCAGATAACGGTTGTTGAATGGTAATTCAGGCCTCTCAGGGTGGAACCAGAATTAAAGATTCTTTTGAGCCATGTTTTCTGGGAGATGGTTCTGGGCTGCTGTTGTATGGCATGAACATGTGAAAGCTCTCTGCCTAATCTGATGTGTCATTTTCTGGAAACTCAAAGAGTAGAAGACTTAAGTTCAAAACAATTACTGCCTTTGCCTGAGTAAACTGAAGAAGTGACCCTGATCAATGTTTCAGAAAAGCAATCAAGGAATCTCTATTTATACACATTTCACTATACTTAGATACAAGTGACAATATTAAGTAAATCTAAATCAAATTTATGTCTCTGGAACAATTTATTATGAGATCCATTTAAATAATCTGGCCAGTTTTGTTATTTGCTTTTATTTATTCCTTAACTGTGTTTGTTTGTCTGCCTTTTGTGTGAATGGGGGCCAGAAAACAGATATTTCAGGTTTAAAGCACAGACGTTAATCAGCTTACCATGTTGTTCATTTTCTCTCTGCTGATGTTATTGCGTATTTAATAAAAAGTTCATTCTTTTGTTTAAGATACAAAACTGGTGTCTAGATGGGTCTTTAATGGTTTAATTTTATTGTGCTGTGAATACAGAGGTAGAAAAGCTGATTTGGTTTGGCTGTCTGTTTCTGTGTCATAACACAATGACCAGATGCTTTTGCCCGAAACGTCGATTTCGCTGCTCCTTGGATGCTGCCTGAACTGCTGTGCTCTTCCAGCACCACTAATCCAGAATCTGGTTTCCAGCATCTGCAGTCATTGTTTTTACCTTTAATATAAATGGTCAAGCTGTTTCAATTATCTGACAAAGCTATGGGTGAAAAGTGAAATGTTTTAACAGCTAAACTATTGATTGGCTTTATAAATCGAGGTATAGATGCAAAAGCCAAGAGGTTTTGCTAAATCTTTATAATAGCTCTGCCCAACTATGAATATATTGCCCAATTCTGTACACCCAAAGGAAATGACAGGTTTTAGAAGGTTAAGGATATCAGAAGTAGGAAAAGAGCCAGAGTCAATGATTTCTCTCCCTGGCCTTGATTGGAATAGAGAGGATACAAAGGAGACTCCTGAAGATGTTGCATGAACTAGAGAATTAACTAACATTTTTCTCTAGGTCTGAGGAGGCTGCTGGGAGACCCAATTGAAATGTATAAAATGTTAAGGGATCAACAAAAAGTGGTGAGGAAAAGTGAGTTAAAATTGAGCCCGATCTACACTCCTCCAATTCTGCTCTCTTGCACATCCCTAATTTTAATTGGTCCATTATTATTGGTCATGCTTTCAGCTACTGAGTGCAAAAATTTGGAATTTGTTTCTTAAACCTTTCTGCTTACATTTTAGTAAAGGTACTCCTTAACATCTATTTCCTTGATCAAACGTTTGGTCACCTATCCAATAGTTCCTTTTGTGACTTGGTGACAAAGATGGTGTAACAATGCTCATGTGAAGTTTCATGGCATGTTGTTTCAAAGGCTCTATGTAGGTAGAAGTTGTTGTTGGTGTTATTGTTGTGTTGAGCAACAATACATTGGGAATGATGGTTGATGTCTGTTGTCCTCAAAATCTAATACCTTCACTGTTCCAATCAGGAGCAGATGGTCAAAGTTTAGTTCTTTTTTACCTCGATCTTGGTCTTTATCTTATCTGTCTAAGGGCCTGGATTTTCACAGATTTATAGAAACATAGGAAACAGGATGAGGAGTAGGCTATTCAGCCCTTTCAACTTGCTTCCTCATTCGATATGATCATGGCTGCGTATCCAACTGGGTGCCCTCTTCCTGCTTTTACCTCTTATTCTTTGATCTCTTTAGCCCTAAGAACTATGCCCAATTCCTTCTCGAAAATATTCAATGTTTTTGCCTCAATCATTTTCTGTGGCAGAGAATTCCACAGGCTCATCACTGTCTGGGTGAAGAAATTTCTCCTTATCTCAGTCCTAAATGGTCTGCCCTGTACCTTTAAACTGTGACCCTGGTTCTGGGTTTGTTGGTCATCGTGAATATTGTTTCTGCATCTAACCTGCCTGGTCTTATTAGAATTTTTGAGCTTTCTATGCAAACTCCCCCATTCTCCTGAACTCCAGTAAAATAGTCCTAACCATTCCATCTCACTTCCTATAGGTAAAAACAATGACTGCAGATGCTGGAAACCAGATTCTGGATCAGTGGTGCTGAAAGAGTACAGCAGTTCAGGTGGCATCCGAGGAGCAGTAAAATCGACGTTTCGGGCAAAAGCCTTTCATCAGGAATAAAGGCAAAGAGCCTGAAGCGTGGAGAGGTAAGCTTGGCTAGGTTGGGGGTGGGGAGAGAGTAGCATAGAGTACAATGGGTGAGTGGGGGAGGGGATGAAGGTGATAGGTCAGGGAGGAGAGGGTGGAGTGGATAGGTGGAAAAGAAGATAGGCAGGTAGGACAAGTCATGGGGACAGTGCTGAGCTGGAAGTTTGGAACTAGGGTGAGGTGAGGGGAAGGGGAAGTGAGGAAACTGTTGAAGTCCACATTGAAGTTGAAGAGTTCCAAGGCGGAAGATGAGGCGTTCTTCCTCAAGGCGTCTGGTGGTGAGGGAGTGGCGGTGAAGGAGGCCTAGGACCTCCATGTCCTCGGCAGAGTGGGAGGGGGAGTTGAAATGTTGGGCCACGGGGCAGTGTGGTTGATTGATGTGGGTGTCCCGGAGATGTTCCCTAAAGGGCTCTGCTAGGAGGCATCCAGTCTCCCCAATGTAGAGGAGACCACATCGGGAGCAACGGATAAAATAAATGATATTAATAGATGTGCAGGTAAAGCTTTGATGGATGTGGAAGGCTCCTTTAGGCCATGGATGGAGGTGAGGGAGGAGGTATAGGTGCAGGTTTTACAGTTTCTGTGGTGGCAGGTGAAGGTGCCAGGATGGGAGGGTGGGTTGTAGGGGGGCATGGACCTGACCATGTAGTCACAGAGGGAACGGTCTTTGCGGAAGGCGGAAAGGGGTGGGGAGGGAAATATATCCCTGGTGGTGGGGTTGTTTTGGAGGTGGCGGAAATGTCAGCGGATCATTTGGTTCATGCGAAGGTTGGTAGGGTGGAAGGTGAGCACCGGGGTGTTCTGTTCTTGTTACGGTTGGAGGGGTGGTGTCTGAGGGTGGAGGTGTGGGTTGTGGACGAGATGCGTTGGAGGACATCTTTAACCATGTGGGAAGGGAAATTGCGGTCTCTAAAGAAGGAGGCCATCTGGTGTGTTCTGTGGTGAAACTGGTCCTCCTGGGAGCAGATACTGTGGAGGCGGAGGAATTGGGAATACGGGATGACATTTTTGCAAGAGGTAAGGTGGGAAGATGTGTAATCCAGGTAGCTGTGGAAGTTGGTGGGTTTGTAAAAAATGTCAGTGTCAAGTTGGTCGTAATTAATGGAGATGGAGAGGTCCAGGAAGGGGAGAGAGGTGTCAGAGATGGTCCAGGTAAATTTAAGGTCAGGGTGGAATGTGTTGGTGAAGTTGATGAATTGCTCAACCTCCTCACAGGAGTACGAGGTGGTGCCAATGCAGTCATCAATGTAGCAGAGGAAGAGGTGGGGAGTGGTGCCTGTGTAATTATGGAAGATTGGCTGTTCTACATTGCCAACAAAGAGACAGGCATAGCTGGGGCCCATAGTGTGCCCATGGCTGCCCCTTTGGTCTGGAGGAAGTGGGAAGTTTCAAAGGAGAAATTGTTAAGGGTGAGGACCAGTTCGGCCAATCGAATGAGAGTGTCGGTGGAAGGGTATTGTTGGGGACGTCAGGAGATGAAAAAACGGAGGGCTTGGAGGCCCTGGTCATGGCGGATGGAGGTGTAGAGGGATTGGATATCCATGGTGAAGATGAGGTGTTGGGGGCCGGGGAAACGGAAGTCTTGGAGGAGGTGGAGGATGTGGGTGGTGTCTCGAACGTATGTGGGGAGTTCCTGGACTGGGGGGATCGGACAATGTCGAGGTGGACAGAGATGAATTCAGTGGGGCAGGAGCATGCTGAGACATTGGGTCGGCCAGGGTGGTCAGGCTTATGGATCTTGGGAAGGAGGTAGAACCGGGCAATGCGGGGTTCCCGGACGATGAGGTTGGAAGCTGTGGGTGGGAGATCTCCTGAGGTGATGAGGTTCTGTATGGTCTGGGAGATGATGGTTTGGTGATGGGGGGGTGGGGTCATGGTCGAGGGGGCAGTAGTAAGAGGTGTCCTCGAGGTGGCATTTGATTTCAGCAGGGTAGAGGTCAGTGCACCAGACTACCATTGCACCCCCTTTATCTGCTGGCTTGATGGTGAGGTTGGGATTGGAGCAGAGGGATTGGAGGGCTGCACGTTGTGAGGGTGAGAGGTTGGAGTGAGGGTAGACAGGTTGTGGCGGTTAATGTCCCGGCAGCAGTTGGAAATGAAGAGGTCACGGGCAGGTAATAGGCCAGCGCAGGGTGTCCAGGTGGATGCAGTGTGTTGGAGGTGGGGGTAGGGGTCCTCGGAAGGTGGCAGGAGTCCTGATTGTGAAAGTAACCTCGGAGACGGAGGCGGCGGAAGAAGTGTTCGATGTCACGGCGTGTATTAAATTCATCGATGCGTGGACGGAGGGGGCTGAAGGTGTGTCCTTTGCTGAGAACTGATTGTTCGTCCTCAGTGAGGGGAAGGTCTGGAGGCATGGTGAAAACTCAGCAGGGCTGGGAGCTGGGACCTGGTGTGGGTGTGGAGCTGGGAGTGGGGGCGGAGCCAGTAACTGGAGTGGATGTGATAGTGGGGAGTATGGGGGTGGAATCATGAGCAGGGGTGGTGTTCCCCTCAGGGTTCTGGGGGTTGGGGATGGTTACAGTGGGATCTGTGGGGGGCATGTCAGCAGAATGCAGGTGAGTGGCATTAGTGGGGCCAGAAGTGGTGACAGACACAGCAGTAGGGGTGGCGGAAATCACTGACCATGTGACATCAGCGATGATGTGAGGGGTGGAAGTGATGTCACGTGTGATGTATGAGGAATTGTGAGGGGCTGAAGTGGTTGTGGGGGTGGCCATGATGGGGGTGGAAGTGACATCATCAATCACCATGGGGGTGCCAACTGCACCAGCCACATGGCTAATGGCGTCCAAGCAGTTCCAGAGGCCGGAGGAATCGTCTGGAATGTTTGAGGAGCGCTGGTTATGGAGGTGGGTAGATAAAAGTTTGTTATACTTACAGTTTTTGATGTTTGAGATGGAGTTGAAATACTGTTTGTTGAGAATATGAATTCTCCTGAGGATGTAGTACAGAGTGGGTCCTTTGCAATTCTGGGAGAGTGTGGCTCTCAGCTGAGGCAGGGCTGACTGTAGAGAGGTTAGGTGCCAGCGCATCAGGAATAAAGGCATAGAGCCTGAAGCGTGGAGAGACAACGCCACTCACATGCAGCCCTCCAATCCCTCTGCTCCAATCCCAACCCCACCATCAAGCCAGAAGATAAAGGGGGCGCAGTGGTAGTCTGGCGCACTGACTTCTACACCGCTGAAGCCCAACGCCAACTCGAGGACACCTCTTCCGACCGCCCCCTTGACCATGACCCCACTCCCCATCACCAAACCATCATCTCCCAAACCATACAGAACCTCATCACCTCAGGAGATCTCCCACCCACAGCTTCCAACTTCATTGTCCGGGAACCCCGCACTGCCCGGTTCTACCTCCTTCCCAAGATCCACAAGCCTGACCACTCTGGCCGACCCATTGTCTCAGCATGGTCCTGCCCCATTGAACTCATTTCTGCCTACCTCGACATTGTCCTAATCCCCCTAGTCCAGAAAGTCCCCACACACGTTCGAGTCACTACCCACGCTCTCCACCTCCTCCAAGACTTCGGTTTCCCCGGCCCCCAACGCCTCATCTTCACCATGGATATCCAATCTCTCTACACCTCCATCCACCATGACCAGGGCCTCCAAACCATCTGTTTTTTTTGTCTCCCGACGTCCCCAACAGTACCCTTCTACCGACACTCTCATTCGTTTGGTCGAACTGGTCCTCACCCTTAACAATTTCTCCTTCGAATCCTCCCACTTTCTCCAGACCAAAGGGGTAGACATGGGCACACATATGGCCCCAGCTATGCCTGTCTCTTTGTTGGCTACGCAGAACAGTCGAACTTCCGTAATTACACCGGCCCATTCCCCACCTCTTCCTTTGCTACATTGATGACTGCATTGGCGCCACCTCGTGCTCCCACGAGGATGTTGAGCAATTCATCAACTTCACCAACACATTCCACCCTGACCTTAAATTTACCTGGACCATCTCTGACACCTCCCTCCCCTTCCTGGACCTCTCCATCTCCATTAATGACGACCAATTTGACACTGACATTTTTTACAAACTCACTGACTCCCACAGCTACCTGGATTACAACTCTTCCCACCCTACCTCTTGCAAAAATGTCATCCCGTATTCCCAATTCCTCTGCCTCCGCTGGATCTACTCCCAGGAGGACCAGTTTCACCACAGAACACACCAAATGGCCTCCTTCTTTAGAGGCCACAATTTCCCTTCCCATGTGGTGAAAGATGCCCTCCAACGCATTTCATCCACAACCCACACCTCCGCCCTCAGACCACATCCCTCCAGCCATAACAAGGACAGAACACCCCGGTGCTCACATTCCACCCTACCAACCTTGAACCAAATCATACGCCGACATTTCCCTCACCTCCAAAAAGACCCCACCACCAGGGATATATTTCCCTCCCCACCTCTTTCTGCCTTCCGCAAAGACCGTTCCCTCCGTCCACACCACCCTACAACCCACCCTCCCATCCTGCCACCTTCCCCTGCCATCGCAGGAACTGCAAAACCTGCGCCCACACCGCCTCCTTCACCTCCATCCAAGGCCCTAAAGGAGCCTTCCACACCATCAACGTTTTACCAGCACATCCACTAATATCATTTATTGTATCCGTTGCTCCCGATGCGGTCTCCTCTACATTGGGGAGACTGGAAGCCTCCTAGCAGAGCACTTTAGGGAACATCTCCGGGACACTCCCACCAATCAACCACACCGTCTCGTGGCCCAACATTTCAACTCCCCCTCCCACTCTGCTGAGGACATGGAAATCCTGGGCCTCCTTCACCGCCGCTCCCTCACCACCCGATGCCTGGAGGAAGAACGCCTCATTTTCCGCCTCGGAACACTTCAACCTCAGCGCATCAATGTGGACTTCAACAGTTTCCTCATTTCCCCTTCCCCCATCTCACCCTAGTTCCAAACTTCCAGCTCAGCAATGTCCCCATTACTTGTCCTAACTGCCTATCTTCTTTTCCACCTATCCACTCCACCCTCCCCCTGACCTATCACCTTCATCCCCTCCCCCACTCACCTATTGTACTCTATGCTACTTTCTCCCCACCCCCACCTTTCTCTAGCTTATCTCTCCACGCTTCAGACTCTCTGCCTTTATTCCTGATGAAGGGCTTTTGCCCGAAACGTTGATTTTACTGCTCCTCGGATGCCGCCTGAACTACTGTGCTCTTCCAGCACCACTAATCCAGCATCTCACTTCATATGCCAGTTTTGCCAACTCAGGAATCTGTCTGTTAAACCTTTGTTGCACTCCCTTACTAGCTAGAAATCCTCCTTCAGATAAGGAGACCAAAACTGCGCAAAATACTCCTGTTGTGGTCTCGCCAAAGCCCTGTACACTTGCAGCAAAACATCCCTACTCCTGTACTCAAATCCTCTTGCAGTGAAGGCCAAAGTATCACTTATCTCCATCTTTGCCAGCTATACCCTAAATGCTAACTGTTAGCGATTTTACAGAGAGATAGACTGTTAACAAAATGAGAAGTTAGGGGACTGGGGAAATGGCAGGGAGTATCAGCTGCCAGAGAACTGTCGCATATTGAAGATCTTTTTTGAGAATGTTCTTGCCATTCTTGGAGCATTAATTTCCAATTTTGGAACAGATTGATTCCAACCTCATTCTGCACTCAATTTTTCAACTGTAGACAGCTGCCAGAATGTCTATCTCGACTTTTTGAAATTTAGGTTTGCACTCATGTGATTTACCATTTAAGTTAGAGCTAGAAAATGGCATGCAGAATACTTCTGAATTTTCAAAATATGGAAAACTGAGGCCAAAACCCCATTGTGAGCACTGTTGGGACATGAACCATCAAGTTAATCACTGGGGATGACTTAGAAGAGATTAAGTATGGTCACTGATTTCTATATCCACAGAGCAGTGGGCGCTGTGAGATGGCTGCTTCACCATGAAGTGGTACAATAGCAATAGATTGTTATGACATACAGTTGAGAGAGTAGTGCTAGAAAAGCACAGCAGGTCAGGCAGCATCCGAGGAGCAGGAAAATCGACATTTTGGGCAAAAGCCTTTCATCAGGAATGCTTTATTCTTGGTCTTCAGATGCTGCCTGAC
The DNA here is from genome assembly GCF_020745735.1 of Hemiscyllium ocellatum. Taxonomy (NCBI): domain Eukaryota; kingdom Metazoa; phylum Chordata; class Chondrichthyes; order Orectolobiformes; family Hemiscylliidae; genus Hemiscyllium; species Hemiscyllium ocellatum. Next base: position 47,910,367 of record NC_083415.1, read on the forward strand.
GTGCTGTGCTTTTCCAGCACCACACTCGCGACACTAATCCTCAGCATCTGCAGTACTCACTTTCACCCTGTTATGACATACAGGCTTCTGTCCTGAGTCATCACACAGGTCTGCCTGAGTGGTAGCAAATGTCATCTCTGAAACTTCATAAAGGAGATGTCTTGTACTGCTCCAGATCGGTCAGTGTTAATTGGAGGTATCTTTTACAGGTTTTTAGTTGCCCAAGCGGTCTTGTAACTGTGCTTCTCTCTTGGATAACACAGTGATTCTATATCTGCCAAAGAAAATGACATAAAGGGGCAAAAGCAATTAACTACATGCATCAAAAACATTGAAAATGTTTCATAAGTAATTCATTTTTAAGAAATTTCACAATCAATCATACTTTCATTGCACAAAAAAATGCCATACAAAGTGTCCAACTTTACTGGTGTCCTTTCTGGATGTCTGAAGATATCCTGTGGTGAGAAAGTAACCTTCTTTATTAAACTCAGTACTTATGGTGCAGGAAAAGAATTATGTCCCTTTCAAATTGATTGTCAGTGTCAGGTCCTGTATGATTGCTGTTGGCCTTAACTATGCATCAAAAGGCAAAAATTAATAGAATCATAGAATCCCTACAGTGTGGAAGTAGACCATTCAGCCCATCAAGTTCATACTGACTGCACTGAGAACATCTCATATAGACCAAACCCCCTACTCTATGCCTGTATTTCCTATGGGTAATCCACCTAAACTGCACATCTTTGGACAAGTTGAGACTTGGTTTCATTTGCTGGTCTTCTGTAGTCATTTTTTGAGGAGTAGAACTCCTTTGTGGGGCTCTAAGCATAGATCAATATGGACAGATACTGTGCCCCAAAATCTTCAACTTAAACTATAGAACTGATCTCAGAATGCAATGTTTGTTAATCAAAAATGTACTTCATAAAGTTTGTGCAAAGAATTACAAAAAAATTGCAATTTGAATCTTACAGGATTTGCAATAAGTCAATATGTTCTCATACAGCATGTTCCACCCAATATAGCTGTAATAGATAATATGTACAAGATGCATTCCATATCAAGGATTTAGCCTGCGGTAAAAGCAATTCAAATTGGAAATTACAGGAAATGCAAAAGATGTAAAAATTTCCTGTATGTATGCACCATACTAGAATCTGGAGTGCCTCATAATATTTTCAATATTCTTGTTTACAATGTACATTTTTATTTTGTAAAACACATAGCTTGAGGTTTCCATTCTCCCAGTACAGTTTGGCTGAAAAGCCGTAGACAGTGACTTTACCTCGTTACATCATGGAAGCAGCTGCCTATAGCTTTTTGTGTCCTTCAGAATGTGGCCTTAATCTTGGAATCCGCAAGTCTTGGTCAAGGAGAACTCCTTGCATTGTAATGTCCAGCAGGTTTCAGACAGTCCAAAGAGCTATCTTTTACCAACCTGATGGTCTACCATTCAGAACTGATATTTGTCTCAGTGTGCACCCTTGTGCAAAAACTATCGAACAGAGTCCTGTGTCATGGAACTGTTTGGGTTAAACCACAACAAAAGCCATTGCACCTCCATTCAGACCTTCTTTGCAAAGACAGAAGTCCACAAGGAGGTGGACAACAGTCTTTTCCCCATCATAGTCACCTTGTGGGCAGTGTGTAGAGGGTGAGACTCCAGAAGTATAAGAAGGATCTGACATGGAGTGATTTTTCTCATCAGCAGTGAAGCTATGATTTGGTGAGAGAAAGTGAATGCTGCAAATGCTGGAGATCAGAGTCGAAGAATGTGGTACTGGAAAAGCACAGCCAGCCAGGCAGTATCCGAGGAGAAGGGAAATTGAAGTTTTGAGCATAATTATTCTTGCTGAAGGGTTTATGCTGGAAATGTCAATTTTTCTGCTCCTCATGCGCGCGCGCGCGCGCACACACACACACACACACTTTTACATTTGTGGGATGAATTTGTACTTGCACAGTTACATTGTACCTTGCTCAAAAACTGCATGAATCCATGTAAGGTTCCGTTCATTCATTTTTTAACTTTAGAATCAGTCTAAATATTATGGCACAGACAACAGCATACAGGGGACTAGCACCTTCAACACATTATCTGGGCTGACACTAATTGTTAAAGTTCACCTGAGAATGTAACTTTAAAAAATGTTTTGTGATTTACATATGAAAGAAGTGAAACTATCATGGTCATTCTAACAGATGAGAGACTTAACAAACAATTAAGGTATTTTTCAATTTATAATTTCAGTTACATCACATTGTAAACTTTTGCTATAAATTCTGTGTCTTACAATTGTGTACTCCACAACCACCTGATGAAGGAGCAGTGCTCTGAAAGCTAGTGCTTCCAAATAAACCTGTTGGACTATAACCTGGTGTGGTGTGATTTTTTAACTTTGCACACCCCAATCCAACATCGGCACCTCCAAATCATTTCTGCATTGACTTCTCCCTCAGGCTCAGATGATATGGCCAACTACATAAAACATTCCATCGCAATATAGAGAGACACATTCTTTACAATAGAGGGGACAGATGGAACCTCAGTTTGCAGTGCTCCTTGGTATCTGAGTATTGAGGGTCTATTCACAACTCAATACAGATGTCCACAATATAGGCGATGAGGATAGAGACAATGCTAGTTATAACTTTTTTCCTTTGTCTAGAGGTTTGTGTGTTGTGTCCCTATGAACACAATATATTTTTGATCTCCAGATTAAGTGTATGACGGTTTGGGTATTTGCCACAATGATGAATTGAGAAAAAAATAAACTCCTGAAGCAACTGAGCTGTAATCACTTCTGTGGGGCTTGATTGGCTAGGACATGCTAGAGGTCTGGGTCAGGATTTTTCAGGCTAACAGCATATCCATGAGGAAAGGTATCAACACTCACATCACAGAAGGGCACAAAGGAGAAATTAGAAATTGGCAACCTATCTCACTGCTGGATGTGGGCTATAAAATTCCGTCAAATGTCATCACAGTTCAATCAGGTACTCCCTGAAATTAGTGATTCATCCTGACCAGAACCATAGTGTACCCAAGATCTCTGAAATCTCTGTCAGCATCAGTTTGAACTGGCCTCAGAAGCCAACTTAACTCAAAGCAAGGGTGAGAATTGGGCCAATCGATCTTTTGTTCCCTTTGTTGTTAGGGCAGAGCACCTCAAGGCATTGATCATTTGGACTGGAGCAGTTTAGGCATGTGGTAAAAATTGGAAAGAGTTAATAGTTATGGTCAAGCAAAAACTGATCATGTGGCAATCATGTTCCTTCTCCATTGTGGTTAAGAACCTGGTCATTAGGTTTGAGGTGCTCTCAATGTTGCTTAATGTTGTGCATGTGTGATCCATTCCTCACTCCTGAATCTCATAGTGCAAGGTGAAGTAAGTGATTTGCGAACTCCCAGGCCTTTATGTATGATGGACTGGCAGTGCTTCATGAAGGGAATCATGTCATATAGCAACATCCCTTCCCCCACCCACCTCCAGTGTTACGGAGGAAAATTACAAGGTATCTAACCACATAATGATGATGTAGACGCTTTGATTAAAAAGACTCTGGAACATTTAAAAAGGTTGGGGCTGAATTGGTTAAAGGGGGATATCAGATATAAATTGGAAGTCACACTTGGAAAATACACCTGTTGCAATATCCAGTTTTAGCCCACAGTTCGGGGCAAATTTTTTTATTACTATGCTTTGGAATTGCATGGAAGCACGAAAAGAAATCTCTATGGTTAAGCATTGAAGTGCTGATTTGAAGGAATATTTGTGAAGTGCTGTAACTTTCACATACTCACTTCTACTGAAGGTGGAACTGTATTGTTTAAGGTAACCCAGATCTTGAGACAGAGGGCTCACAGACCGTACAGCCCGGGATAAGGTATTGAAATTTCTGGTGGGGAAAGTGTAGAGGAAGAGATGCCTTTGCTTTCACCTGTAAAGGAGAGAGAAAAAACCCATATCTATCTAACCGTTACTCCTGCAATCGCTCATACATCTCCTTCTCCCATCCTTTCTCCAGACCAGTGAGGAACTCTGGCAAAATGCAAATAGCTAAGATGATTTGTGTAAAGTGTACTGTAAGATTGTGTAGCATAATATTCAATGTCTTTAAGAAAAGTCCTCAGAAACTCTTTAAAATATATGTTGTTATACTGTATATGTTTTGATAAAGCGCTTCAGAAATTCTCCCAATTTATCTCAGAAGTTCTCTTCAAATCTCCATGAACAAAATAAACTGTAAGGTTTGAGCATATCGTTTGTTAAAGCTCAGAGGTGTCTCACAAACTTGATTGAGTTTTTTGAAGAAGTAACAAAGAAGATTGATGAGGGCAGAGCAGTAGATGTGATGTATATGGACTTCAGTGAGGCGTTCGACAAGGTTCCCCATGGGAGACTGGTTAGCAAGGTTAGATCTCATGGAAAACAAGGAGAACTAGCCATTTGGATACAGAACTGGCTCAAAGATAGAAGACAGAGGGTGGTGGTGGAGGGTTGTTTTTCAGACTGGAGGCCTGTGACCAGTGGAGTGCCACAAGGATCGGTGCTGGGCCCTCTACTTTTTGTCATTTACATAAATGATTTGGATGTGAACATAAGAGGTACAGTTAGTAAGTTTGCAGATGACACCAAAATTGGAGGTATAGTGGAGAGCGAAGAGGGTTACCTCAGATTACAACAAGATCTGGACCAGATGGGCAAATAGGCTGAGAAGTGGCAGATGGAGTTTAATTCAGATAAGTGCGAGGTGCTGCATTTTGGGAAAGCAAATCTTAGCAGGACTTATACACTTAATGGTAAGGTCCTAGGGAGTGTTGCTGAACAAAAAGACCTTGGATTGCAGGTTCATAGCTCCTTGAAAGTGGAGTCGGAGGTGGATAGGATAGTGAAGAAGACGTTTGGTATGCTTTCATTTATTGGTCAGAGTATTGAGTACAGGAGTTGGGAGGTCATGTTGCAGTTGTACAGGTCATTGGTTAGGCCAATGTTGGAATATTGCATGCAATTCTGGTCTCCTTCTTATCGGAAAGATGTTGTGAAACTTGAAAGGTTTCAGAAAAGATTTCAAGGATGTTGCCAGGATTGGTGGATCTGAGCTACAGGGGGAGGCTGAACTGGCTGGGGCTGTTTTCCCTGGAGTGTCGGAGGCTGAGGGGTGACCTTATGGAGGTTTACAAAATTTTGAGGCGCATGGATAGGGTAAATAGACAAAGTCTTTTCCCTGGGGTTGGGGAGTCCAGAACTAGAGGACATAGGTTTACGGTGAGAGGGGAAAGATATAAAAGAGACCTCAGGGACAACTTTTTCATGCAGAGGGTGGTACGTGTATGGAATGAGCTGCAAGAGAATGTGGTGGGGGCTGGTACAATTTCAACATTTAAGAGGCATTTGGATGGGTAAATGAATAGGAAGGATTTGGAGGGATATGGGCCAGGTGCTGGCTTGTGGGACTGGATATCTGGTCGGCATGGATGGGTTGGACCGAAGGGTCTGTCTCTATGCTGTACATCTCTATGACTTTATGACTCTAATTATGAATTATTGAGGCTATCCAGCAAGTAATTATCAGAAAAGGTATGTTCATAGAACATAGAACATAAGGTCAAGTGGTTCTGCTACAGGCCCATTTAGAACGTAGAATATAGAACAGTACAGCACAGGAACTGACCCTTCAGCCTAGAGTGTTGTGCCAAACATGGCACCAAATTAATTCCTTCTGCCTGCCCTTGGTCCATATCCCTCCACCAGACTCTCTACCACTCTCTATGTTAAAAAAAACTTGCCTCTTACATCTCCTTTGAACTTTCCACCTCTCAACTTAAATGCATGTAACTTAGTTTTAGACATTTCAACTCTTGGAAAAAGATTCTGACTAGGAACCCCATCTAAGCATCTCAAAATTGTATAGACATCCATCAAGCCTCCCCTCAGCCTTTGCCACTCAAGAGAAAACAACCCGAGTTTTTCTAGCCTCTCCTTATAGTTCATACCCTCTAATCCAGGCAGCTCCCTGGTAAACCTCTTCTGCAACCTCTCCAAAGCCTCCACATCCTTCCTGTAATGTGGCAACCAGAATTGAATGCAATACTCTTAAGTGTGCCCGAACAGAAGTCTTATAAAGGTGCAACATGACATCCTGACATCTCTTGTACTCAATTTCCCTATCAATAAAGACATGCATGCCAATGCTTTCTTTACCACCTGATCTACTTGCATGGCCACTTTCAGGGAGCTATGAACTTGAACCCCAAGATCCTTCTGTACATCAGTGCTGTTGAGGGTCCTGCTATTAACTGTATAATTTTCCTGAACATTTGATCTCCCAAAGTGCAGCACCTCACACTTACCCAGGTTAAACTCCATCAGCCATTTCGCTGCCCATATCTGCAACCAATCTATATCCTGCTATATCTTTTCACAATCTTCTGTACTATCCACAATTTCATTGATATTTGTATCCTCTGCATCTGCCCACCCAGCCACATTTTCATCCAAATCATTTGTATGTATCACAAACAGCAGAGGTTCCAGCACAGATCTCTGCGGAACACCACTAATCATAGACTTCCAGCTTGAAAAACGCTCTTCCACTACTACTCTCTATCTTCTATGGCCAAATCACCATGGATCCCATGAATCTTAACCTTCTGGATGAGCCCACCATGAGGGACCTTGTCAAAGGCCTTACTAAAATCCATGTGGACAACATCCACTGCTCTACCCTTATTGATTACCCTAGTCATCTCCTCAAAAAGCTCAATCAGGTTAATAAGACATATCCTGTCCTACACAAAGCCGTGCTGACTGTCCCTAATTAGGCCATGTTTTTCCAAATCCTATCCCTAATAATTCTCTCCAATAGCTTCCCAACCACTGATTTGACACTCACTTGTCTATAGTTTCCTGGATTATCCCTATTTCCCTTCTTGAACAGAGGAACAACATTAGCTACTCGCCCGTCCTGCAAATAATTGAAGTTTTAGCTAACAAAATAATGCCCACCTCTTTTATGAACTCTGGCAGTAACTTAGTTGTCCACGAGCCTTTTAATGATTATTGGACGACCTTTCCTAGTGCAGTTTTCAACTCCTTTTCTTGAATGGTGACACGTTACAGACAGGTTAAAGCACTGGTCAGCTCTGAACATTATCACAGTCACCTGAGAGATCTATAGTAATTTTCCTAAAATAAATATTAGGCAGGAGCCAATGAAGCTCCAAGATTGCAAAAAAAACTAGTTTGATCTTTATATTAGATTAAATTATAGAGGATTTGTGACACAGAAACAGACCATGCAGCCCATTTAGTCCATGCTCACATTTATACTCCTTTCCAGCCTCACCTGATCTTTCCTCTGAAGTTACCTCTGTTACTTTTAATATACCTTTTAACCCTTTTTAACATTTTATATTTCTTTATTTAAAAAATGCATCCTGTCATGGTTTCCAATGGGTGTCGGTATCAAAAAGTCTTGCATTAAAGACATGCCAATATTGAAGCATAAAATGGAGTTTATGAGAAAGTGGTTGACTAACTGGAGTTTATGAGGAAGTGTTGAAAATGCGTTGCTGGTTAAAGCACAGCAGGTCAGGCAGCATCCAAGTAATAGGAAATTCAACGTTTCGGGCATAAGCCCTTCATCAGGAATGAGGAGAGGGTGCCAGGCAGGTTAAGATAAAAGGTAGGGAGGAGGAACTTGGGGGAGGGGTGATGGAGATGTGATAGGTGGAAGGAAGTCAAGGTGAGGGTGATAGGCCGGAGTGGGGTGGGGGCGGAGAGGTTAGGAAGAAGATTGCAGGTTAGGAGGGCGGTGCTGAGTTGAGGGAACCGACTGAGACAAGGTGGGGGGAGGGGAAATGAGGAAACTGGAGAAATCCGAGTTCATCCCTTGTGGTTGGAGGGTTCCCAGGCGGAAGGTGAGGCGTTCTTCCTCCAACCGTCGTGTTGTTATGTTTTGCCGGTGGAGGAGTCCAAGGACCTGCATGTCCTCGGTGGAGTGGGAGGGAGAGTTAAAGTGTTGAGCCACGGGGTGGTTGGGTTGGTTGGTCCGGGCGTCTCTGAGGTGTTCTCTGAAGCGTTCCGCAAGTAAGCGGCCCGTCTCCCCAATGTAGAGGAGGCCACATCGGGTGCAGTGGATGCAATAGATGATGTGTGTGGAGGTACAGGTGAACTTGTGGCGGATATGGAAGGATCCCTTGGGGCCTTGGAGGGATGTGAGGGAGGAGGTGTGGGCGTTATGAGGAAGTGGTTGACTAACTGGTGAAGCAGACTTACTGATGTTTCAAATGGACACACTAGAGTTTTCCACAAGCAACAGGACTCCATGTCTTACTGAAGGTGATCTGTTAGGCTGAATCCTGTGGACAGCATCTGGAAAGGTCGGCAATAGATATATGAGTAAAATTGTATTGAAAATCTTGTTGATGGTGGAATGGTAAGTGCTACTAAATAATCCTTTTCAACTTGTCTTGCAAAGCAACATTCATTAAGACACTCGTCAAATTGTTGTACTTCATTGGCTGAGAAAAGTTACAATTGCTCTGCAGCTTATTTGTAATCTCTTTTTACAAGGTAAATATAAAAAAAATTGACAGAGTGACTGCAACTGTGATTTGTGGAGATTACCTGAAGAAAAACCATTAGAACCTTTCATAACATTAGTCTAGGAGAAAGTGAGGACTGCAGATGCTGGAGATCAGAGCTGAAAAATGTGTTGCTGGAAAAGCACAGCAGGTCAGGCAGCATCAAAGGAACAGGAGAATCGACGTTTCGGGCATAAGCCCTTTTTCAGGAATGAGGAGGGTGTGCCAAGCAGGCTAAGATAAAAGGTAGGGAGGAGGGATTTGGGGGAGGGGTGTTGGGAATGTGATAGGTGGAAGGAGGTTAAGGTGAGGGTGATAGGCCAGAGAGAGGTTGGGAGCAGAGAGGTCGGGAAGAAGATTGCAGGTCAAGAAGGCGGTGCTGAGTCCGAGGGTTGGGACTGAGAAAAGGTGGGGGAAGGGGAAATGAGGAAGGTGGAGAAATCTACATTCATCTCTTGGTAACATTAGCCTAGGAATGACTCCTGGCCACAAATCTATGACAAAAAGTGCTTATTCCTTGTTGCAATCCAGTTCATGATCATTAACATTTAAAGTAAATTATGAACTTAGTTTTTGCCTTTGCTTACAACACAAACCTTGCCTCATTTACTCCAGGAATCTTAGTGAATGAGGCCCAAACTCCAATGTGACTGAGCTATCCATTTACATAGTCTCAACCAGTATCAGTTTGCTCAGAAAGTTTGCTTCTAAAATCTTAAGGATCAGTTTTTATTTCCTTAGAAACTGCAAGAGCCCATTTGCTTGCAGTGTTTCCTTTTTTTTAGCTTCCATTTTCAAGTTCTGTTTCCAATTAGGTTATGCATTGTTTACGTTTTTCTGCCTGCTGCTGTACAGTTCCATTTCTTCCATTCTGAGACGTCTATATGTAATAATCTCCCAGTTATGTTCATGTTGTACTTCATTTTCAACAGATAAAACTTTAAATCTGAAATTGTTATTCAGCCATCAATATTGCCAGCAACAATTTCCAGGCTGTTATTTTCTGTTTACAGTTTTAGAGAGTGATGAGAATTGATGTGTGTGAGAGATAGTCAAAACATGCATGAGTGAGCAGAAAAGGGACCCTTGGGTCAGTATACAATCAGTTCAGTACATTTTATATCGTTTATTGACTTAGTTGTAATTCGACTTCTCCTGCAACATTAATCATCCTTGGATCTAGACAATTGGCAATTGATCTAAACTTCATCACAAATGTTTATTTTCAGATGCAACCATCTGTTGTTTATTGTGCTTTTATCACACTCCGAGAAGCTATGGAAATGGGACTATGTTGTGTTAGTGCAATATGGGGTTCTTGTCTAATTACTGCAACTGAGTTAAGTTATATCAATTGTGAAAAGGTATCAAAATGATAAGAAACAGGCATGTACAGTATGTGATTTTCACTATTGATCCCCATGCGGGGCTGTCATTTCTGTGCACTTTGGTGCAAAGTGTTCCTTAACCTGTACCATTTGTTCCATCACTCCTTGTTGGATAAGGAGTGGTAATCTATCACGTACTCATTAGTCAAGGAGATCCCATTCTGTAAAGCACTGTAGACACGTCAATAAATAAGACCCTTACTGGAGTCTACTGAAAGGTGGCATTACAGGGATCTGAAACAAATTGCTGAAAAAAACTCAGCAGGTCTGGTAGCATCTGTGGAAAGCAGAGTTAAAATTTTGAATCTAGTCACCCTTCTTTAAAACTGAACATGAAACACTAACTCTGTTTCTCTCTCCACAGATGTTGCCAGACATGCTGAATTTCTCCAGCAATTTCTGTTTTATTTCAGATTTCCAGCATCTGTAGTTCTTTGTTCTATTTTATCATTTTGAAGGGATCTATGCACTTTAATCTCATCTTCAGCAATGCAATGATCTGCTTGATGAGGAAAGTGAATGTACTAATAGCCAAGTTTGTGGATGACAAGAAAATAGTTAGGAAGGTAACTGGTGAGGATGACACACAAGACTGTAGAGAGACATAGACAGGTTAAGTGAATGGGCAAAAATTTAACAGATGAAATATAATGTGGGAAAATTGGAGATTATGCAACTGGCACGAATAATAAAGGAAACAGATATTATTTCATTGGAGAAAGACTACAGAAAGCTATAGAACAGAGGGATTTGTGAGTCGTCACAAAAAGCTAACATCCAAGTTTCATCAGTAACTAAAAAGCAAGTGGAATGTTGGCCTTTATTTCAAAGGGAATGGAGCATAAAAGTAGCGAGACCTTGCTAAAATTATACAAAGCACTAGTCAGGCTACAGCTAGACCACTGAATAGTTTTGGGTCCCTTAACTAAGGAAGGATGCATTGGAGGCAGTCTGGAGAAGGTTTACTTGGCTGACACCAGGTACAGAGGGGCTGTCTTATGAGGAGACATTGAGTAGGTTGGCCCTTTACTCATTGGAATTTAGAATCATGGGTAGCAATCTGATTGAAATAAACAAGGTTTTAAGTGGACTTGACAGTGTGGACATGGAGAGGTTGTTTCCCCTTGTGGCAGAACCTAGAACTAGAGGGCATCATCTCATCATTTCAGGGTTTGCACACTTAAGACAGAGATGAGAAGGTCTTTCTCCTCTGGACATAGAACATCTGTGGATTTCTTTACCACAGAGTACTGGTGAGGCTGGATCATTGTTGACATTTATCTTAATTTCATTAATAATTCTAAAATAATTTGCCTTTTTCAACCTCTGACTTTAAACTTGGCTCCTATAATCCACAGTTGCTGACAAACCGCAGTGATTGCACACCTTTATTATATTCTGAATAGCTACAATTATGTTAATTTATCCAGGCCGGCCCTTCTCATCCATTATTTTTCCCTGACTCCTAGTTAGATATACAGTACTTACTTCTCAGTTAGCTTTTGATTCCTACATCAGTTCCCCAATAGTTTGTAGAAAGGAAGTTCTGATATTCAGAGTGCTCACTTTGCAATTGCTTATAAAAAGAGCATTTTACAAATGGAGGCTTTGTTCTCACAAGGTTATCTTGTTGTGTAAGGAAGGGAGTTGATGTCTAATTTCTGACAGTTCTGGACTTGGAAGTGAAAGAAAAGAGGGGAAATAATACAAACAGTTTGGATTCCTTTAAAATGCTGCATATGCATGATATGTGATCCAGTTCACCCATTGGATACTTCTTTCTAAAAAAAAGGGGTTTCCAATCCAAGCATTGATTTAACCCATTAAATTTCATTCACATGACCACACAAAGTTTTCAGTGTAAAATAGGTAGTGGTTTATATCTTATGAGATGAAGTCTAGAAACTGATATCTACTTCATACATTTTCACAGATGAAGTCACACATTATTCAACTTGAATCAAGTTTTGTTCTTCAGTGTCTGTCAAACTGCATAGATAGTCACTTATAGCCTGGGACAGATTTCATTTTTTGCAATTATGGAAAATGGTTGGCGATGGATCAGCAGCATGTTATTTATTTCCATCCATGAGAGTCAGGATTTGTTAAAAAGGTGAACCATCTTAAAGAGGTAAACATTTTGCAATTTCCCTATACCAACCACCAATCAGAAAAGTTCCCAGAGTGGAAATGTAAATGATATGTTGATTTTCACTCTGGGAACTTTTCTGACTGGTGGTTGGTATAGGGAAATTGCAAACTGCACTCATTGGAGAACATTTAATAAGAGTGGGAAGTTGGCAGAAGGTTTCTAGTAAGTTGATTGACACTTGGCTAACCAGCTGTCTGGAGATATGCAAGGGAATGGGGAAGATATTGTTTGCTAGGGTGGGGTGGGATTGTGGGGTGTGGGGAGTTGGTGCTATGACCTTTTTTCAAGAACCAAAAGACCAGGTGGCCCTCCTGACCCTACAAAGGAAAGCAAAATGTTTACCTCTTCAAGATCTTTCATCTTTTCAACAAATCCTGACTCTCAAACCTGCCAGGAAAGAACGTAAGGACAGGGTCTAGACCGTTCTACCTGTGAGTCTTTTCTGTCATTTCATTTGTTTATGGGTAATTCAAAAATTTTCCCAGGCAAGCCTCACTTAAAATTGCAGTCATGCTCCAACAAGTTCTGCATATGAAAGTGAAGGTTTAAGTAGAGAACTCAAGCACACACCAAAAGTCCTGAATAAAAGCGACAGTATTTGGATGGAAATAAATAACATGCTGCTGACCCATCACCAACCAATTTCTATAATTACAACAAATGTAAATGATGTAAATTATCATAGAAATAGGGTGATGTAGGTTCTGTTTCTAGTAAGGTGTATTACCTCATGTGACAATGCTTAAGTTATCTCTTGTAACTTAAAAAAAACAGAGGTGGATAACATGGTATTGAAAGTTCCAGCATATTACAATATGCAATTATCTGTAATACATTCACTGGTGTCCCAGGTAGTGTTAGGCTACTTGGTTACAGCAGAAGAGCATGCTTCTGAGTAGCTAGCTATTCCTCAAATGGGTCAAGTTAAAACAAAACCTGTGACCTTTACACCTCTGTGTCACATGTGATGATGCTGTGATGATATCAAAAGCCTGTCAATTAAAGGTATATTGACATACTGACTGTGAGACATAACAGGGAAACAATTGCTGAACCTAAAGATCTCATAACCAAGTGGTGAGAATGAACCTTGACTACTTTAAATAATTAGGTAAAAACAATGACTGCAGATGCTGGAAACCAGATTCTGGATCAGTGTTGCTGGGAGAGCACAGCAGTTCAGGCAGCATCCAACGAGCAGCGAAATCGACGTTTCAGGCAAAAGCCCTTCATCAGGAATAAAAGCAGTGAGCTGGAAGCATGGAGAGATAAGCTAGAGCGGGGTGGGGTCGGGACAGAGTAGCATAGAGTACAATGGGTGAGTGTGGGAGAAGAGGAAGGTGATAAGTCAGGGAGGAGAGGGTGGAGTGGATAGGTGGAAAAGAAAATAGGCAGGTTGGACCAGTCCGGACAAATCATAGTGACAGTGCTGAGCTTGAAGTTTGAAACTAGGATGAGGTGGGGGAAGGAGAAATGAGGAAACTGTTGAAGTCCACGTTGATGCCCTGGGGTTGAAGTGTTCTGAGGCGGAAGATGAGGCGTTCTTCCTCCAGGCGTCTGGTGGTGAGGGAGCGGCGGTGAAGGAGGCCCAGGACCTCCATGTCTGGTGGTGAGGGAGCGGCGGTGAAGGAGGCCCAGGACCTCCATGTTCTAGAGAGGCAAAAGCAATAAAGTGTCATAACTTCAAATATATTTAATAACATTTCAAAATGGAATAATTTGAAAATGTAATAACTGTCTCAGTGTTTCGGTCAATTGTAGTTTCCTTAATTTTTACTTATTATGTTCTACCCCACAAAAATGAATCAGAACCGATAAACTATCTGATGATACTCCATGTAATTTTATGAGATGTAATAGTAACAGCATGAAAATGTACAGGACCGTAAAAAATTATTTGTTTGGTCTCATCGTTTACAAAATATCACCCTTGGTGATATCTAATGTCAGTAAATTACTTCCTTTAGCAAATGAATCTAGTACTCTCTTAAATTACTGACACGATGTGCCCTGCTGGCTTCCTGGATGGACAGTTCCAATCATAGGGAATTTCTTCAATTGACAAAAAGCCTCAACCACTTAAATTATTGTGAATTACAGCAAACAAAAGGATAGCACATCTCTGTTAAAGTAAAAACCAATGATCATTGACTTACAAGAACCAGGTTTCAACTTATTGCGTGTAACCATATCTTATTCTTTGCTGAGACCTGCTGATCCGTCAGTACAGAGCCTACACACTTATCCTTGTACTTCCATAAATTAATGTTTTAGATTGTGTTGCACATGGTATAGTATATGGGAAGGTATCGACAGATGGATGCCTCTTTCTGCAGGGAATGCCATCAGTTTGATCAGATTGAGGGCAGGGTTTTGACCTTGAACATTTACTAGAGGGCATCTAGATGGGTATGTGAATAGGAAAGGTACAGAGGGATATGGGCCCAGTACTGGCAAATGGGACTAGGTTAGGTTAGGATATCTGATTGGCATGGACGAGTTGGATCGAAGGGTCTGTTTCTGTGCTGTACATGTCTATGAATATAACTCTAGAAAATTGAGCGTGTTGTACCAGTGCCCAGCTACATGAAGAGAGGAGGAAAAGAAAGAGAGGAAGAACAATAGTGGATAGAGAATCAATAGTGAGGGATACAGAGAGGTGTTTCAGTGACCACAGACTTGACTCCAAGTTGGTTTCCTTCCTTCTTGGGGCCAGGGTGGAAAATGTCACTGAGCAGCTGCAGTGCTTTCTGAAGAGGGAAAACATACAGTCAGAGATTGTAGTTCACATTGGTACCACGACGTCAGGAGAGGAGGGATGAGGATCTGCAACAAGAATGTATGGAGCTAGGTAGTAGATTGAAAAGCAGGACCTCAAAGTTTGTAATCTCTGGTGCCACATCCTAGTGAATAGATGAATAGGTGAATTGAGCGAGGAAAGTATGGCTGAAGAGTCAATGCAGGAGGAATAACTTTTGTTTACTAGATCACTGGGTCTATTTCTGGGAAGGTTAGTACCTGTACAATTCCAATAGATGTGCCCGAGCTGGAATGAGGCCAATATTTAAACAATGGTGGAAAGATATGTGGAGTAGCAGAACAGAAAAATGTGATACACAGACAAGTATATTGAAGAATAACCAAGTAAATCTGAAAGACAGCGTACATGTTATTATGTTAAGGCACAAGGGAGCACTGTAAGGATGGTTGACATTTATTTCAATGCAGAGTCTTGCAAGCAAGGAAGATGAGTGGAAGGTTTTATCTTTTGATGTACAGTACCAACAGCAGTTGATGGTCTCACAAATTCTCTATCAGAACATCCTTAAGAAGAGACACTGGGGCATCTGAGAATTTCTTAGTAGTGGGCTAGAGCATAACTGTTGGTGACCTGGAATTTTCATTCCCTTGAATATGTGGTCTCCAATTGCATGACCTGCACTATTTATAGACAGGAGCAGAAAAAAGATCTTCTTTCCTTCCGTCTTGCAACTAGGCCTTAGAAACGCCTTGATCCCAATCTCTTCAAGAACAAAAGAGTATATCCCCTCATCCTGGTTGATTGGATATCAACATACAGAAGGTCAACCATGAGACAATGATGACATCTTTGAGAAACATGTTTCTCATGCAAAGATTCTAGATTAGTCATCACTGATAGTGAGCCCGTTTCAATCCTTTGCAGCTTCACACATCCATATCACAAAGCTTATCGTAGTACAACAAGCTGTTAATGAAATAAAGCAAAGGATACTGACAGAAAAAGCTCTTGAGGTACATTAACAATTTTCATCAAGTTCTACTCAAGTATTGCACCACACTGTCCTAGAATGGCTTTACTCCATGCCAATGGGTGATTTTCTTTTCCAAGCTCAGATCCTTAGGTAGTTGTTGTAACTCAGCTATAAATGACCAAGTTAAAGCCTGAAGGCCATCAGGGCAGTAATTCAATATTCACTGACCCTCCACAACCCGCAATGGAACACTGTACAAGATTCAAACTGTTCTGCAGACTTGCCCTCAAATTCTGCATGCCCTAGTGTAGCAAGCAAACAACTGATATCCCATTGTTCCTCAATATATGGTGACTACAGTGTCCAAATGAGACTTTGGGTAGGGGAGGAAAATTTTGATAGCCATATGTTAAGAGAAATTTTAGTCATCGATTGTTTATAGAAACACTAATTGTTAAGTGACAATGATTTAAAAGGATAGAATTAAGGTCTTGTGGGAAGATCTAAGATAATGCAGAAGTTCCAAATTTATAGGATATGCCATTAGTGATTCCTGCTTACGTTGATACATATTGCTGAAATTAGGATTGAACCTTTAAAGCTCTTGGAATGCTCTCTCCCATTTACCTTTGTAAATGTTATACATAATAAAATGAAAGGGTTTGGTTATAAAGACCTGAACCTTATTCATCACTGAATATATTTAGAACAGTGTCTGCATCTGTACACAAGATATCAAATATTGGCTGAAATGATTTACTGTATGTAAAGTCAGAATAATTTGTTTTGGTTCAGAGTCAAGTATCTTGGAGAGGTGCCCCTGATAGCTAATATATTTTGGTGATAACCATTTCACACTGACTGTTCAGATCATTCTTGTAATCCCCAGTGGTCTGCTGTGAACCTGCAAATCACTGATACTATGGTTTATGAGCAATTGACCTGCCATACTCAATGTAAACCCATATATATAATTTCAAATTGCCAAGAAGAATAGCTTATCTTGAAAAAGCACCTTGCTTTGTTAGAGTATTTGTGTTTAACAGAATTGCTCTAATGCTTCATTCTTATTCTTCACGTTTCTTTTAACACAGAAGAACTCACAGACTGCAGCCCTACTTGGTAAAATCAAAAGAGACATTTTAAAACATTTAAAACTGTACCAAGAAACACCATGAGACAACATTAATAGAAGAACACATCATTGATGTTTTCAGCTCGGAAACAATGACAAAGCTGAGAAACAGTGGGATAATGGCAAGTATTTTAGTCAAACTTGCTTTTCCAGTGGTTTCTTCAAAGGTTTGTAAGCAACATGAATGCACACATGGCTTTCCTGGGCTAATAAACAAAACATCTATAGAAAATAATAGAGAACTTGATTGTAGCTCTGATACACTCAAAAACGTCAAGATATTTATGAATAGGAAGGGTTTAGAGAGATATGGGCCAAATGTGGTCAATGGGACTAGTTAATTTAGGATACCTGGTTGGCATTGTGGGGAGTTGGACCGAAGGTTCTGTTTCCATGCTGTAAGTCTCTCTGACTCTATGGATCTACATGCGAACCATAATCAAATGGATCAGCTACATTCTCATTAGATTTTATTTCAACAATTAACAATTAAAGCAAACATATCCCTCAAACAATGGTTTTCAACAGAAATGCTGTAAAAGTTTTGCAGTTGCATACATTTAAAAAGGTATCATATTATCAGAGTCAGAGTCTTAGAATTTACAATACATGTGTACAACACTCAAATTCTGTATAAAATAAAACAAATCACAGCTGAAAAAATGTACCACTGGTTTGGTTGGCTGAACTGCAGGCTTACGATATAGAGATGAATTCCTAAACTGGCTGAGGTTACTATGAAGGATTCTCCTCAGTCTCTCCCCTCATTTGAGGCATGCTGACCCTCAGGTTAAAACATACCAGCTATCTCTCTCCATTGAGTGACTAGCCCTATGGTCTGGGAAGACTATGGTGACTTAATTCTTTATTAACTGTTCACTCCGCATGTCCTGCCACCTTCAATGATCTGTGTACATATACTCCAAGGTCCATCTGATCCTTTGGCTCCTCACAATGTTGGATTCACCACTCAAGTGATCTACCTCTCAATCTATGCTGCATTCCTCTCTTTCATTGACTACTCCACATCCTGGATGGTTTTCTATGCTATTGTATGCCTAAAGAAAAAGTATCCCATTCTGCTCCAAAGCCCAGTCAATCCAGCCCTTAAACTCAGTCTAAACTACATTCCTAATTCTTATCTACATTATTGACCTCTATGAGGTCTGACCAAGTCCATTTTTACTGCTATTTACTTCGTCAGTGAAAAGTAATAACCTAAAGGCAGTAATAGCAACTTAAGATATATAAATTAGTGGTTAATCCACTAATCAATTAGTGATTAACTCCTGTGAAACTGTGTGCAATGAAACAACGTAGCGCATACAGTCAAACGCTGATGAAATCAACTGACACACCAAAAGTCATTCTTAGACTTTCTTTAAATTGAGCCATGTATTGAATTTGAGTGAGTAGGTCTGGTTGATCATAGCTTTTATATTTCTTTTATATTATCGAAGATCATTTCCTTATTTTTGAATCCAGGATGTCAGGATGTAGATGTTCCTGCAAACAGTGCAGTGGATTCCTGGCCTCTTACTATTGAAGGTACTCTTGTCATGTTGATTGAAGACATGTCCTATTTATAGCTTCAAAGAAGGACTGGGTTTCTTTTGGAGCCATTTTTAATATGTTTAAATTGAGGACTGAAAAAGTAATAAGATGGCAACTAAGAGAATTGTGATCTTTGATTATACAATTAAGACTATCCCGATCTACAGAAAGTTCTATTTTAATCACTGTCTCTCCAATCAGAATTGAATATACAGGACAAATGTTATCTATAGAATTCACTTGCCATTGTTCTATGTCCATTTCCAATACACAGTGATAGATCTCTAGACTACCTGTCTCTAAATTTAATGCTTTCTGAAATAGACATTAAGAGCTATTAAATAGTGGAGTCACCGGTGGATAGAATAGTGAAGAAGGTGTTGGGATGCTTTTCTTTATTAGTCATTGCATTGAGTATAGAAGTTGAGAGGTCATATGCAGCTGTACAGGACATTGGTTAGACCATTATTGTAATACTGCATGCAATTCTGGTCTCCCTACTATAGGAAGGACCTTGTGAAACTTGAAAGGGTTCAGAAAAGATTTACAAGAACGTTGCCAGGGTTGAGGGTTTGAGCTATATGGAGAGGGTGCATAGGCTGAGGCGATTTTCCCTGGAGCATCAGAGGCTGAGGGGAACCATATAGAAGTTTATAAGGGCCATGGATAGGGTAAACAAGGTCTTTTTCCTGGGGTGGGTGGAGTCCAAAACTAGAGGGCATAGGTTTAGGGTGAGAGGGGAAAGATTTAAAAGGGACCTAAGGGACAAAGGGTAGTGGGTGAATTGAATGAGCTGCCACAGCAAGTGGTGGATTCTGGTACAATTACATTTAAAAGGCATCTGGATGGGTTTCTGAAAGGGAAGGGTTTAGAATGATATGGACCAAATATTGGCTAATAGGACTAGATTTATTTGGGATATCTGGTCCGAATGGAAGAATTGGACCGTAAGGGTCTGTTTCCGTGTTGTGTATCTCCATCACATTATGACTTTATAACTGCACAAAGGCGGTATCCCACTGCCAAGTCACCCTTTATTTACATGTGGGTTATACAAGGTTTCTGACCATCCAGCTCAGAGCCAGTCCCTCAGATCAGGAGACTCTCTGAATCCCCTATTTATATCTGTCAACCAAGGCTCCCTGATTGGTCCAGGTTAACAACCCCAATCAAGGATCTCATATTCAATGAAATCCTTCTGGCCCTGGTTCCACACTACAGATATAAATGGTAAACAGGCAGCGGGCCATGGAGGGGGTCGTTAAGGCCGACTGCCTGCCTCTCTTCCGTAGTCACCTTAGAGCCAGGATGTCTCTCAGTGTCCACCAACACCCTGGAGTTGTTCAGGGAGAGGTGGGCGCCGTGGGGAGTGGGGTGCATTATTTCCCCTCCAACTCTATTTTGATTTAGTCCCTGCCCTCCCCTTCACTGTTTGATCACACAGCATTGCCTTCTGATGTGAAGGGCACTGCATGTCACTGGCCACTCGGGTGTTTCCTTTCTTTCTGGCAGTGGAAATTTGAATAAAGATTCGTGCACCTTGTGTCTTTCACTGTGTCTCACACCTGCATACACACACAACATGGGTGCTGGGGAAAAATAAGCACTACCACAGTTAGACAGTAGTGTGGGGATAAAGGGAAAAAAAGAGAAGACAAAAAAAATAAACAGGAGTGCCAGAGGTTCTGTTCGCTCTGAGAGCTGACTCTAAGGGAGCTGGATCAGAATCAAGGATTCTCCACGTGTAAATAAAGGGTGACTTGGTGACGGGATGCAAAAAAAAAAGAAAAATAATGGTAAACAAACTGTGCAGATAACATTTATCAGTTTGTTTAAAGACCACTATCTATATTTTATGGGTTAGTAATGTCTTTGACCTTCAAAACCATCTGGTTAGACAATATCAGAACTGGTCAGGTGACTACATCGAACTGGAAATAACAGATTTTGATCTAAAGATCCAGAAAAGGCATGTGCCACCATCAAGAGACCACAAAAGACTACAAAAAAACAAGCAGCAAAAAGACTGTATCATCTTTTTGATTTAAGAATTGAGAGTTGCAAAATCTTTAAAAGTCTCTCAGAAACATTCCAAAAATGTCAAGTCCATGTCGAAATAAATTTGGCATCCTGAAGTCACAAATACCTTTTGTTATGACCTGCTTAGCATTCATTTTTTTCAAGGGAATTGTGAACCAATCTCCATATCTGATCTTAGCTACTTTGGACCCCATCAGAATTACAACTGAAGAGTAAACAAATAGTCCTCTTTCCCAGTCTCAGGTTTGTTAAACAAGTGAACTTTTGAATGTTCTTTTTGTTTAACACTTGTTGAAGTTCACCACTTCTTTTAATGGCATCTTTTTTGATGGTGTGACACGTGAATAATGTAGTTTTTAAATTGTTTTCAGGGTGAAGTTTCTTTATTATTAAACTCATGAAAGTTTGCTGCTGTTTCTTGACCACATGCTAAAGGGGTCTTTGAGACACACATGTCTCTCTTTAAAAAGACAACCAAACCATTTGCAGACAGTAAGCAGAGGGATTGGAGAGTTTCAAATTATTTCTCTTCCCGCGTCTGTAACAAACAAATTAGCTGCGTGCGGGTTTGTCATCCATGGATAAGGCAGAAACAGCAGAGCAAAAGCAACAATCTGTAATCTCTGGGGGAAACAGTCACAAAGCATGCCCTTGCAACCAGCTTCCTCTCTGAAATTGGCTGACAGAACATCTCAGTACAGGTAAATCAAAGCTGAATTGCTGTTCTTTATTATGAATAAGAGCCTTGAGGGTAAACAACAAAATAGATCCATCATATAATTCTGTAACACTATTTCATTGAACCTTCCAGATATCTTCATTCACAAAGCCTAATATTTCAAGATGCAAATGTCATCTGTTGTAGGAATGACAGGAACTTGGCTACTATAAAGTAAGAGACAACACACCTGCAGATTCCGGAATCCAAAGTAGACAGGCAGGAAGCTGGAAGAACACAGTCTCAAGAAGCATCAGGAAGTGGAGAAGTCAATGTTTAGGGTATAACTCTTCAGTCTTGAAGAAGGGTCACACCCAAAATGTCAACTTCTCCACCTTCTGATGCTGTCTGACTTGCTATGTTCTTCCAGTCTCCTGCCTGTCGACTATAAACTAAGAGACAAGTTGTTGCTTCATGTTTCCTTAGAAGCAACAAACATAGATTGTTGAACAAAGAATAAATGAGTTGAATGCATCCATTTATTTGCATAAGTTTTCTTATTTATCTAAGTGCAGTTTAAAAATGAGTATTCAGTGCTTCTCCTTGAATTTGGTTTGATATCATTACAAAATGCAAAGGATCACTCCTATTGTGATTTATTATAACCAGCTGCATTTCCTAGTGCTTGTCTGAAAGTATATTTTAACATTGCCATTTTGACATATATTTATCTCATTTGGCTCTCTACACTGGGGCGCAAGAAAGAAAATGCAAGATTTGAATCATGCTGAAATAATTGGTTTGCTAATTTCTTTGTTTGCACAAATTATTGCTAGAAAGTGGCAAGCCTAGAATGCACTAATTTATAACATCATTTCTAACTAAGTCTTTGTGAGCTTGAATTTGGAGAGATGTTAATACTGGGCAATCAGGCAACCAGTGCTAACATTTGACACTCCTGCAGAACATATCGTTCAGCTATGTGCAGAATCTCTTCCATGACAATATGTCTCTGACCCACTCTAATGAGATTTTCATCTAATTAATCTGATTCAATTTGACCAAAGCCAGAAGAAAAAGCCAGTTTAAGGTGCTGCACAGTTCTCCAATGCTTAAATACTTCCAAAAATTACTTCCTTTATATTTTAATTTTATCAACATTCTGTATTCATCTATTTAGTCAGATTACGATGCATGAGCAGAGATGATAGTTAAAAAATTCAGAGGTGTTGTTTCTAGATTACATTCCCTACAGTATGGAAACAGGCCCTTCGGTCCAACAAGTCCATATTGACCTGCGAAGTGTAACCCACCCAGACCCATTTCTCTACCCTAGACTAATGCACCTAACATGATGGGCAGTTTAGTATGGCCTATTCACCTGACCTGCACATCTTTGGATTGTGGGAGGAAACCGGAACACCTGGAGAAAACCCATACAGACATGGGGAGAATGTGCAAACTCCACACAAATGGTTGCCCAAGGCAGGAATTGAACACAGGTCCCTGGCTCTGTGAGGCAGTAGTGTCAACCACTGAGACACCCTTGCTATGAATCCAAATTTTCAAGGGCAAGCAGGCATATTGCAACCCGAAATGTTCCATCTGTAGTATTGGTTAGAAGAGGAAAACAAGCACCCAGAGCCTGCATCTGAATCAAACATATGCAAAGTAAATGTTTTATTCCTTTATTCAAAACAGCCAAAACCTTACTCACACTTCAGACAGTAATGTTTTGCATTGGTTATGACAACATAGCTGAAATTTTAAATTAGTATAATTTACCATGTAATTTTAGTTGGTCCTGTTTTAAGTTAGAAATCTACTGCTACCAAAAACAGCTGAAATGATATTCATTCATTTGCCATCAATGGAATCTTGCCATGCACAAATTGGCTGTTGTGTTCATTGCACTTCATTCTTCTTGTTGTCTGAGATTTCCTTAGGATGAAGGGCTACATAAATGCAAATTAATTATTTGCAATGAATAGATACATTTACTGACATATTCTATTATTGTATTTTACTCTATCCTTACTTGTGCTCTGTTAAACAGTGCACACAATTTATGATGGAAGTTATGACCATACAGTCTTCCAAATCCATGGTAAGCATTTTCAGTTAAATGTTTGTACTTCTTCAAACAAAGTATAGCAAGTAGGCATTCTACTCTAGCTTTACATCTCCAAAGGATAACACCATCTTTTTGTAGTACTTCACTGAACAGTTTGTCGGCTGTGCACTGCTTCTGTATCAGTCATTCATTTTCATGAAGTAAATTCCTTTATGTGCTTCTACTGTGGTCACCACACAGGAAGGTGTGTTCAACATTTTTTTCATCTCTGAATAGTCTGAAGGAACAAAATGAAAATGATGAATAGTAACAAAATTGTTTGGTTATTCACCCTTACAATAAATGAGTTAATATGTTTGTTAAAATAATTCTAATTAAATTCGATCACAGTGCTTCAAATATTTAAATTACAATACCACGTGCAATAATTTCTGGTCATAAATATTGAACAGCAGAAAATATTGTTGTGCTAGATCCTCTGTGCATAAAAGGAGAGAACTTCTTTCCCTTTTTAAAAAGTTGACAGGGGCTATCAGATTGACAATGTTCTTGGAGCTAGAATGCACAATTAATGAATAACTGCTCTACAGAGTACATACACTAGCAGTGATTAATGATGGAAGTATCTCATAGCTCTGCAAGAATAGAAGGTGATAATGAAGGTCTGAAATGGGCAGCAGTTACAAACATTTGGCCCAAATTAGCTGGACAAAAATATTAGAGATAGGTTGATGAATAATTGGAAATCTTTAAACATGGGATGAAGAGGGTGACAACATAATTGGAATAATTTTAATTTTGTGCAATAGTATAAATTGAGCAATAACGAATCCCAATTTTCATTTTCATTGCCTTTAATAGAAATAATAATTGGAGAATTGGGAATATATATAGGGTCATGATCCATACAGAGCATCACCATTCCCAGTTATCAGCCAGAAATGGAAATACACAATTGATCAAAAGGATTAGGATTGTCAGACATGAGGGGAAAGTGCCTCAAAATCAACAAGCATAAAAATTGCTTGGACCCTCTTGAATCACACAAAGATTAGTGATGTGTATGCAGATACAACACATGATCAAGAAGGCTATGGGATGCTATCATCGAAGTAAGGATGTTGTGTGTCATTTATGCAGAGTATTGAAGAGGCCTTGTCTTGAAATATTGTGTGCAGTTTGGTCTTCTTATTTCAGGGTTTAAATGTGTTGGAGGTAATGCAGAGGAGGTTTACTACATTGATGCTTGCAGTAAGCGGTTTGTCTTTTGTAGAATGGTTGGACAGGTTGAGTTTGTTTCTACTGGAACTTTAAAGAATGGGGGAGGGGGGGTGACTTGATTAAACTGAATAACATTCTGAATTATTTTGATAAGGTGGATGTAGAAAGGCTTTTCCTGTTGTGGGTGAGTCCAGAACTAGTGACACAGTTTCATGACAGAGGTTAGTTTTTTTTCCTGAAAGTGTGTGATTAGGGAACTGTGCACCACAAAAGGCAGGGGAGATGGAGGTCATTAGATATTTTTTAAGACAGCGATGGATTGATTCCTGTTCCACAGGGGAATCTACAGTTATTGAGGGTAGATGGGAATTGGAGTTGTAAATACTAACAGATGATCCATAACCTTATTGAATACAGAGAAGGTTCAAGTGGCCAAATGATTACTTCTCCTATTTTGTATGTTTTCCAATGCTGTTAATTAAGCCCTGAAGTGTTTAATTATCTATCATTTCCACTGGCTGGATAACCAGTCCTTCTATCATTCCACTTCCTGCAAAATTCAGTGAAACCATGCCTTGTCTCTGAGCCAAAATGATGGGAGTTTACTCTGTTCTCAGCCCCAACCCCTTCACCATCATCTCCAAGTTCTCTTGAAATATCTGCCCGAAGTAATTCCCTTTGTTAGTATTGAAACTGCTGTGCAGCAATGTAAGATCTGCATTATAATTTTCCTAGTGTCAATCTGTTTGTGCTGCAACAAAATCCATACCTGTCCAAAATGAAGCTGACAGAATGCAGTGTTAAGTTGCATTTAATGTTCATGCAACATTTGACTGATCGTGACATTAAGAAACTGAAGCAAAATAAGAGACAATGGGAATAAAGGCATAGCTCTCTGCTGGTTGCTTGCAAACCTAGCACAAAGGAGGATGGTTATGATTGTTGGAGGTCAGTCACCTCAATTCTGGGACATCTCTGCAGTTATTCCTCAGGTTTGTGTCCTTGGCCCAACCATCTTCAGCTGCTTCATTAATAACCTTCCCTCCACCATAATGTCAGGAGGAAATGCTCCATGTTTAGGATCATTTGTGACTCCTCAGATGTGGAAGTAGTCCATATTGAATTTCAGAGCTGAAAATGTGTTGCTGGTTAAAGCACAGCAGGTCAGGCAGCATCCAAGGAACAGGAAATTCGATGTTTCGGGCCAGAGCCCTTCATCAGGAATGAGGTCATTCCTGATGAAGGGCTCTGGCCCGAAACATTGAATTTCCTGTTCCTTGGATGCTGCCTGACCTGCTGTGCTTTAACCAGCAACACATTTTCAGCTCTGATCTCCAGCATCCTCAGACCTCACTTTTTACTCACATACTGAATTTCAACAAGACCTGAACAGTATCTAGGCTTAGGCTGACAGCTGTCATGTAATATTGTCATCACACAATTACCAGGCATGGTGGACCAGTGGTTAGCACTGCTGCTTCACAGCACGAGGCTCCAGGTTCAATTCCAGCCTCAAGTGACTGTCTGTGTGGAGTTTGCATGTTCTCTCTGTGTCTGTGTGGGGCTTTTTTTCCCACAGTCCAAAGACGTGCAGGTCAGATGGATTGGCTGTTAGGTTGCCTATGGTGTTGGGTGCATTGGTCAGGGGGAGGTGGGTCTGGGTGGATTACTCTTCGGAGGGTCAGTGTGGACCAGTTGGGCCAAAAGGCTTGTGTCCACGCTGTAAGGAATCTAATCTAATCAAAAGCAATTACCATCGTCAAAAAGAGAAAATCTAACCGTTGCCTCTTGTCATTCATTCATTTAATATAGTAACTTGTTATGGACTAGGCCAGACCCCTTCAAGATGCTTCAAGAAGATAGCCCAGACCCTACTTTGCTTAGTTGTTTTGAGCAGGTGGAAAGTGGATCTGCCAGGAATGTTGCAGCTGGTCAAAATCCGTCAGTTTTAAACATAACATAACTTATTCACCAAGTACCGAATGAAACAACAGAGAAAAGAATACAGATTAACTTAACCTGTTCAAAAATCCAACAGATTATCCCAACTTAATAATGCTGTTCCAAATACTTACAACAATCCCCATGAACATCCCTTGGTAAAAAATGAAAAATCAAACACTGGATCTTACAGGAAAGAGGGATGGCAGAGAGATTCAGCATGGAACACCTTCTTCCATTAGCTGTTTCTTTGACCAGCAGCTTCAAACCAACTGACTGCTTGCTCTGAACAGCTAAACTGCTAAAATCCATACCAAACCAGAGAAAGCTGAGCTGGTAAACTGGTCACTGCCCTTTCATTGGACAAGTGTTTTGTTTTAAACTTAAAAGCTTCTTTCTGTCGATAAACACAGACAAAATGGAGCCTCTGAGTTTACGATCCTTCTGAAAATAAAACAAAGACAACCTAACCTTGTTAAAGGAGCAGCATCGTCATACATTAATTATCCCATTATGATAATTCTGGGGGCTTATTGGGTAGCAACTGAAATGGAATCCCATATACATGTTGCTACAAGAGCAGTTCAGAAGCTAGGAATGCTGCAGTGGGCAATTTACCTCCTCAGATTTCATCTTAACATCCTCCCCCACCCCAAACAAAGTTTGTCTAATATCTACAAGGCATAAGTCTGTACTACAAAGGAATATTCTCCACTTGTCTGGATGAGTGAAGCTTCAATAACACTCAAGCACCTTGACACCAAGGTACTTTTTTGGTGCTACATTCACTCACTCCAGCACTAAGGCACACTGGCAACAGTACCTATCATTTATGAGATGCACTGCAGAAATTCACCAAGGCTTATTTGACAGCACTTTCCAAACCCATGAGCACTACTATCTAGAAGGACAAGGGCAGCAGCAATATGGGAACACCACCACCACCTGCAAATTCCCCTCTGAGCCACTTACCATCCAGAATTATCACTCTAGTATCACTCACTTCCGATGAAGGGGTCCGGCCTGAAACATTGATTTTCTTGCTCCTCAGATGCTGCCTGACCTACTCTGCAATTCCAGCAACACACTCTCGACTCTAGTGTGACTGTCAATGGGTCAAAATTCTTTATTTCTCTCCCCAACAGCAATGTGGATGTACTTACGACAAATGAACTGCAATGGTTCACCACAACCACTTTCTCAAGAGCAACAATGAATGTTGGCCAAAGCATGAAACCCACATCCCCTGACTGAGTAAGTAAAATTTAAACAATCATTTCAGCACTTGCTTAGGAAGGTGCTTAATAACAAGGAGAACAGAACTTGTATTGGGTCTTTTAAGAGGGAGTACAACTCAAATGTAATTCTGATGAATGATCTATGCTTGAAATTATAAGACAAATGTTTTGAAAATGCTATTGAATCTTGTTCTCTGCATTGTATTTTTAATTTCAGATTTACAGCATTTATCAATGTTCTTTTTCTTTATTGTGTTTCTATGTTTTGGTTTTGGTTTTAAATGGATTCTGCCTTTATTTACCCCATGTCTCTATCTTGCTGTTATACTAACTTTGTAAGTTAATTCATCCTACTTGTACAATTAGATGCAGTAAGACTTCAAGCTAACTTCCCGATTAATGAATCAGCGGAAACTGTTTAAAATAAATTTTTTTTAATCACCAGAAATAAGGGAAACTTTTGTGGAAGCTTTAGTTTTGCTATACCGAAGAGTTTGATTTTTAAGGAAATTTTGGAAGTTCTAAATTCTGAAAAGGGGCAGGCATGGCAAAAAAAAATGAGGGAAATGTGAATTGTAGCTTTAGCTCTCTGCACACTAATTATTTATTTTATTGGAAATACTACAACTTACTTGACAATATCTGCTCATTCATTCATCAGATTGCTTTAGTAGTTACCAGAATGAATGAATAATTATCTTTACATATTCAAGCATATATAACATTGTAACTACTCTTGGAATGAATTATGGTATTGATCATTTGCCAGGTTTGATTACTCTCAGAATTTTATGAGAAATATGGATCGGATTTATTTTGCCTCTGGCACTACAGATGATTTTGTCATTAACCGTGCACAGGAACACAAGGATTAGATTAGATTACATTTAGATTAGATTACTTACAGTGTGGAAAAAGGCCCTTCGGCCCAACAAGTCCACACCGACCCGTCGAAGCGCAACCTACCCATACCCCTACATTTACCCCTTAACCTAACACTACGGGCAATTTAGCATGGCCAATTCACCTGACCCGCACATCTTTGTGACTGTGGGAGGAAACCGGAGCACCCAGAGGAAACCCACGCAGACACGGGGAGAACGTGCAAACTCCACACAGTCAGTCACCTGAGTCGGGAATTGAACCCGGGTCTCAGGCGCTGTGAGGCAGCAGTGCTTGTGAAAAGAGAGAAAAATTAAGGTTCATACCACATCATTACATTGTAGATATGATATCTTCTGTGTGGTCATTTTTGCTGGGAGCAATTCTGCACTTAATGACTGCTGCTCTGACTTATGCAGTGTGATTGACGAGATTACTGCTTTCACTGACTGTATTTGCTCCAGGAGCAACAAGTCCAAACAGCTGAACAGACTTTATGAAATGTCTATATGCACTAGCAAAAGTCAGGGACTACAAGACAGCATATGTACGGTAGCTTATATGTTACAACAACACTGTAAAACCCTTCATGAGAAACCCAGGTGAGATTATACTACATAGGGTGAAACTGCATCTATTTCTGTTGTATTAATTTATTGACTCCAGATCAGACAGGTTGTGTACCTTTAAGACAATGAAATGAAATCATGGCATGTGACATTCCTGAATAAAAGTACCTGACTCATTGACAGTAGCTACTGTTATTGTAGCAACAGAAGTAATCACAGTGACACCAGAGCAAACAGCATCCGAACTTTGAGTAATTCTGAAATTAATAATAGCGTAAATAGTTAAGATTAATAAATTTCACGACAGCTGTCTTATCAGGAACTCAGTCCTCAACGCATCTTTACAAGAGCTAATTTATCAGAAACATTTCGACCATATCATATTAACAGTGGTCTTTCACCCAGGAATCACATCATGGTGGCAGCTAATCGGTATAAAAAGTTGATAGGAGCAGCAGAAGTTGTAAAAACGTTTCCTAAACATCCCTAATCATCCATGTGACATAACAGCTGGAGTAAACAGCAAACCACCCAGGGCCAAAGTGAACTGATCTCTAGAGAAGTGCAGCAATGTTGTTTTCAGCATCAGGGTAAGCACCTTCCTTTTTCTGAAGGACCAATGTTCCCAGCTTCCCCTGTCAAACAGTGCATTGTCTAGCCAGCAGATTCATAGTTCTCTTCTTGCTGAACTATCAGGATCCCTGTTCATACCAGAAGACAGCTCCTCTTCATTAACCTTTGCAGGGCATAGGCAGGATTATAGGTGATACTGCTTTCTCCACAGTTCTTTCCTGTCATAACACAGGGCGATTCTGCTATCTGGTCTTATTAAACATGATCTGAAAGCCACAAAAAAGCTCATGCGATAAAATCCAGGCTTCTCTTTAGGTATGAATTCTACTCACAGGCACAAGACTACTATTTTAAAGTGACATTAAAAAAAATGAAGACAGTAATGAAAGAAACCAAGGAAACACAAAGACTATTTTTGATTCTGCTGGCATTTTCAAGAGCATAGAGCTACAATGAAATTGGAAAACAAATTATCCAGCCTGGCTGAGCAATCTAATGATATCCAATCTGAATTCAAGTTATTTAAATAAAGGAATCTTTTATTTCATAGAGCAACAAAAGACTACTAAGGAAGGGCAGGGAACCAATCTCCTTGGAACACAATGGATTAAGAAAAGTAAAATCTTCAAGTATTTCTAATTATGACTGAAAATGTCCTGGCAAAAAGAAACAACAGTTTCATAAGACCAATTTGAATTTCAGTCAACTTTAAAGTATATAGGCTTGAGTTTATGTCATACCCACAACAGACATATGAAACAGTTGACAAGTTCATAGGAAGATGATGATGCAAATGAATTTCATAGAATCCCTACAGTGTGGAAACATGTCATTTGGACCAACAAGTCCAAACCCACTCTCTGAAGAGTAACCCACCCAGACCCATTCCCCTACCTTATTACTCGACATTTACCCCTGACTAATGCACCTAACCAAAACATCCCTGAGCACTATGGGCAATTTAGCATGGCCAATCCACCTAACATGCATATTTTTGGATGGTGGGAGGAAACTGGAACACCCAGAGGAAACCCACAGAGACACAGGGAGAATGTGCAATCTCCACACAGTCACCTGAGGCTGAAATCGAATCCAGGTCCCTGGCACGGTGAGGCAGCAGTATCAACCACTGAGCCACAGTGTCACCAAAGCTGATTTAACTGAAAGTCTTTCAAAGACTTGGGCCCGCGATGTCTCAAATCCTGTCTTTGAAGTCCTGAAGGGAGACAGTGACCAACCCCAAGTCGTGGTCCACGTAGGTACCAACGACATAGGCAGAAAGAGGATTAGGGATATAAGGCAGGATTTCAGGGAGCTAGGGTAGAAGCTGAGAGCTAGAACAAACAGTGTTGTTATCTTCAGTTTGTTATCTGTGCCACATGATAGCGAGGCTAAGAACAGGGAGAGAGATCAGCTGAACACGTGGCTGCAGGGATTGTGCAGGAGGGAAGGTTTCAGATATATGGATAATTGGGCTCATTCTGGGAATGATGGGACCTCTACCAATAGGATAGTATTTACTTGAACCAGAGGGGTACTAATATCCTGGGTGGGAAATTTGACAGTGCAATTCAGGTGGCTTTAAACTAACTTAGCAGGGGGAAGAGGAACTTGTAGTGTAGTTCCAGTGCACAGGAGGATGAGCGTAGGGAGGATAGGGACAGGATTTCACAGTCACAGACATGTGCTGGCAGACAGCAAGCTGGTTTGAAGTGTATCTACTTCAAAGCCAGGAGTATCCGGAATAAGATAGGAGAGCTTGCAGCATGGATAGGTACCTGGAACTTCGATGTTGTGGCCATTTGGAGGCATAGATAAAGTAGGGTCAGGAATGGATGTTGCAGGTTCCAGGGTTTAAATCTTTCATTAAGATCAGGGAAGACGGTAAAAGAGGGGGAGATGTGGCTTTGTTAGGCAAAGACAGGATAACGGTGCCTGAAAGAACTTTTGATGAGGACTCGTCTACTGACGTAGTATGGGCTGAGGTTAGAAACAGGAGAGGAGAGGTCACACTACTGGGAGTTTTTTTAAAGGTCTCCACAAAGTTCTAGGGATGTGGAGGAGAGGATTGGAAAAACGACTCTGGGTAGGAGTGAAAGGAACAGTGTGGTTATTATGGGGGACTTTATGTGCTGGATGGTTTCCTCACACAGTATGTCGAAGGACTGACAAGAGGGGAGGCCACATGGATCTGGTGCTTGGCAATGAACCAGACCAGATGTTTGATTTAGTGGTAGGTGAACACTTTGGAGAGATTGACAATAATTGGGTTATGTTAAGTTTAGCAATGGAAAGGGATGGGTACACGCCACAGGGGAAGAGTTATAGATGGGGGAAGAACAATTATACTGCAATTAGGCAAGATTTAGGAGACATAGAATGGGGCAGCAAAATTCAGGGGATGGGGACAATTGAAATGCGGAGCTGGTTTAAGGAACAGATATTACGGGTCCTTGATAGGTATGTCCCTGTCAGGCAGGGGCAAGTAAGAAGGTAAGGTAACTGTGGTTTACTAAAGAAATTGGATCTCTTGTTAAGCAGAAGAAGGAGGCTAATGTGATGTTGAGACAAGGTTCAGATGAGGCAATGGAGAGTTACAGATTGGCTAGGAAGGATATACAGAGAAACTTAAGAAGAGCAAGGAGGGGACATGAGCAATCTTTAGCAGGTAGAATAAAGAAAAACCCTAAAGCTTTCTATAGGTATGTGACGAATAAAAGGATGACTAAGGTAGGAATAGGACCAGTCAAAGATAAAAGTGGGAAGTTGTGTGTGGACCCTGTAGAGATTGGAGAGGTGCTAAATGAATATTTCTCATCTGTTTCCACTCAAGAAATGGAGAATATTATAGAGGCAAAGGCTGAGATAAGGGATATTAGACTAGAAAGGATTGAAGTTAGTAAGGAGGAAGTGTTATCGATTCTAGAAGGCGTGAGAGTAGATAAGTCCGCTGGGCCTGATGGGATTTATCCGAGGATTCTCTGGAAAGCTAGGGAGGAGATGGCAAAATCTTTGGCCTTGATCTTTGAGTCGTCATTGTCTACAGGTTTAGTACCAGAGGACTGGAGGATTGCAAATGTTATGCCCTTGTTCAAGAAGGGCAGCAGAGATGATTCAGGTAATTGTAGACCAGTGAGCCTCACTTCTGCTCTTGGAAAAGTTTTGGAAAGGATTATAAGAGATAGGATTTATAATAATCTATCAAGCAACAATTTGATTGGAGATAGTCAAAATGCTTTTGTCAAAGGCAGGTCATGTCTCACAAACCCCATTGAGTCTTTTGAGAAGATGACCAAGCATGTGGATGAGGGTAGGGCAGTGGACATAGTATACATGGACTTCAGTAAAACCTTTGATAAGGTTCCACATGATAGGTTGTTGGAGAAAATGCGGAGGCACGGGATTGAGGATGATTTAGCAGTTTGGATTAGAAACTGGCTTTCTGTAAGAAGGCAATGAGTGGTGGTTGATGGAATATATTCAGCCTGGAGTCCAGTTCTAGTGATGTGCTACAATGAATTGATTTGGGATCATTGCTGTTTGTCATTTTTAGAAATGACTTGGATACAGGCACAGGTGGATGGGTTAGTAAGTTTGCAGATGACACTAAAGTCGGTGGAGTAGTGGACAGTGTGGAAGAATATTACAGGTTGCAGGGGGACTTGGATAAATTGCAGAATTATGCTGAGAGGTGACAAATGACATTCAATGTAACTAAATGTGAGGTGATGCACTTTGGGAAGAATAACAGGAAGGCAGAATACTGGGCTAACAGAAAGATTCTTGGTAGTGTGGATGTGCAGAGCGATCTTGGAGTCTATGTACAAAGATCCATGAAAGTTGCCACCCAAGTTGATAAGGCGAAAATGAGGACTGCAGATGATAGAAACCAGAGTTTAGATTACCGTGGTGCTGGAAAAGCACAGCAGGTCAGGCAAGATTTCAACACCATTTCTGATGAAGGGCTTTTGCCTGAAACATCAATTTTCTTGCTCCTCGGATGCTGCCTGACCTGCTGTGCTTTTACAGCACCACTCTAATCTAATCTAAACCCAGGTTGATAATGTTGCTAAGAAGGCATAGAGTGGGTTAGGTTTTATTGGTAGAAGGACTGAGTTCCAGAGCCGAGATGTCATGCTACAACTATACAAATGGTAGTGCTGCCACACTTGGAATATTGTGTACAGTTCTGGTTGCTCCATTGCAGAAAGGATGTGGAAACACTGGAAAAGGTGCAGAGGAGATTTACCATGATGTTGCCTGGTCTGGAACAAAAGTCTTATGAGGAAAGGCAGAGGCACTTGGGTCTGTTCTTATTGGAGAGAAGGAGGTTAAGAGAGGATTTAATAGGGACATACAAGATGATCAGAGGATAAAATAGGGTGGATAGTGAGAGTCTTCTTCCTAGGATGATGATGTCGGCTTATACAAGGGGACATAGCTACAAATTAAGGGGCGATAGATTTAAGACAGATGTCAGAGGCGGGTTCTTTACTCAGACAGTGGTGAGAATGTGGAATGCCCTCCCCGCCAATGTAGTTAACTCAGCCACATTAGGGGCATTTAAACAGGATTCTCTAAAGGTTGACTTCCAGGTTGAGTCTGTGGTTAAGAAAGCAAATGTAATGTTGTCATTTAACTCAAGAGGGTTGGAATGTAAAAGCAGCAATGTACTACTGAGACTTTATAAAGCTCTAGTTAGGCCCCATTTAGAATACTATGTCCAGTTTTGGGCCCCACACCTCAGGAAGGACATACTGGCACTGGACCATGTCTAGCGGAGATTCATAAAAATGATCCCTGGAATGGTAGGCCTAACATATGATGAACAGCTGAGGA
The DNA here is from genome assembly GCF_020745735.1 of Hemiscyllium ocellatum. Lineage (NCBI taxonomy): Eukaryota > Metazoa > Chordata > Chondrichthyes > Orectolobiformes > Hemiscylliidae > Hemiscyllium > Hemiscyllium ocellatum. Next base: position 47,944,958 of record NC_083415.1, read on the forward strand.
TCCTGGAATTGTATTCATTAGAGTTTAGAAGGTTGAGGGAAGATCTAATAGAAACTTACAAGATAAGGTATGACTTAGAAAGGATGGACACTGGGAATTTGTTTCCAAAAGGTGGGAGTACTAGGACCTGTGTGCCTAGCCATAGAATTAGAGGGTGTCAATTTAAAATGGAAATGAGGAGACATTTCTTCAGCATTTGAGCCTGTGGAATTCATTGCCACGGAGCCTAGTGGAGGCCAGGACGTTAAATGTCTTCAAGGCAGAGATTGATAAATTCTTAATCTCACAAGGAATTGAGGGATATGGGAGAGAGCAGGTAAATGGTGTTGAACTGCCCATCAGCCATGATTGAATGGCAGAGTGGACTCAATAGGCCGTATGGCCTTACTTCCATTCCTATTTCTTGTGGTGTTATGGTCTTGTGCTTACTTCTCTAACTTTCTTATCCCTATGGCATTTGGCACATGGCTTGGGCAGTAATCTGGAGATAATGGCCCTTGAAGATCTGTACTTCAATTTCCTTCCTAGAGCTTGGTAATCCCCAAACAGGTCCTCCTTCCTAGCCTTGCCTATGTTGTTAGTGTCAATGTGGACCACAACAACTGGATCCTCCCCCTCCCTCTCCATTATCCTTTCAAGCCGGTCAGAGATGTTCTGCACCCTGGCACCGGGCAGGCAACACACCATGTGGGACTCCTGATCTGGCTTGCATAGGATACTATATGCTCCTAATTATTAAATCCCCCATAACAATTACTTGTCTTTTTGCTCCCCCATCTTGAATGGCCTTCTGCACCATGATGCCATGGTCAGCTGGCTCATCCTGTCTACAGCCTTTTCCCTCATCCTGCAGGGAGCAAGAATCTCATACCTGTTAGAAAGGTCAAAGGTTGAGGCTCCTCCAATCCTGAACTCAGAATCCCGCTACCTGCCTCACTTACAGTCACATCCTGTTGTTCCTGATCACTAACTGAATTTGAATTACTTAATCTACCAGGTGTGTCTGCCTCCTGAAACAAAGTGTCCAGGTAACTATCCCCCTCCTGAATGTGCTGCAGTGTTTGAAGTTCAGATTCCAAATCATCAATTCTGATCTGGAGTTCTTCCAGCAACCAACACTTGCTGCAGATGTGCTCACTGCCGTTCACAATGGGATCAGCCAGTTCCCACATCATACAGCGACAGCACATAACCTGTCCAGCTATCTCTCCTTATTTGATTAATTTATACAAATTTATGTATTAAATAATTTCTAGTACTTCTCTGCTGCCTTCTTATTCAATTAACCAATTAAACGTTTTACCAATCACATGATAAATTGAAAAGCCTTACCGTAACAACGCACGAGAGGCCTTCTCAGTTAGAGCTCCCACTCTTCCTGCTGTTGGAACAGAAATGGAGGGTTCCGCTGATCAAGGTAAGTTTTTAAAATCTTAAAACGGTGACTCGCTTTCCCTATAGGCCCCTGATCGATGCTCCCTTTCTTCCTGCTGCGCATCTGTGAACTCTTAATTACGTTAGAAGAGGGTGGGAGAGAGGCCTGACTGTGTAGGACCTGGGGTTTAGAACACACCTACTTGCCTTCCCAACAGCATTTCTGTTCCGACCTCACTTCTGCCCAGCTCTTGCTGCTTTCTGCTGTACAAAAAGGACAACCATGTGATGAAGCAATGATGGAAGCATAGTACCCCAGCCACAAGGCAGCTGTGGTTGGTACAATATAACAGTTCAGAATGAAAAGGAGACAGTTATGGTCAGGATGCTAGAAACCATTAAAGTGGAGGACTGCATCGGAAGAGTCATGAATTTAGATTAAGGGAAACTGGATAAATCAGGGAAAAATTGAGTTAAGATAGGAAGAAGTCAATTCAATATGGTTAGGGCAGGCTGAAATGATACTTCTACCAGGTAATGTCTGTTTGTGGATCCCAGGAAAGGAGCTAGACTCTGCAGGTGTGGAATTGGGTGACTGAGGTTGGAGGCCATGGAATGAAAATCTCCAGAAGGGATGAGATCAGGTCCAGTTTGGATAAATACAGTGCTTGGTGGTGGCACTATAGTCCAAGTGCTTGGCAAGTGGTGTCAGATGGTTGGTGAAGGTGCGCTTATCAAATATCCAAAACAAGTCAGTCTGTTTAACTTTACAGCTGGTCCTGAGAGAATGGAAACTGCATATTCAGGGGTTCGAGCGAGTGAAGGATGTTGAGAAACTGAGATGGCTGATTTCACTACACAGTATGGTTCTACCTCTCAATGAAAAGATCGAGATATAGTAAGAGGTTAGAGGGCAAGTTCCAGGTAGAATGAGATTTCTAAAGATGGTGAATAGGTCTCCTGTGCCTATAGACTGAAAAAGCATGGAAGTGAAGGCAATGTAGGATGACATCAGAATTTATTAGGATCGTAAGACGATGAAACTGAGAACTCCATTGAGAACAGACCATTCAGGGTCAGAGAAGGGAAGGTCACAGAGGATAGCGAAGGCACAGTAAAAAGGGACTTCGGAAGGGGAGTATGGTCAGAGAAAACAAAGGGAAGAAGGATGCAGAGGGGTATTGAAATCCAAGAGTTATTAAAGCGCCTCCAAACAATAATCTTTAGATGAACATGTTGGAATCCTACTTCCTTTAATCAGCTTGTGGGGCAAAAATATTGGCCTGAATCTTCCGTGGAGAGGCAATCATCATTGGCTTGCTGCTCTGCTCTGACTTTACTCTGCAGTAAAAAGGTTTCGCATTTCCAGCTGGGGTTTCTGAAGTCAGCTTCTTCAGAAATATGGTGAACATGTGGATTGTCAGGAAAAGGTAAGCCATGCCTCTTTTTATGACACTGGCCAATGCATTGCGGTAAGTGTTCACTCACGAAGGCACTGAAAAGGTTTGACACATTTTAAACAGCTTTTCAGTGGGTCAGCAAATGATATGAGTGTGATAAGTGGCAAGTGTGGCAGTTAGCTAGAGTGGTGAAGTTGGGTCAGATCAGAATGGAGCTGGGTGGAAATTTGGAGGATCAGGGGAGGGAGTCAGAAGGTCAAGTGAATTGGATGATCAGGGACAGTCAGAGAGTTGGCATGCAGAAGACATTCAAGGGGTGGCTCAGTGAGTGAGGGGATTAGAGGGTCAGAAGGGACTTGGGGGAGCAAAGGATTAGGGCAATAGAGGGGTCTGTTGTATAGTTATCCAGGAGATTGACATGGTTTTTCCAGGTAAGTAAACAAGACCCGTCCAAAGTGAGACTCTAACACGGAGTTGAAGACATTTTAGAGGGTCCCATGGAGTGGGGGAATTGTCCATTGGAAATTCAAACATCTTGAGCCTTTCCTTTGGAGTCACCTTATTGGGATTTATGTAAGTGTCCAGACATGCATTATGAGCAGCACAAATATCTATCTAGAGACTGAATGGTCTGGGCATTAATCTCATCATGAGCATAAACAACATCCATACTGGTAAGTGCTTTCCCTTCAGCATTACAAAGGCAATGTTTTGTAATAAACCATGCCCGCTGTTTTATGATGGTTCATTTGCCTTTAAGCATTCAGTTCAAATAAAAGGCTGAACAAAAGTACAATAGCTACTTGATCAAACCTGAATAATTATAATGTCAATTAAAAATTCAGTGAATACATTTTCCATTTCACTTTTAAATCAATCATACCAAGAACTTATTGTGGTTTCTTAAATCAGTATATATGTGGTGAGTTGGTCATAGAGCTATGCAGATTTATCTGGTAGCTATAATGTTGAATATGAATTAAAACATGCCATTAGAACAAAATAGTATGTTATGTGTGCAGCCATCTGTATTATTGAAATGTGTAAGCGCTTTAGTGGTTTATGTAATTTAGTGTTTTTAAGGGTAGGTACTTTCTGGTCTAATGAGAGGAATCTTGCAGAGTAAACATGATTTAGATTATTGCATCTCTGTAAATACTTCCAGGCTATAAGATTAGGTTGCACATTTCTATAAAGATTGTTGGGAAGACCAAGCCGTAGATCAATTTCCTAAGTAATCCTACTTAACTCTTCCACCAAGTTCTCGTGAAATCATCACAATATTGTACTTATTGTATCAAGGAGAAAGTGAGGATTGCAGATGCTGGAGATCAGAGCTGAAAATGTGTGGCTGGAAAAGCGCAGCAGGTCAGGCAGCATCCAAGGAGCAGGAGAATCGACATTTCGGGCATGAGCCCTTCTTCAGGAATGAGGAAAGTGTGCCAAGCAGGCTAAGATAAAAGATAGGGAGGAGGGACATGGGGGAGAGGCATTCGAAATACGATAGGTGGAAGGAGGTTAAGGTGAGGGTGATAGGCTGGAGTGAGGATGGGGCAGAGAGGTCAGGAAGAAGATTGCAGGTTAGGAAGGTAGTGCTGAGTTCGAGGGTTGGGACTGAGACAAGGTGGGGGGAGGGGAAATGAGGAAACTGGAGAAATCTGAGTTCATCCCTTTTGGTTGGAGGGTTCCTAGGCAGAAGGTGAGGCGCTCTTCCTCCAGCCGTTGTGCTGCTATGGTCTGGCGATGAAGGAGTCCAAGGACCTGCATGTCCTTGGTGGAATGGGAGGGGGAGTTGAAGTGTTGGGCAATGGGGTGGTTGGGTTGTTTGATCCGGGTGTCTCAGAGGTGTTCTCTGAAATGTTTCAGTAGATAATTTCAGTAGCTGCACACAAGATCGATTGACAAATATTGTCTCGTCAAAACTTGATGGAAGTTCCATCAAGATTTTCTCTCAGGTTTTCAATTTCTCTCTTGCCACTTTGTTTAGGACTTGTTACTACTCAAGAATGCACTTCTGTACTCAAAACAAGTTGAACAAACATTTGTTGGATTTATGTAAAACTGTTAACTTGCCTGATGAGACACATGAGAGGATTCATCCTCATGGCTCACTGTGTGCATGCATGTATGGACTGCCCATTTATGATACTTTATGCCCTGCTTTATTGATGACTGACTCTGCATAGCATGAATTGGCCCAATGGTTGAGTGAATAACCAGTTTGGAGTTAATTTCCACATACATTATGAAGGATTCCTTCTCTTTCGCAAAGACCGTACAAGAGCCACATATCAAGAGCAATATTGTGTTAATGATCTCATTTGACATTGCTAGCTTTCTCACCAATATTCCATGAAGGAAGCCATTGGGATTTGCACCAGGTCACTACATCATGGCAATCTAAATGTACAGAGTTAAGTTCAGCTTCAACAGCATCACATAGAACCAAATAGATTGTTCTGTGTTATTTAAAGGACAGCGATGGAGAAACATTGCTTTCTGGTGAGAAATCAGGAAAGTGGACACACAACCTTAAAATCAAGGCTTATGTATTCAGAACTGAAATTCCAAAACTCCCTCCTCTCAAAACCTCAGCCAATAGGGGCTCAGACTAATGAATCTTTCAGGATTGAGATAGGTAAGTTATGGTTAGGTTAGAACTTCAAGGTTAATTGAGTAAAGGCAGGAAAACAAAGTTGAAGTACAGATTTACCAATTGAATGACAGAGTTTGAGGAGGATAATGGCGAACTTAGCAGCATCAGAAACTCACTTAATTTCTATAATTGGACAACAGGCTCAGCTAATTCGGAGGCTGAGATGGTTCTATTGCCATATATAAGGGTCTCAAAGCTGATGGTAAAAATCAGCTCAAATTAATAACTTGTGAACAAAATGTTTTTTTTTGTAAACAGTGACATGAAGGAATAAGATATTTCCATCATCTGTTTCCACATGAGATTTACCAAATCCAAGTAACATGACATGGCTTTTAACACATTGTCATAACTTCAGTTCAACATCAATCAAAAGTTCTACCTCAGATGGGGTACATTGTTTTGTATTGTGCACAGTTATCAAGTCGTGGTCTCTCTGCTAGGTATTATTGGTAGAAAGTAAAGAAGCAACTTTGATCAAATGCAAATTATGTAATTCAACTGTAGACAATACGTTGTGCAATTATGATTTAAACATTGGTGATGCCACATAAATGTTAAAAATGTTCTTTATTTTGTCTCATATATATTAGTGCAAATGATTATCTACTTATAATAAATTGGCCTGACCTTCTACATTAATTGTGTAGAGAAGGATTTTATTTAATTACCCTAAGCATTTCCATACTTTATTCCATAATATAATTTCAAGGCCAAAGACTAACGTTTAATTGCAGCAGTAGCATAACTCACATAAATTAGTTCATCTTTTCCTTTTTGGCTCTCTTGGGATAATAGTTGACAGATTCATATAGTATGCCTGCAAACCATTAACTAGCTTGGAAGCATAAAATATTAAAAACTGTTTAAACTTTAAAGATTAATTCATGAGCAGCACAATAGAATTTCTTTGTATTAGCTGTGACCACTGAGAGACTGAGGTGATATGGGGAAAACAAAGTTATGGCCAGAAAAAGTGAGGTCAGGGCTATGACTGCAAGATAATTATAAAGCAAAACTAGCTATAAAGTTCAAAACTTCAAACTTTAATGTTTTGTTTTATAGACAATTGAAATGAGAAAAGTAGTTACAGTGATTCATTATAGACCTATTAACAATTGTGTAGAGGTTAAACATTCTTAGCAATACTAAATTAATGTGAAATGTATCCATTTTCTAATTTAAGAAAAGAGTAAATCTTGCAATATTATGTGCACTTATGACTATTGCCTTAATAACGATCATATTTAACATTCTGGTGTTAATGGGATATTAATTTTCATTTTAACGGAAGTGGTTTACATTGGCACAGGGCAAGATGTGAACAAGTGTTGCATGGGAAACTTAAGAGTTCAGGAATCCTTGCTTTACATTGAGTCAAAGCTCATGCATTACAAAATAGTTCAAAATAAGGACATTCCAGACACAATCTTTACAATAACAGAATCTGAAATTTCACAGTTCTTTCATTATTATTCTTGAAATGTGATTTCAATCAGATGTGGTGTCAGGATAACTATGCATAGTGTCTATATTTCATGATTGATGTTGATGGTTGATCAGTTCTTTTTCAAATGATATCATAATCTACAAAACTGGGTATTTATCAGTTACACTATCTGGTCAATTTCAGTTCTATGAAAGTATGTAACACTTAATTCTCAAACGGCATGCAAATTACATGAAATAATATTGTGCTTTTGTGGAGCTGTCATTTCTTTCCTTGATTGGCTCCAGAGAGCATTAAATTTCCTGGTGGAAAAGCTGAACATCAAATTCTTAACTGTTAATAAAATACAAGTTACTCCTTACTTTTGGCTGCAACATCAAAGTGATGTTGGATTGAGTTTCTGATCTCCCAACCTCAGAATCAACCCTTACAATAATGATTAGATTTCTGATTGTACTCTAAGTGACTCAAATCTTTGCTGTTTGATAATCTGAAGGTAAAAACAATGACTGCAGATGCTGGAAACCAGAATTTAGATTAGAGTGGTGCTGGAAAAGCACAGCAATTCAGGCAGCATCCGAGAAGCAGTAAAATTGACGTTTCGGGCAAAAGCCTTTCATCAGGAATACATAATCTGAAAGTACTTTCAATCATAAAAATCATAAATGTTGGCTTTGCATCGCCCCATGGTGCAGCACAATGTGTGCTATTTTGTCACCAAAATGGCATCCTCCTTGGACCTACAGGATTCCACATGAAGTGTACTGATGGTTTTTTGTTGAGACCCTCAGTCCTAGTCTTAGGACCATGCATCAAATATATATATATAGAGGAGTAGACAGATTGCAACAAAGTAAAACAAAGAAGGACAGATGCTGGAAGTTTGAAACAAAAACAGAAATTGCTGAAGAAACTCAGTAGAACTGGCAGTATCTGTGAAAAGAAACAAAGTTAATGTTTTGACTCAAGTGACCCTTCTTCAGAACGTAGAAAACGTTCAAGGCTATACCACGGTATATATGTTCAAGGCTGGAGGATGGTAGTCTGGTTTAGAAGGAGTGAGTGCTTAGGTGGATATGGAACCCAGAGAGAGAGAAAAACAGTTAGGGAAACAAAGGGATGATTGATAATATGCCAGAGAAAATGAAAAAAAAACTGATAATAGGGAACCATAATTTAGTGAAAATGGGTTGGCTGTGATGAAGGCAGCCAATGTCACGACAGAGACGGAGGAGTGGGAGTGGGTCAAAGGATTCTGGGTAATCCAAGATGGAGGGTGGAAAACATTTCTGGCAGTAACAGGCTGCTCCTTTTTTGAGGTATTTTGGGTGTTGGAGGTGATTCCCTCAAACTTGAGGAGCAGCAGTTACTGTTTTAAATGCTGTTGCATTGTTTTGGAACATTGGGAAAAAAAAGTCAAAACAACAGCACTTTTAAAAAGGAGAGGAACAGACAAAGGCAGCATATGATGAGGTCAATGCAGGAGAGAGAGAGAAAGAAACCCATACTGCTCCCTAACAAAGCAATGAACCTGCACAGTCACTGCCTTTGCTGTATGAATTCATATATCGCTGGATATCAGCGATATCTGTAAAAGTTAACAAAGAGTGAAATTAACAACTGATTTCGTAGGAACCTGTTTGGCAGAGGTCACAGCACAGAAACAGATAAGTAAATGGTTTTAATTGTAGCCTTACAGTAAGTCTGCAATATTGAGTAAAGTGAGTTCTTTTTTATGTTTTTGCCTTGATTATGTTTTATTGAGATATAATCGCCTGATTAAACTTAAAAATATAAGTATTAAATTAGAATGGAGCAATGTTTTGTAGAGCAACAAGATGGTGCTATTTTCTGGGTCTGTTGATTGAAAGAAGTAAAAATGCCCTTTAGTAGAGTGATATGCTCTTCTTATTGGATGTGGGAGTTTAGGGAGAGTTTACATGTCACTGAGGATTATATCTGCAAATAAATGCCATTGGTTGCAAATCCTATCAGATCGAATGGATCAGTTGGAGCGACAGTAGGAAGCAATAAAGAATTTACAAGAGCAAGGGGATGTGATGGATGGCAGTTATAGGAAGAGAGAAAAGTCACAGATACAGTCACATTAGATGGGTTAACTCCAGGAAAGGTAAGAGAGGTACGCAGGTAGTGCAGGAGTCTTCTGTGGCTATCCCTATTTCAAACAAGTATGCTGTTTTGGAAAATGTAGGGGTTGATGGATTTTCGGGGGAATGTAGCAGAACAACCAAGTTTCTGGCATCAAGACTGGCTTTAATGTAATGAGGGGTACGTTGGCTTCCAAGAGATCAATTATATTAGGGGACTCTCTAGTGCGAGGCACAGACAGACGTTTCTGTGGCCATCAGTGAAAAATCAGAATGCTGCATTGCCTCCCTGGTGCCAGGATCAAAGATGTCTCAGAGAGTTTGTGGAATGTTCTCAAGGAGAAGAGGGCCCAGCAGGAGATCATTGTACACATTGGAACCAACGACAGAGGAAGGGAAAAGGATAAGGTTCTGAAGGGAGATTACAGAGAATTATGCAGGAATTTAAAAAGGAGATCATCAAGAATAGTAAGATCTGGATTATTTCTGGTGCTACAGGCTAGTGAGGGTAGGAATAGGAGGATAGAGCAGATGAATGCATGGCTGAGGCGCTGGTGTATGGGAGAAGGATTCACATTTTTGGATCATTGGAATCTCCTCTGAGGTAGACATGACCTGTACAAAAAGGACAATTGCACCTGAATTGGAAGAGGAATAATATACTGGCAGGGAGATTTGCTAGAGCTGCTCAGGAGGATTTAACCTAGTAAGGTGGGGGGAGGGGGCAGAGTTGGGTGGGGAGGGAGTTGGTGGTGGGACCCAGGGAGATAGTAAGGAAAGAGATTAATCTGAGACTGGTACATTTGAGACAAGAAGCACATCATGCAGTCAGGGCAGGCAGGGACAAAGCAGAGAACAAGATAGGACTGATAAATTAAACTGCATTTAATTTAATGCAAAAGACCTAACAGGGAGGATAGATGAACTCAGGGCATGGTTTAGAGACATGGGACTGGGATATCACAGCAATTACAGAAATGTGTCTCAGAGATGGACAGGACTGGCAGCTTATTATTCGAGGATACAAATGCTAGAGGAAGGACAGAAAGGGAGGCAAGAGAAGAAGGGGAGTAGTGTTTTTGATAAGGGATAGCATTACAGCTGTACTGAGGGAGGATATACATCCAGGGAAGTTATTTGGGTTGAACTGAGAAATAAGAAAGGGATGATCACCTTATTGGGATTGTATTATAGATTCCCTAATAGTCAGTGGGAAATTGAGGAACAAATTTATAAGGTCATCTCAGTTATCTGTAAGATTAATAGGGTGATTGTGGTAGGGGATTTTGACTTTCCAAACATAGACTGGGACTGCCATAGTGTTTAGGGTTTAAACAGAGAGGAATTTGTTAAGTATGTACAAGAAAATTTTCTGATTCAGAATGTGATAGTACCTACTGGAGAAGGTGCAAAACTTGACCTACTCTTGGAAAATAAGGCAGGGCAGGTGACTGAGGTGTCAGTGGGGGAGCACTTTGGGGCCAGCGACTATAATTCTGTTAGCTTTAAAATAATTATGGTAAAGGCTAGACCAGATCTAATAGTTGAATTTCTAAATTGGAGGAGGGCTAATTTTGATGGTATTAGGCAAGAACTTTCAAAAGTTGATTGGGGGGAGATGTTCACACATAAAGGGATGGCTAGAAAATTGGAAGCCTTCAGAAATGAAATAATGAGAATCCAGACACAGTATATTCCTGTTAGGGTGAAAGTCTGGTAGATGTAGGGAATGCTGGATGACATTGAGGGTTTGGTTAAGAAAAAGAAGGAAGCATATGTCAGGTGTGGACAAAATAGATTGAGTGAATCCTCAGAAGACTATAAAGGCAGTAGGAATATACTTAAGAGGGAAATCAGGAGGGCAAAAAGGGGACATAAGATAGCTTTGGCAATTAGAGTTAAGGAGAATCATACATTAAGGACAAAAGGGTAACTAGGGAGAAAATAGGGCCCCACAAAGATCAGCAAGGCAACCATTGTGTGGAGTCACAGGAGACGAGGACACAGTAAATGAATATTTTGCATCAGTATTTCCTGTGGAAAAGGACATGGAAGAAATTAAGTGTAGGGAAATAGATAGTGACATCTTGAAAAATGTCCATATTACAGAGGAGGAAGGGCTGGATGTCTTGAAACTCGTAAATGTGGATAAATCCCCAGGACCTGATCAGGTGTACCCTAGATCTCTGTGGGAAGCTAGGGAAGTGATTGTTGGGCCCCTTGCTGAGATATTTGTATCATTGATAGTCACAGGTGAGGTGCCGGAAGACTGGAGGTTGGCTAATATCATGCCACTATTTAAGAAAGGTGGTAAGGACAAGCCAGGGAACTATAGACTGGTGAGCCTGACATTGGTGGTTGGCAAGTTGTTGGAGGGAATCCTGAGGGAGAGGATGTGCATGTATTTGGAAAGGCAAGGACTGATTAGGGATAGTCAACATGGCTTTGTACATGAAAAATCATGTCTCACAAACTTGATTGAGTTTTTTGAAGAAGTAACAAAGAGCATTGATGAGGTCAGTGGTGGATGTGATCTATATGGACTTCAGTAAGGCGTTCAACAAGGTTCCCCATGGGAGACTGGTTAGCAAGGTTAGATCTCATGGAATACAGGGAGAACTAGCCATTTGTATATAGAACTGGCTCAAAGGTAGAAGACAGGATGGTGGTGGAGGGTTGTTTTTCAGACTGGAGGCCTGTGACCAGTGGAGTGCCACAAGGATCGGTGCTGGGTCCACTATTTTTTTTCATTTGTGTCAATGATTTGGATGTGATCATAAGAGGTATAGTTAGTTTGTTTGCAGATGACACCAAAATTGGAGGTGTAGTGGACAGTGAAGAACGCTACCTCGGATTACAACGGGATCTTGACCAGATGGGTCAATGGAGTGAAGAGTGGCAGATGGAGTTTAATTTAGATAAATGTGAGATGCTGCATTTTGGGAAAGCAAATCTTAGCAGACTTATACACTTAATGGTAAGGTCGTAGGGAGTGTTGCTGAACAAAGAGAACTTGGAGTGCAAGTTCATAGCTCCTTGAAAGTGGAGTCGCAGGTAGATAGGATAGTGAAGAAGGTGTTTGGTATGCATTTCTTTATTGGTCAGAGTATTGAGTACAAGAGTCGGGAGGACATGTTGCGGCTGTATGGGACATTGGTTAGGCCACTTTTAGAATATTGCATGCAATTCTGGTCTCCTTCCGATTGGAAGGATGTTGTGGAACTTGAAAGGGTTCAGAAAGGATCTACAAGGATGTTACCAGGTTTAGAGGGTTTAAGCTATAACTAGAGATTGAATAGGCTGGGGCTGTTTTCCCTGGGAGGTCGAAGGCTGAGGAGTGACCTTATAGAAGTTTATAAAATCATGATGGACATGGATAAGATAAATGTACAAAGTGTTTTCCCTGGGTGGGCGAGTCCAGAACTAGAGGGCATAGGTTTAGGGTCAGAGGGGAAAGATATAAAAGAGACCAAAGAGGCAATGTTTTCACGCAGAAGTAGTACATGTATGGAATGTGCTGTCAGAGGAAGTGGTGGAAGCTAGTACAACTGCAACATTTAAAAGGCATCTGGACGGGTGTATGAATGGGAAGGATTTGGAGGGATGTGGGTCGGGTAATGGCAAGTGTGACTAAATTGTGTTGGGATATCTAGTCGGCATGGATGAGTTTCCGTGCTGTACATCTCTATGACTCTATGACATGGAAGAAGGTGTTGGGTTCTAAAATGATTGAACTCAATATTGATTCCTGAAGACTCCCAAGTGGAAAATAACATGCTGCTCATCCAATCTGCACTGAGCCTCTGTGGACCACTGCAGCACCCCACTCCAACCTCTCACCCTCACAACGCACAGCCCTCCAATCCCTCTGCTCCAATCCCAACCTCACCATTAAGCCAGCGGATAAAAGGGGGTACAGTGGTAGTCTGGCGCACTGACCTCTACACCGCGGAAGCTAAACGCCAACTCGAGGACACCTCTTCCTACTGCCTCCTCGACCATGACCCCACCCCCCATCACCAAACCATCATCTCCCAGACCATACAGAACCTCATCACCTCAGGAGATCTCCCACCCACAGCTTCCAACCTCATAGTCCGGGAACCCCACACTACCCGGTTCTACCTCCTTCCCAAGATCCACAAGCCTGACCACCTTGGCCGACCCATTGTCTCAGCATGCTCCAGCCCCACTGAACTCATCTCTACCTACCTCGACACTGTCCTATCCCCCCTAGTCCAGGAACTCCCCACAAACATTCGAGACACCACCCACGCCCTCCACCTCCTCCAAGACTTCCGTTTCCCCGGCCCCCAACACCTCATCTTCACCATGGATATCCAATCCCTCTACACCTCCATCCGCCATGACCAGGGCCTCCAAGCCCTCCGTTTTTTCCTCTCCAGACGTCCCCAACAATACCCTTCCACCGACACTCTCATTCGATTGGCTGAACTGGTCCTCACCCTTAACAATTTCTCCTTTGAATCCTCCCACTTCCTCCAGACCAAAGGGGTAGCCATGGCCTCACGTATGGGCCCCGCTATGCCTGTCTCTTTGTTGGCAATGTAGAACAGTTGATCTTCCATAATTACACCGGCACCACTCCCCACCACTTCCTCTGCTGCATTGATGACTGCATTGGCGCCACCTTGTGCTCCCGCGAGGAGGTTGAGCAATTCATCAACTTCACCAACACATTCCACCCTGACCTTAAATTTACCTGGACCACCTCTGAAACCTCCCTCCCCTTCCTGGACCTCTCCATCTCCATTAATGACGACCGACTTGACACTGACATTTTTTACAAACCCACCGACTCCCACAGCTACCTGGATTACACCTCTTCCCACACTATCTCTTGCAAAAGTGCCATCCCGTATTCCCAATTCCTCCGCCTCCGCCGTATCTGCTCCCAGGAGGACCAGTTCCACCATAGAACACACCAGATGGCCTCCTTTAGAGACCGCAATTTCCCTTTCCACGTGGTTAAAGATGCCCTCCAACGCATCTCGTCCACATCCCGCACCTCCGCCCTCAGACCACACCCCTCCAACCGTAACAAGGAAAGAATGCCCCTGGTGCTCACCTTCCACCCTACCAACCTTCACATAAACCAAATCATCCGCCGACATTTCCGCCACCTCCAAAAAGACCCCACCACCAGGGATATATTTCCCTCCCCACCCCTTTCCGCCTTCCGCAAAGACCGTTCCCTCCGTGACTACCTGGTCAGGTCCACGCCCCCCTACAACCCACCCTCCCATCCTGGCACCTTCCCCTGCCACCGCAGGAACTGTAAAACCTGTGCCCACACCTCCTCCCTCACCTCTATCCAAGGCCCTAAAGGAGCCTTCCACATCCATCAAAGTTTTATCTGCACATTCACTAATATCATTTTATTGTATCCGTTGCTCCCGATGCGGTCTCCTCTACATTGGGGAGACTGGACGCCTCCTAGCAGAGCGCTTTTGGGAGCATCTCCGGGACCCCCGCACCAATCAACCACATCGCCCCATGGCCCAACATTTCAACTCCCCCTCCCACTCTGCCGAGGACATGGAGGTCCTGGGCCTCCTTCACCGCCGCTCCCTCACCACCAGATGCCTGGAGGAAGAACGCCTCATCTTCCGCCTCGGAACACTTCAACCCCAGGGCATCAATGTGGACTTCACCAGTTTCCTCATTTCCCCTTCCCCCACCTCATCCTAGTCTCAAACTTCCAGTTCAGCACTGTCCCCATGACTTGTCCGGACTTGTCCGACCTGCCTAGTTCGTTTTCCACCTATCCACTCTGCCCTCTCCTCCCTGACCTATCACCTTCATCTCCTCCCCCACTCACCCATTGCACTCTATTCTACTCTCTCCCCACCCCCACCTCCCTCTAGCGTATCTCTCCATGCTTCAAGCTCACTGCCTTTATTCCTGATGAAGGGCTTTTGCCCGAAACGTCAAAGACTTCGCTGCTCGTTGGATGCTGCCTGAACTGCTGTGCTCTTCCAGCACCACTGATCCAGAATCTAGTTTCCAGCATCTGCAGTCATTGTTTTTACCAGCACTGCAGCAAGCCCAAGAGAAAATGCCAGCCAATATCTTCTTTCCCAACTCCTTTTCCAGCCCCTACCCATTCTTTCTCTTCAGCATAGATGTCACCTTTTCCTACAGATTATCTGAAATAAAAACAGAAAATGATGGAGAAACTCAACAGGCCTCGCAGCATGTATGGAGAGAAAGCAAAATTGCTATTTCAGGTCCAGTGACCCTTCTTTGGAACAACATCTGTTTTCAGGTAGCGCAGATGCGATTCCAGCTCTCCCAATTTCAGCTGCACTACCTCACTAAAGCCTCTCTTAAAGTATATAGCTGATCTTATATGGAACTGCAGGAAGGATCCTACACCAGCGCTATTTACTAACTTTTCTAGTTAGTTGCTGAATGAGTTCCATTTCTGTCTGAAGTGCTGTCAATTCTGCCAACTTGTCAAGAAGATGTGCAGCCTTGGATCAGGATAAGAGTGGCATTGTCAATGGTATCAAAGTGATCATAGCACTGAATGTCCTCAAATTGGGATCCTTGCAGTCTCAGGCACTCACTTTGTCATCCACTGGGCGTGGCTGATACTGTTTTTGCCAGAACAGGAGCAAACTAGTAAATTTCTAGCCAGAGAGCAGCAGACAGAGCATACCTGTGGCTGGTATTATCACAGTAATGGACTTCCCCATGATGTACAGTGATGGACATTACTTTGCAGAAGCTGCACATAATTGTACAGATGTACCACAAATGCAAAGGCTTCTAATCCTTGAATGTCCTATTGTTGGATGAGACATAGGGGTCTAAGAATTAATATTGAAGTGTGCCTTAAGCACCACCTACCATGAAGATATCATCAGGATTTTGGTGGGTTAACAGCTTAGAATCTTATAGGAGTAAGACTGCCATCTGGATGTTTCTCATAGTCTCTCTGTAAAACTGTCTATCTCATCAGTCTCTTGCCATCCTAATAAATTGCATATGCTGAAGATAAGAATGTTTTATTTTTAGATTGCCAAGTGGAATTCCTCTACCATTCTTGACCACTCGACTGAACAGGCCCTCTAGATTCTGAACTAGAAGGAGTGTGGTGGTAGCTCGTAGAATATGATGTGCAGGAGTGAGAACTCATCCCACAGCTTTATGACTGAAATAACCGCACAGAGGCTAGTATCCTGTCACTAAGACACCCTTTATTTGCACATGCACAGTGCATAGGCTGTGACTAGTCAGCTCGGAGTCAGTCCCTTAAGTCAGGAATCTCTGAATTCTCCCATTTATTTATTTTTCTGCTGTTTTTTTCTTTTTTAAAAAATTTTCCCCCACACTACAGCCTGACAGCGTAGTGCTTATTTTTCCCCAGCACCCATGTTATGTGTGTGCATGTGTCATACAATGTGAAAAACAACAAATGTGTAGATCTTTATCTATATTCCACCACCAGGAAGAAAGGAAACACCCGAATGAATCCCCGTTTATATTTTTCATTTTTTTAAACCAGCTCTCACAGAGCCAGCTGTCAGAGTGAATAGAAGTTTTGACTCTCCTATTTTTTTTCTTTTCTTCTTTTTTTTTCTTTTCCCACACTACCGCCTGACAGCATAGTGCTTATTTTTTCCTCAGCACCCATGTCATGTGTGTGCAGGTGTCATACAATGTGAAAAACAACAAGTGTGCAGATCTTTATCTATATTCTACCACCAGGAAGAAAGGAAACACCCGAGTGAATCCCCTGTCTATTTATTTTTTTCTCAGAGGATGTCGGACACTCCGGTTTATTTTTTTTCTTATTATTTTTTAAATTTATTTTTAAAAAATTATCCCCGCACTACTGCTAAACTGCAGGAATGCTTATTTTTCCCTAGCACCCATGTCATGTGTATGCAGGTGTCATACATAGTGAAAAACAACAAATGTGTAGATCTTTATCTATATTCCACCACCAGGAAGAAAGGAAACACCCGATTGAATTCCTCTGTTTCTTTCTTTTTTGTAAACCAGCTCCCACAGAGCCAGCTGTCAGAGTGAATAGAAGTTTTGACACTCCTATTTTTTCTTCTCTTCTTTTTTTTTCACACTACCGCCTGACAGCCGTAGTGCTTATTTTTCCTCAGCACCCATGTCGTGTGTGTGCAGGTGTCATACACAGTGAAAAACAATAAATGTGTAGATCTTTATTTATATTTTACCACCAGGATGAAAGGAAACACCCGAGTGAATCCCCTGTCCCTTTATTTATTTTTTGTCAGAGGATGTCTGACACTCTTGTTTTTTTTTCTTATTTTTTAAATGTATTTTTAAAAAAATTACCCCCACACTCCCGCCTAACTGCAGTAGTGCTTATTTTTTCCAGTTCAGATTGGATACAGTTCAGAAGAGGTTTATTAAATTGGTAACTGGAATTAGTTGGAAGTGTTAGAAGGATGTATTTGACAGGCTGGACTTGCTGCTATTGGAGTTTAGAAGAATGAGGGGTGATTTGATTGAAATATATACAATCCTGAATAATCTTCACAAGGTGGATGTGGAATGTTTCCTTTTGTAAGTGAGTCTAGAACTATTGGGCATTGCTTTAAAATTACGGGTCACCCTATAAGGGCAAGGATTTAGAAAGAAATGAGAGGAACTGCTTTTTTTAACTGAGTAAGTTCTCTGCCTCAGTGGCAGGGAAGTCATTGAATAATTTTATGGTGGTGGAATTCACCTTCACAGTTAAGAGTATGGACTGACATTAACTAATCAGGTTAGCTTGAAGTGACGCTAACCTCACAGGTATATGAAGCCCACAATCTGTGAAAGAAGAAAAGAATTGTACACCAGCAAATATCCACAAAAAGCAATGTGCTAATGACCACATAATGGAGGTGATATTGGTTTTTTTCCCTAGCAGTGCAAAATTGCTTGCAGTGAATCAGCAGCCAATAGTGTTCTGTAACAAACATAGAGAATACTGGAGAAACTCATCAAGTCTAGCAGCATCTGGGGAGGGAGAAAAAAAGAGTTTCAAGGGCAATATGACTCTTCTTCAGAATGCATGGCAAATGAAACAAAAAATAAAATGGAACAGGGTTCGGGACAGCTCAGAGATTGCATGAGCCAATACTGATGGAGATAGAGTTGGAAAATGTGCATGTGGCAGCGCATGGCACTAAGTGTGGATCTCAGGATGTGAGGGAACAACTAACGAGGAGCATTGTATATCTCGGAGGTACCTGTATTCATTGTTGGGTTTAAACCATGAAGGACGGAACTTCACTTGGAATCTGTATGGGGTAAGGTAGAGTTGGAGACAACCACTGAGGATGGAAACGCAACTCTGAAAGCGAGTTTTAGCAAGCACTTTATCCAAACCAGTGGGAGCTAGAAAGGAATGAAGATAAACAAGCTGAAATGTTAAATGCCACATCTCTTTCAGGTAAGCCCACCTGGTATTCTTCAAGGTGGGCTTACCTGAAAGAGATGTGGCAGTGAATTAAACAATTGAATAAAGACAAAATATAGTCGATGCTGGAAATCTGAAATAAACACAGAGAATGCTGGAGAAACTCAGCAGGTCAGGTGGCAGCTGTGAAGACAGAAACAGAGTAACATTTCAAGTCCAGTATGACTCCTCTTTAGAGTTAATATAAGCACAATACATTGTCTTTCTTTTTATTTCTCACTGAAACACTTTGCCAAGATTTTGAATTTCAACCAAGCAAAAATTATGTTGAGACTAGGAAATGTGGCTTCCAAAAGAAAGGAGGATCAGGCATGGTGGAGATTTGACTGCTGATTCACATGGGTTATAAGGCTGAATGACAGAGCCCCAGTAGATGTCCTGGTGATGTGTCCGAAGATTGTAACTTATCCTGATTCAGCAGCCAGGAGGATCGCAGGTCAGCATCCTCTCCACAGCACCTAATTGGCTGCTGACTGCTCACCATCTTGATTATAGATAGTTACCTGCTGTGACGTCTGGAAGAACAGCACACCATAGAAAGACAATGCCCCACCACCATGGAAGGTCAATATGCCCACCACCATAGAAAGACAATGTCTTCACCACCATGGAAAGGCAATGCCCACATCAACATTGAAAGACAATGACTTCACCACCATGGAAATTCAATGCCCCCATCACCACGGAAAGACAATGCCCTTACCATCACGGAAAGACAATGCCTTCACCACCATAGAAAGATAATACCCCCACCACCATGGAAAGGCAATGCCCTCACCACCATGGAAAGACAATGCCCCACCATCATAGAAAGACAATGCCCTCACTGCCATGGAAGGACAATTTCCTCCCCACCATGTCAGTGAGTTGTAAGGGAACCATGTCCTGCCAGTGTGTCCCAGTAAGGGTGAGGGAGGGTGTTGGTGAGAACAGCCATAGCCATTGCTGCAGGTAAGGTTTCCTAAATAGGAGAACCCAGCCTCAAGGTTACTGAGAGGCTGCAAAGAATTTCCTGGTTATCACGTCTTGCCATTTGTAATATGCCAGTAGAGGCAGGAAGAGGCCTTTTTTGTTATTTAATCAATAGAATTAGCTTGTGGATGGGAGAAACATCCTGTGATTTTCCCACTGCTGCATGGAGGAATGGAAATGGGGAACAGGATGGGCACTCCACCTCGGATTGTTGTCACCATTTTAAGAGATTGCCCCCTCATCTACCTCCTAAGTCCATTACCAGAGGACTACTCAAATTCATTCCATATATTAACAAAATCATGAAGATACAGAAGGAGTTAGTTTAGCCTATTGAGTCCTGCCAACTCTCTGTGAAGTTATCTAATCAGTCCTATTTCCCCACTTTAACCCCAGTGACCTGTAGTTTTTTATGATATACTGTTGGCATGGACCAATTTTACTCTGTATGTTTTAGAGATGTTAGATGAGGGATAATATTCAACAAAACACAGGCGAGAATTCCTTTACTTGTCTTCAGAATAGTGCTCTGGCATCTTTTAAGCACTTGAGACTTCAGTTTAATGTCATATTTGAAAGATGTTTACTAAAGAAAATGGTCCATTTTCAATACTCACGTCCCTCTATGTGACAAAGGGTATTGTTTTATAAGTTTTCATTCATTAGAATAGTAAATTGATTACTAAATACTTTTTCAAAAAAATTAATAATAGACAAACAAGCATGTTAACAAAATGAAGATTAGCTTCCTGCAAATCCCCAAACAGTAATAGTTACCTATTTCCTCTGTTATCACAGCTAAACTGTAATGTTACAAATTCTCCCTCATGACAAAATAATGCAGGATTATTGGACAGTGTGAAAAATGGCTGCTGCTCCAAGAATCAGATACCTGAAACAATTTAATGGGGCAGGCATGCAAATTGCACCCATTAAATTAGACTAATGGAATAGTAGGTTCAGAAGCTGTCAGTTAAAAATTCGCTGAAAGGCGAGAACAGCAAGTTGTGGTCAATGCCTTTTTCTCAGACTGGAGAGTAATAATTAGTGGTGTCACTCAAAGTTCAGTGCTAATCTATAAGCATTTTGGAATGCAGAGTAAAACTTTGCTAATGATACCAAACTCAAAATTGTGGAAGACATTGAGGATGAAAAAATTTGATTGCAATAGAACGCTGATAGGAACTCAGGAGGGGCAGGCAAGCAGGCGATGGATGTTAATGTAGAGAAGAATGAGCTAATGCATTTTGGCAGAAGGGACAGGAAGAGGCTATCTAGACTGAATGGCACTGATCAAAAATGGGCACTGATCAAAAATGGACACTTTTAGATAGAAGGAATTGAGGTCCATGTGCACAGATCTCTGAAGGTGGTAGCCTCAGGGATCTTGGAGTTCATCAATTGATTAATTGAGTAAAAAAGCAGAGCTATTGTGTTGAATGTTGATGAAGCTCTGGTTAGACCACAACTAGAAAATGGCGTCCAGTTAGGATCACCACACTTTAGGAAGAATGTGACAATGCTTGAGAGGATTAGGAAGAGATTTATCAGAATGATCCCAAGAATTAGGAAGTTGGGATTTTTCTCTATTGAGCAAAGGAAATGGAGGGAAATTAGATAGGAATATGCAAAGTTGTGACAGATTCAGGTAAGATAGATAAACAAAACCTGGTGCCCTTAGTTGATGATACACTGAGATATCATTGACTTTGCGCATGAGATAGAGGAGGGTGTGAGGAAAGACTTCTTTTCAACAGCGAATGGTGGTGACCAGATACTGCCGACATCAAAGGTGGTGGAAGTGAAGATGATGAGTGATTACAAAAGAAAGTTACATGGGGACTCAAAGGAAATAAATCTGCAGCGAAAATGGGACAGACTGGTTTACTCTGCAGATACATGCAATGTCAAATGACCACTATCTAAGCTACAATGACTCTGACTAATGAAGTGACAAAATGCACAGATCTTTAACAATGTGCTCTCCACTGATTCTACTGATTGTTTGCATATTTAGAGGTTATACATCATTCAGCAGTATTGGGAATCTGGTCTGACCTGAAGTTCCTTCATGTAAGTGTTGATTCAGTGTAAATAGCCAAAACTGTGACATAGGGAATCACTCCCTCATGAACACCGGCATCTAATTTATTAGACTGTAAAATTGATGGGGAGACCAACAGTACAGGTCCTTGTGCAACTTTCCCAACTCATTCAACTACTTATTCTTAAATTTGGGAGGAAAATGCTGACCTTTATTTCTGAAGTGAATGTAAGTGCTTAGTGCAGAACTGATCTTAATCAAATATGTCACTTACATCACATTGCAATTTTTCCCAGGTTCAGATACCCCAAAATAGGATGAGATTGAAAGACAATTGAAAAGCTGGCGAAATAAGTGCATGACAAATAAGTTACGTACCTTCTTTATGTATCTAATGAAACTCTAAACAGTTGGTATATGGCAGCAGGTAAAGGTTTTGAGCATAGTTGAGATGCACTAGTCTTTTAAGGAAGCACATGAAACAAAGGGTTAACTAGCAGCATGGATATGGAATTGGCTTAATGTCAGCAAGCAGAGGCTGGTGTTTGGTAGATGATTTCAAACTGGCAGGTGGATAGTATGGTATATCTCAAGGGTTAATTTTGTGTCTGTTATTGTTTTCAGTCTTAATGTAGAGGAGCCAGCATTGAACTGGGGTGGACAAAGTTAAAAATCACATAACACCAGGTTATCGTCCAACAGGTTAATTTGGAAACACTAGGTCTTGGAGTGCTGCTCTTTCACCAGCATCTTGCTCCACAGCTACCTGATGAAGGAGCAGCACTCTGAAAGGTAGTGTTTCTAAATAAACCTGTTGGACTATAACCTGGTGTTGTGTGATTTTTAACTTCAATCTTAATAACCAATGTAGACAGCAGCATTATATAATTGGTAAAGAAAACAAAACTTAGCAATATTGTAGTGGACAATGACGATGACTATAGTCTTCAGAATGACATAAATAGGGTGACAAAAAAGGATGAAGCATGGCAAAGACATTTGAAGCAGAGCAAGTGACAGCCACAAAGCCTCTGCCATCATGGTCATCTCCTCACCCAGCTCCAGACTGAAACCAAGGATCCCTCAGCAGATACAATGGCAAAACTGTCTGGTTAGCCCTCCACCAGCTCAGATACTGATACCTCAGTGTTTACTTTACCTAGATTCACCTTGGCAGTGCAATCTGGTGAGAACATCACTGGCACATCACTGGAGCTGGTCGAGAAAGAAATGCTCCAAGGTCACTGACATTGAAAGGACTGCCACAGATCAGGCACCTATCCAGCCCCAGATAGAAGAGGAGCCAATGGTGTTGACCAGAAATAATTCCAATCGAAATGCACAAATGGAGTTGAGAACAGTCGACAAGTTGTGGCGAGATAGATGGTGAACTGAATCGACAGTGGACAGAACTGGGATGGCTCCAGGGAATGTGTATTTGGCTGTCTCCAGGGGCAGGTTGGTGGCTGCACTGGAAGCACAGGTCCACCCGAACACTTTGTGACTGCTGCTGATGCTTGCAGACCTGTATGCCATCACCTTATCCATTGTTGATCAGCCTCAGCAGCAAGGTGAGAGGGGGAACAAAAACTCCAATCTCTCTCCAAGTGTACCTTCACCTCAAGCTCTTAGTGCAGTTAATTAGTAAATATAATTTTTACTATATTTTTGATTACAGATTCCTTCCTGGATAGCCTAGCTTTAAGTTTAGGATGATGATCCAAGGGGAGCTAGCCAATTGGATACAAGATTGGCTTGAAGATAGGGTGGTGGGAGAGGGTTACTTTTCAAACTTGAGGCCTGTGACCAGAGCTGAGCCACAAGGATCAGTAGTGGGTCCACTGCTTTTCGTCATTTGGATAAATGATTTGGATGTGAATATAGTAGGCATGCTTAGTAAGTTTGCAGATGACACCAAAATAGGTGATGCAGTGCACAGTGGAGAAGATTATTTCAGAGTACAACAGGACATTGATCTGATGAGCCAACGGGCTGAGGAGTGACAGATAGAGTTTAATTTAGATTAAATGTGTGGTGTTGCATTTTGGTAAGGCAAGCCAGAGCAGGACTTATACACTTAATGAAAGAGCCCTGGGGACTGTTGTGAACAAAGAAACCTAGGATCACAGGTGAGTTGTTCCTGAAAGTGGAGTTGCACATGGACTGGGTGATAAACATGTGGCATACTTGCTTTCTTTGGTCAGAATATTAAATTTAGGATTTAACCTACTGCATTCGCTGCTCACAATGTGGTCTTGTCTACTTTGGGGAAATAAAGCATAAATTGGGTTCCGCTTCACAAGTTCAATAAGTGGCAAGTGGCAAGTGGCAACCAAAGGTCATAGATTTGAAATCATTGGTAAAAGATCTAGACAGGATTGGAATGATCTGGCTGTAAAAGTGCTGATTTTGTAAATAATTCTGAAAGGGAATTAGAAGGAGGTATTTGAGGATGAAAAGCTTACAGGATGATGGACAAAAGTGAGGATGAGGTACTAAATATGACTGCTTTTCCAAAGATCCAGTCCACACATGACAGAATGATTGGATTCCTTCCATGCTTTATGATTTCATGATTTTAGGAATTTATGTTATTCCTAATCTGCTGAGATCAGAGGTAAGTTTCCAGTCTGATGCAGGTTTTCCTTAAAAACAAGTCCATTTTTTGACGACAAAACAATGATTAAATTTTCCACTAAGTGGTTTTCAGGTGGTATAATAGCTAAATGCACCGACTGGCAGTGAAACCTCACCAGTCTGACCATTACTGTGGGCAGGACTTTCTAGTCCCAGAGGATGAAGGTGAATAGCTATTAATCGAGATTGTTAGTGGTTAACAATAGATAGTATTTAATAGTGGATGTATAGACTGGGAAGCAATCCCATTCCAGATGCCTTGAAGGTGATAGCTACCCCCAATTTCTATGTAATGGATCAGGGAGCTAATGGGGACCTCTGTGGAATTTTAAAGACATCCAGCGCTGAATGTATCTGGAATATTATTGTAATGGTAAGGCTGAGGAGCTTTGAATAGTTTCACTGGCACCAATCCATCTTGGTGATATTAGTCTAAACTACTAGTACCCTGTAGGGAAGAATATGACACAAAGTCTTTCACAGAATATTGAGCCTATCTTGATAAACAATGGACATGTTTGTTATATGTTACTGAATAACTAATAAAATTAAATCAGAATACACGATGGTCTTTTGTGGGACATAGGGTTCAACTTAAGTTAAAGTACATATTACTGCAATCGAAACACACTTATATTGAGTTGGTAACAAACACAGAAATGGTTAGCATCTCCCAGCAATAGTACTTGATAATCTGATGGACATAGTTTATCTCAATTATGCCAGTAATTCCTTTCAGGTATTAACTAACTGATACAACAGTGACCGATACTTCTTTTGTTATAGCAAAGCAATGTATTCACTTCCCCTTGAATGCAGGGAGTCAGGCAGCAGGCATATTTGCTCTCATTGTAGTATTTCCACAGGTATGGGGTTCAACCAATTCTATCCACATAGCCATCAGAATGTCCAGTCAGTGACTAGATGTATTCAATAATAGGAAAGGATTCGCCTTCATGAACCTGCATATCATCACAATTGGGAGAAAATGCAGATTTGTGCATGTTATCCAGGCAGCTGTCTCATTGCCTACCTTTGAGAATACTCATAGGTGCCTGTGCAATCAATGTCCCTCAGCATCTATATAGATGGTTTATCGATGACAAACATGGCTCCCTCCTACCCTGACATGACACCTGTAAGTGAATCCTTAAACCCAAGCTGAGGAGGGCTATAATGCTGCAGAACTTCCATAAGCTCCATTGTGGAGCAGAGCACTGGCCTCTTGAAAATGAGATTCACATGCCCGAACTGGGTAGGCAGTGCACTGTAGATCGCCCGAGACAATGGCTTGTCATGCCCTCCCACTCATCAACCCGGTGGTGGTGGTGGAGGGGGGAACGGGAAGAGGGTGTATGTTGAGAGAGGAAATTATGCAGGAGCAAGAGGAAACATTTGATGAGGAAGCCGAAGTTGAGCTTCCTGAGACAGACCAGGAGACCCCAAACAGACAGCAAGAACATGGGGATATGGTCTGGTGAGCCAGATAAATGACAAACTTTCTAGCTGACCTCCTCCTGCAGGCTGTGATACATGGACAGGCTTCTTTTAATGTTGTGTTGGCTATGTACCAGCTGGCTGGGAGCATACCTCATTGACCAAGAGAATCTAATTTGCATAACTGTTTGCAATGAAGGCTATGTCATTGTCTTTATCTGCTTGCAATAGGAGCACTTTTTGAAGAAGGAATCTGAATGCACAAACATTGGCTTTGCAGTATATGTGCACAATTGCAGTTGCTAAATAATGGATCCTCTCATGGACAGGGGATCATCAGGGTGGAAGAATTATGGGCCATGCCTTGAACAAATAGTAAGCAGAATAAGGAACAAAAACGTTGGAGAAGGTTCCAAATCTCTGTCATATGCTACCTCTATAGTCATTTACATTAGTTCCTCACTATCCCTACTGTACTGTAGACTGTTTGAATCCTTAAGTGTACCCTTGCCGTGGCTGAGACTTTTCAAATTCCTCTGCTTCCACTACCATGAGCTGCACACATGCAAACATTTCTCTCCCAAAGAATATGGGCAATCATATCTCAGAGAGATGTTGTCTCTCTCATACACTGAGAATGCTCAGGTTGGCAATTGAAACCTCAACCATGGCAAAGACCTTAACACCCTACACCCTGTAGATGTCAGGCAAATTTCTCCATCATTTTCATTAATTGGCTGATCCAGAAATCCAGGATAGAAAAAGGAGAAAAAGACTTATTTCACCAGAACGGCTACCTTCTGGGAAGAAAGTGCAGGCAATTAAATATTGTCCAGGTATGGTTAAGTGTCAACAGCAACGTCTACAAAAAACAATGTCCTCCATGAATAATATTTAGAATCAAAAAGATCCTCTGGCGGAGAAATGATCCAAGGATCAGAACCAGAGTCAATAGTTCTTAAACAAAAGACTTTTCACTCTTCCAAATTTGAAGAGAATAGGTTATGAGAAAAGTGTGAAATGCCCAGACCACAGTCATATCTGAATCCAGAGGTCTGAGAAGAGTTAGGATAGTGACAAATGCAATGTAGTTATACACATGATAGATTAACTAAGAAGGGGGGAGCTGTTGTATAAGGTAATGGTTTCGAAGTGGTTAATGTTCAAGCTATATTGGCTCTACCCTTTCTTCTGATGTCACAGTCTGTGGCTCGAGACAAGGAGTAATACTCTAAATTTCAAAGGCCTGAGATCTGTCCTAGGTCTGTAAAATGCAAATGATTATACCTGATCAAATACTTATTGTTGTACTTATTGTTAACACACAATAAACCTCATTACTGTCTAGGAACAGTGCCTGTTCTGTAGTCTATGGGGGCATGTTCTTTACCACTAATCACTCAAGTGGCCTAAGGCAGAGAGAAGACAAAGAGGACTGATGGCAACATACTACCTCAAACTATCCTTATCCAGTGCTATACACTGATAGTGCTTGAAAACACCATATTGCAGTTAAGTAGTCATCGGAGGCTGAGGGGTGACCATACGGAGGTTTACAAAATTATGAGGGGCACAGATAGGATAAATAGGCAAAGTCTTTTCCCTGGGGACGGACAGTCCAGAACCAGAGGGCATAGGTTTAGGGTGAGAGAGGAAAGATATAAAAGAGACCTAAGGGGCAACATTTTCATGCAGAGGGTGGTATGTGTATGGAATGAGCTGCTGGAGGATGTGGTGAAGGCTGATGCAATTGCATCATTTAAGAGGCATTTGGATGGGTATATGAATAGGAAGGGTTTGGTGGAATATGGGCCAGGTTCTGGCAGGTGGGAGTAGATTGGGTTGGGATATCTGGTCGGCATGGACAGGTTGGACCGAAGGGTCTGTTTCTATGCTGTACATCTCTATGACTCTATGACTTGCATACCAGAGAAGGCAGTGAAAAAATCAGGAAACTGAATGTTTCTGCAGGAAAAGGTTGGGAAAGTAAAAACTCTGCACTGCTTGGCTGAAGATAGTCCAAATAAGCTTCAGAGAATTGGGGGGTATTTCTCGGTACGAGTTTATATCTGGGAAAACGTGACAGTATCAAGATTACTCCTTGCTGCTTAAATTTCTATTGAATTCCTTGCAGCCAACTGTCCACTTCAACTCAATTAACACAGTTAAAGGATTTCTGAGTTTGAAGGGTCAGCTGATTGGGATGCTGCAGTTTCTTCAACCTAGCCATTCATCACCAGTTAACAAAGCCTTTAGCTTGGACTTCTCTGCACTGAACCTCTCCCCCAATAATAGCAAGAAAAGAGTAAGCAATTGTTCCCCTCTGCACTATCGACAAGGCAGCTGGTCTTAACCCTGGAAACATCACCCAAAGCCAACACGGAAAAGGATAGAGCTCCTCCTGCCCCATTGTTGGCCGGCGGTGTCTCTTCCTCCTCAGTTCCAGGGCCCCGGACATCGATCCTCATCACGGATCTCCGCGCATGGGATCTGCACTCAGCCATTCGCATCGCTCTCGCCCGCTGCACTGGCTCAGATGCTCTGCTGCACTGGGAGGAAGGGGTGGGGGTTTGGAAGTAGGGTTGGGGAGCAGTGGTGTGATGTGTCTCGAAAGGTATTCTAGGTGCCCTATACACCCCCGCCCACACCAACAGCTATTGTGTGCTGGGAATGTGTGCGTGTGTATGCGGATGTATGGAGGGGGGAAAAGAAAGACTAATTTCTTCTCCCTCTAATAGTTTGTTCTGCTGTGTGTCTCTCTTTTTGACAAATGGTTTGTGCCCACTTGTGTATGTAAACTGCAGTCGCTCCCAATTGTTTTAAGTGTTGATCTAAAGTAAGGATCTGACAATAAAAAGGTTGCTAATCTTTTAGGCTTCCTACAGCGAGGCTGCACTTTGTTGCTTGCAGTCATAGAGTCATAGAGATGTACAGCATGGAAACAGACCCTTCGGTCCAACCCGTCTATGCTGACCAGATATCCCAATCCAATCTAGTCCCACCTGCCAGCACCTGGCCCATATCCCTCCAAACTCTTCCTATTCATATACCCATCAAAATGCCCCTTAAATGTTGCAATTGTACCAGTCTCCACCACATCCTCTGGCAGCTCATTCCATACACGTACCACCCTCTGCATGAAAAAGTTGCCCCTTAGGTCTACTTTATATCTTTCCCCTCTCACCCTAAACCTATGCCCTCTAGTTCTGGTCTCCCCGACCCAGGGAAAAGACTTTGTCTATTTACCCTATCCATGCCCTTCATAATTTTGTAAACCTCTATAAGATCACCCCTCAGCCTCCGACACTCCAGGGAAAACAGCCCCAGCCTGTTCAGCCTCTTCCTGTAGCTCAGATCCTCCAACCCTGGCAACATCCTTGTAAATCTTTTCTGAACCCTTTTCAAGTTTCACAACATCTTTCCGATAGGAAGGAGACCAGAATTGCACGCAATATTCTAACAGTGACCTAATCAATGTCCTGTACAGCCGCAACATGACCTCCCAACTCCTGTAATCAACATTCTGACCAATAAAGAAAAGCATACCAAACACCTTCTTCACTAGCCTATCTACCTGAGACTCCACTTTCAAGGAGCTATAAACCTGCACTCCAAGGTCTCTTTGTTCAGCAACATTCCCTAGGACTTACCATTAAGTGTACAAGTCCTGCTAGGATTTACTTTCCAAAATGCAGCACCTCGCATTTATCTGAATTAAACTCCATCTACCACTTCTCAGCCCATTGGCCCATCTGGTCCAGATCATGTTGTAATCTGAGGTAACACTCTTCACTGTCCACTACACCTCCAATTTTGGTGTCATCTGCAAATTTACTAACTGTACCTCTTATGCTTGCATCCAAATCATTTATGTAAATGATCAAAAGTAGAGGATCCAGCACCGATCCTTGTGGTACTCCACTGGTCACAGGCCTCCAGCCTGAAAAACAACCCTCCACCACCACCCTCTGTCTTCTACCTTTGAGCCAGTTCTGTATCCAAATGGCTAGTTCTCCCTGTATTCCATGAGATCTAACCTTGCTAATCAGTCTCTCATGGGGAACCTTGTTGAACGCCTTACTGCAGTCCATATAGATCACATCTACCGCTCTGCCCTCATCAATCTTCTTTGTTACTTCTTCAAAAAACTCAATCAAGTTTGTGAGACATGATTTTCCATGCACAAAGCCATGTTGACTATCCCGAATCAGTCCTTGCCTTTCCAAATACATGTACATCCTGTCCCTCAGGATTCCCTCTAACAACTTGCCCACCACCGAGGTCAAGCTCACCGGTCTATAGTTCCCTAGCTTGTCTTTACCGCCCTTATTAAACAGTGGCACCACGTTTGCCAACCTCCAGTCTTCCGGCACCTCACCTGTGACTATCGATGATACAAATATATCAGCAAGAGGCCCAGCAATCACTTCTCTAGCTTCCATCCGGAGTTCTCGGGTACACCTGATCATGTCCTGGGGATTTACCCACTTTTAACTGTTTCAAGATATCCAGCACTTCCTCCTCTGTAATCTGGAAATTTTGCAAGATGTCATCATCTATTTCCCTACAGTCTATATCTTCCATATTCTTTTCCACAGTAAATACTGATGCAAAATATTCATTTAGTATCTCCCCCATTTTCTGTGGCTCCACACAAAGGCCGCCTTGCTGATCTTTGAGGGGCCCTATTCTCTCCCTAGTTACCCTTTTGTCCTTAATGTATTTGTAAAAATCCTTTGGATTCTACTTAATTCTACTTGCCAAAGCTATCTCATGTCCCTGTTTTGCTCTCCTGATTTCCCTCTTAAGTATAATCCTACTTTCTTTATACTCTTCCAAGAATTCACTCAATCTATCCTGTCTATACCTGACATTTGCTTCCTTCTTTTTCTTAACCAAACCCTCAATTTATTTAGTCATCCAGCATTCCCTATACTTACCAGCCTTTCCTTTCACCCTGACAGGAATATACTTTCTCTGGATTCTTGCTGGTATGTATAGGTATGTATAGGTATAATTCTTAGGGCTGAAGGTATCAAAGAGCATTGGGAAAACGCAGAAACAGGGCAGCAAGTTGGATGATCAGCCATGATTATATTGAATGGGGGAGACAGGCTCAAAGGACTGAATGGGCTACTTCTATTTTCTCTCTTTCTATTTACAGCATGTGAAACTGATAGAAGACGGTATGTCCACAGATTGATTAAACTTTCAAAGGATATTATTACAAAACTTCACAAGTATGAACAAATTATAGAGACTTGCTGTAGGCAAAATGTATCACAAACATTTAACAGCATCTTCTATTCATGCCTTCAATGTTCAATTTGTAAAATATGTAATGACTGTTCAGTCTGCAGAATCATTATTTAAAGAGAACTTTCATGTAAAACCTTTCAAGGTAATTTGAAAATGAACAAGATTTAATGGATTTTTTTTAAAGCAGTGCACTTTTATGATCTGAAATCATAGTGTGGTGGAAGCAAATTCATCAGTGTCTTTTAAAAGAGAATTGAATACGTCATTCCACATGGAAACAAACCCTTTGGTCCAACCAGTCCATGCCAAATGTAATCTCAAACTAAACTCGTCCCACCTGCCTGCCCCTGGCTCGTATCCCTCCAAACCTTTCCTGTTCACGTACTTATCCAAATGTCCTTTAAACACTGTAATTATATCCACATCCATCACTTTCTCAGGAAGTTCATTTCACACCTGAACCACCTTCTGTGTAAATAAATTGTCCCTCCTATCTTTTTTAAATCTCTTTCCTCTCACCTTAAAAATATGCCCCCTAGTCTTGAAATACCCCATCCTAGGGAAATTACAACTACCATTAAATCTATCTATACCCTTTATTAACTTTTAAACTTCTATAAGGTCACCTTTCAACCTCCCACACTCCAGTGAAAAAAATCCCATCTGATCCACCTTATCCAGCCTTTCTTTATAACTCACCTTGAAAAGGAAAATGCTCCTGGGTTATGGGGAAATAGCTGGAACAAACTTAATTCCCCTTTTAAAGAACTGGAAGAGATGGAATGGGCTGAATGGCCACTTCTGGTGCTGTATAATTTTGTAATAACCTTACCAAATGAAAGGGCAAATTTATTTGAAGAGAATGACAATATTCTGATGAAGGGTTTCATATGAAACATGAACTTATATTTTTCTCTATCATGCATTTCTAGCAGTTTATACTTTGAACCTGATTTTAGTTTCTTTTCTGATGCTAATGTGGCTTGTTCTCTCATGAGAGGATTTGTCCCTGGTTGAGAAAGGACCTCCAACAGACGAATGATTTGAAATCTACTCAATCTTTTACACTGCAAACCAAACCAATTTTGTTTGATACTGTTTCAGGCTGAAGTGCAAGGCTTTCAGATATATTATAGTTTTATTCTCTTCATTATTTATTCTAAGAGTGAAAAATGCAAAGTGTGCTGAATGTGGCAAAATGCTGTTTGTGTTTTGGATGAACCTTTTTACCAATGAAGTGTGGATAATCCCTGAGAGACCATTAAATCCAAGAAACTCAGTCTTAATGTCAGTTCTTTTAGCCCAAGATTTTCTTTCATTTTAATGAATCATGTCATGGACCCATGAATTGGAAATGTGACTAAATCCCATTATGTGCTTCTTACACACAAAGTGCTATGCTGGGAGGGCTGAAGGTAGACTAAAATAAATAATCATGTGCCACAACTCGACACTTTAACTCTATCATTGTGATTTTTGAGTTTTCCACATGAGCTATCTTCAAGTTCCACCTGATGAAGCCATCAATTCTATAACAATTGACATCAAATTGTCATTAGTCTTGAACTGAGACCTGTGGCTGACAAGAAATGTCTTGAGATGAATAAAATTGATTCCGGACTCCAACATTATAACAACAACTTGCATTTATATAGCATTTTAATGCAGAAATGACCCAACAGCCTAGTATTAGAAATAGAATATGAAAATTTATTCCTTTTTTTTAAGACTGATTCAAAACTAAGTCCCACAGGCAGGTGCAGGGCGGCACAATGGCTCACTGGTTAGCACTACAACCTCATAGCACCAGGGTCCCAGGTTTGATACCAGCCTTGGGTGACTGTCTGTATGAAGTCTGCACATTCTCCCTGTGTCTGCGTGGATTTCCTCCCACAATCCAAACACGTGCAGGTCAGGTGAATTGCCCATAGTGTTAGGTGCATTAGTCAGAGGGAGATGGGTCTGGGTGGGTTACTCTTTGGAGGGTCGGTGTGGATTTGTTGGGCCAAAGGGCCTGTTTCCACACTGGCAACACATAGGGGTGTGGGTGGGTTGGGCTTCGGCGGGTTGGGGCAGCACGGTGGCACAGTGGTTAGCACTGCTGCCTCACAGCGCCTGAGACCCGGGTTCATTTCCCAACTCAGGCGCCAGACTGTGTGGAGTTTGCACGTTCTCCCCGTGTCTGCGTGGGTTTCCTCCGGGTGCTCCGGTTTCCTCCCACAGTCCAAAGATGTGCGGGTCAGGTAAATTGGCCATGCTAAATTGCCCGTAGTGTTAGGTAAGGGGTAAGTGTAGGGGTGTGGGTGGGTTGCGCTTCGGCGGGTCGTTGTGGACTTGTTGGGCCGAAGGGCCTGTTTCCACACTGTAAGTAATCTAATCTAATCACACTGTAGGGAGTCTAACCTAAAAAAATGTGCTCACCCATTGCATTATTTGCATAGTCAATCTGTCAACCCTCAGACTTTAAAAGTTTGGTATTTGTTTATTAGTTTGTGTATATTTGTCTGTTCTAACAGTATGATAATTAGAGATTTCATGACAATTACCTTAATGTGTAACTTCATGTTCTTGAACCTTGTCCAAATACAAGAATTGATGCCAAAAAAGCATATTTGTTTATTGGCAGCATTTCTCCTTCCAATGGTTTGGTTTATTGTTTGACAATATTCATCTAAGCGCCCCTTGACTACAAGAGGTCTATTCATTCAGTTTCATTTTTAATTAAAACATTTAATGATTAACTGAGGTCCATAGATTTGAGCCTACTAGTATACAATGGATATTGTTTTGCTGTTCTACACCTTTTGATGTCTCTGCAACCAATCCATGAGCTATAATGCTCTTATCTTCTGAACAGTAGTGAGTGCAATTGATGAATGAGGTTCACTGAATAGCATGTTTAAAATGTTTTGGAAAAAATACAATGCTTAATTAGAGACTGTGATTTCTTTTTTTTTGAGTCTTCTAAGTGAGGTCACTTATGTTGTGACTGTTTTGTTTAGTTAATTTAAATATTGGAATCCACACATATGACATTACATTATAGAGTCAGATCTTTAGCAAGACATCACACTAAACAATCCAGAATCAGCACTAAATTTTAACATATTTCATTATTATGTTGTGCATATATGGATCTTATGAATCATAAGCTTGTTTTGCTTGATCCAGTGTAAGCATTCAGAAACAGATCCTTTGGTCCAACTCAAACATGCCAACCAAATTTCTCAAACTAAACTTGTCTCACTTTCCTGCATTTGACACATATCCCTCTAAACCTTTCCTATTCATGTGTCTATCCAAATGTTTTTTAAATGTTATAACAGTACCTGCATTTACCACATCTGCTGGAAGTTCATTTCTCTCTGTGAAACAGTTGGCTCCCCGGTCTCTTTTAAATCTTTCTCCTCTCACCTTAACAATATGCCCCTAGTTTTGAACAGTCCCAATCCTAGGGAAAAGACCCTTGCTATTCATCTTATTGATGCCTCTCATGATTTTAGATACTTTCAAGCTAATTTTATCTTTCACCTGAAATTTAATCCAGATGATACTAAACCCCAGTATATCAATATCTTCTAATTGTTCTATTGCTATGGGTAAATGATCCACTCTAATTGTTACAATAAACATCAGTGACTATTCTAGACCATTAAAGACATACATGTGTACATTTCACACATCTCATCATCGCTTTAATATTAAGGAAAATACTTGCTCTTAGGCCTATTTATAAAATTATCCCATATTCAGTAGAAAGATGCTTTAAGTCATTGCTCACTGTGTACTGATAACACAGACAAAGTTTCCTAGGTGGACAATGGTACTTATTAGCAAGTAATTGCTGAACACAATGACTGATTCCATAAACAGCCCAGGATATTGAGGTACACAAGGAGTATGGAGCTTCATTTCTCCAATGAGCAGTTACATTTCTTCATCTTTTCACTTTTTCAATATTATGCTAAAACATTGTTCTTTTGCTTAACTGAACTAGAATGATTATTTATGGTGATGGACCAGACCATTCGATCAATCATCTTTTACACATCTCTTTGATTTTCATTTCCAGAAGCCAATGGAGATAAGGCTTGGAGTAATTGTATAACAAGTGTCTAATGTAACATCATCCTCTACACACCATTGCTGAAGTCAAACATCACCACTTAGAAGTCCACAACTTTTAAGATTAATGCTACTCCATCCATAAATCTCTAATGGTACATTTTGCTGCAGGGAAAAGATTTATTAAAATGCAAGGTAGAAGCAATTTGCTGTTACCACTATCCCTCATGGGCAATGATCTGTTCATTTAAAAATTGGGAAAAGCTCTAAAAAAATTACTGATTTAGGTTATCCAGATATTCTTTGGATTTGGTGCAGCAACAAAAGATGTTCTGAAAATAAGCCTGAATCCGTTCAACAGTAAGGAATTGCCTTCAGAACAGATTCTGGACTATCAGTGTTTTCTGATTTGTAAACAAAACAGTGAAAATAGTATGCAAAAATATACAGACACACACACTCCCAAACTCACACATGCACCCTCTCACAGACTTAGACCCCTTTACACTCATGCACACATATACACTCTCTCTTACAAACACTCACAACCTCTACACACACACACACACACACACACACACACACACACACACACACACACACACACACACACACACACACACACAAAAACCCACATGCACACATACACATATACGTTTGTGGGGTGAATTTGTACTTGCAGAGTTACATTGTACTTTGCTCAAAAACTGCTTGCAACCATGTAAGACTCTGTTAGCACATTTTTTTAGATTAGAATCAGTCTAAACATTATGGCACAGACCGGGAACCCAGGGGGCTGACACCTTCAACATCTTCCCTGGGCTGACATCAATTGTTAAAGTTAACCTGAGAATGTAATTTTTTTAAAAAGTATCGTGATTTACATATGAAAGAAGTGAAACTATCATGGTCATTCTAACAGATGAGAGACTTAACAAACAATCACGGTATTTTTCAATGTATAACTTCAGTTACATCACACTGTAAACTTTTGCTATAAATTCTGTGTCTTACAATTATGTCCTCCACAACCACCTGATGAAGGAGCAGCGCTCCGAAAGCTAGTGCTTTCAATTAAACCTATTGCGTGATTTTTAACTTTGTATACCGCAGTCCAACACTGGCACCTTCAAATCATGAACCTCAATCTGAGTTATCAAAGATCTTGTGACAGGCACCCAACATCAACCCCATGCCTTTGAATATAACAGTTGCACTTACATAAACAAATACCATGGCCTGATGTTTTATCTATTGATGTATATTCAGTTCCCAATAGTTAATAACTGGTCCTAATCTGGAATTAAGTGATGGAAAATTCAAATTTGATGGAAGGATGGAATAAATGGTAATTAATTGATCTCTCATTAATCAGATAGACCATAAATTTGAATTTCTGCCACAATTAGACACCTGAATTTGTATATCAGGTCTGCTGCATTTTGGGAAAGCAAATCTTAGCAGGACTTATACACTTAATGGTAAGGTCCTAGGGGGTGTTGCTGAATGTGAGACCTTGGAGTGCAGGTTCATAGCTCCTTGAAAGTGGAGTCACAGGTAGATAGGATAGTGAAGAAGGCATTTGGTATGCTTTCCTTTATTGGTCAGAGTATTGAGTACAGGAGTTGAGAGGTCATATTGCAGTTGTACAGGACATTAGTTAGGCCACTGTTGGAATATTGTGTGCAGTTCTGGTCTTCTTCCTATCGGAAAGATGTTGTAAAACTTGAAAGGGTTCAGAAAAGATTTATAAGGATGTTGCCAGGGTTGGAGGGTCTGAGCTACAGGGAGAGGCTGAACAGGCTGGGGCTGTTTACCCTGGACCATCGGAGGCTGAGGGGTGACCTTATAGAGGTTTACAAAATTATGAAGGGCATGGATAGGGTAATAGACAAAGTCTTTTCCCTGGGGTCAGAGAGTCCAGAACCAGAGAGCATAAGTTTAGGGTGAGAGGGGAAAAATGTAAAAGAGACCTAAGGGGCAAGTTTTTCACACAGAAGGTGGTACGTGTATGGAATGAGCAGCCAGAGGATGTGGTGGAGGCTGGTACAATTGCAACATTTAAGAGGCATTTGGATGGGTATATGAATAGGAAGGGTTTGGAGGGATTTGGGCCAGGTGCTGTGGCAGGTGGGACTAGATTGGGTTGGGATATCTGGTCAGCGTGGACAGGTTGGACCGAAGGGTCTGTTTCCATGCTGTACATCTCTATGACTCTATGACTCTATTTGCGATTATAGGACAGTTTTGGGTGGGTGAATTGACTGCCAGTGGTGCGAGCAAAATACAGTGTGCTAACAAAACTTAAAAGATTGTTGAATTAAAGCAAAGTATTTCAATAAGGCAACAAAAATACTGAAATCCTTTCGAGAAAAGATAAAAGTCCATCTTAATCTATTAATAATCTTAACTAGGACTGAAAGAGCAAGGTATTAATAAGTGACTCAGGTAGTCAAACTCCAGGAATCTGCAGGCAATTGATTAAAAAAAAGTAGCCTCATTTGATAGACACTGGAAGCAATGGTGCATGTGCCAATTAGAAACCTAACACCTCTGCTCCATTTCACAGGAACAATCTCATATGTCTACATGCCCAGCAGGAGATAGTACCCACACTAGGTTGTTATGAATCTATTGATAAAACTGCTGGATGCTAACAGCAGTGATCCTTGCAGCAGATATCTATACTCTACTTTTGGTTCTATTTTTCTACTGACTCTGATCTTGTCACCTACAGACATTGCAATTTAGATTTATCAGTGTCTGTGAATACAATCTGACATACTTTCCTGAAGAAGGGCTTATGCCCGAAATGTTGATTCTCCTGCTCCTTGGATGCTGCCTGACCTGCTTCGTTTTTCCAGCCACACATTTTCAGCTGTGATCTCCAGCATCTGCAGTCCTCACTTTTTCATACTTTCCTTAATGCAAAGTATGAAGACGTGTTAATTAGTGTTTTTCAGAAGTTGCATCAAGGCTTTTAGATATATTTGTGCCTTGGGTTGGCTTTTGATTGACTTGATTTATTATCAGCACATGTTAGCCAGACAAGTGATACCTTAGATACGTGTATCAGGGCAATAGAACAGAATGCCGAATATAATGTTAGAGCAATAGTGAAGGCACAGAGAAAGATCTAATATATGAGAGATCTGTTCTTAAGACTGATAACAGCAGGGAAGAAGCTGTTCTTAAATCTAATGGTACATTTTTTCAAACTTTTGTATCTTCTGCCCAATGGAAGCCGGTGGAAAGGAATATAAATGGAATAGGAGGGGTCTTTGCTTATGTTGGCTACTTTCCCAAGGCAGCAGAAAGTGTAGACAAAGTCAATGGAAGGAAGGCTGGTTTTCATGATGGACTGGGCTATGTTCACAACTCTCTGTAATTTCTTGTGGTCTTGGGCAGAGTAGTTGCCACATCAACCTGTGACACATCTGGATAGGATGCTTTCTATTGTGTATCTATAAAAATTAAGAGTCATTTTGGATGTACTGAATTTCCTTTGCTTTCTTAGGGAAATAGAAGCATTGGCTGGGACCACTGCTTTTCGTCATTTATATAAATGATATGAATGTGAACATAGGCAGGATAGTTAGTAAGTTTACAGTTAACACCAAAATTGGAGGTGCAGAGGGTAATAAAGAAAGTTACCTCAAAGTACAATAGGGTGTTGATCAGATGAGCCAATGGGCTGAGAAGTGACAGATGGAGTTTAATTTAGATAAATGTGAGGTGCTGCATTTTGGAAAACCAAATCAGGGCAGGACTTATGCACGTAATGGTAAGATCCCGGGGAGTTGTTGCTGAACAAAGAGACCTTGGAGTGTAAGTTCATAATTCCTTGAAAGTGAAGTTGCAGTTAGATAGGATAGTGCAGGTGTTTGGTGTGCTTACCTTTATTGCTCAGTACATTGAGTATAGGAGTTCGGAGGTCATGCTGCGGCTGTACAGGACATTGGTGAGGCCACTTTTACAACACTATTTACAACACCACTGACATTTGTGTCATCAGCAAACGTACTAACCCATCCTTCCACTGCTTCATCTAAGTAATTTATGAAAACTACAAAGAGCAGAGGCTCAAGAATAGATCCCTGCGGGACACCACTGGTCACTGACTTCCAGATGGAATACTTTCCATCCACTACCACTCGCTGTTCTTTTGGCCAGTCAATTCTGTATCCAGACAGTCAAATTTCCCTGTATCTCATATCCCTTAACTTCCTGAATGAGCTTACCTTATCAAATGCCTTACTGAAATCCATACACACCACATCCTTTGCTCAACCTTTGTCAACTTGTCTTGTCACATCCTCAGAGAACTCAATAAAGCTTGTGATTCTGGTCTTCCTCCTATAGGATGTTTCAAAAAAGGTATACAAGGATGTTATGAGGATTGGAAGGTTTGAGCTATAGGGAGAGGCTGAATAGGCTGGGGCTGTTTTCCCTGGAGCATCGGAGGCCAAGGGGTGACCTTGTACAGAATAGGGTAAATAAATAAAGTCTTTTCCTTGGATTGGGGAGTGCAGACTAGAGGACATAGTTTAGGGTAAGAGGCAAAAAATTTAAAGGTGCCTAAGGAGCAACTTTTCCTTGCAGAGGGTGGTACGTGTATAGAGGATTTCTGGGTTGGTAGGAAATAACTCAAAAATGGACTGAGGCGAGCTAGGAGGGGGCATGAGAAAGCCTTGGTGGGTAGGACTAGAGAAATCCCAAAGGAGTTCTACACATACATGAGGAATAAGAGAGTCATCAGGGAGAGGGGGAGCCGATCAGGGATAGTGGAGGGAACTTGTGCCTGGAGTCTGAAGAGGTAGCGGAAGCTCTAAATAAGTTTTTTGCTACAATATTCACGAGAGAGAAGGACCTTGTTGACAGTGAGAACACCGTGGACCAGGCTAGTAGGCTTGAACAGAGTGATATTAAGAAGGTGGATGTGCTGGAAATTCTGGGAAGCAGCAAGATAGTTAAGTTCCCAAGGCCGGACCAAATATATCCAGGAAGTATTTACGGGAAGTGATGAATGAGATTGCTGTGCCTCTGGAGATGACCTTTGCATCCTCACTCTCCACGGTGGTAGTACCAGGTGATTGGTGGGATGCGAATGTTGTTCCTTTGTTCAAGAAAGGGGATAGGAAATCCCTGGGAATTACAGACCAGTCAATCTTATGTCTGTGGTAAGCAAGGGACTGAAAAGGATTCTGAGAGATGGGATTTATGACTATTTGGAAAAACATAGTTTGTTTAAACATAGTCAGCATGGCTTTGCATCACAAGCCTTATTGAGTTCTCTGAGGATGTAACGAGACAAGTTGACAAAGGTTGAGCGAAGGATGTGGTGTATATGGATTTCAGTAAGGCATTTGATAAGTAAGGTAAGCTCATTCAGGAAGTTCAGGGATATGAGATACAGGGAAATTTGGCTGTCTGGATACAGAATTGGCTGGCCAAAAGAACAGCGAGTGGTAGTGGATGGAAAGTATTCCACCTGGAAGTTGGTGACCAGTGGTGTCCCACAGGGATCTATTCTTGAGCCTCTGCTCTTTGTAGTTTTCATAAATTACTTAGATGAAGCAGTGGGAGGATGGGTTAGTACGCTTGCTGATGACACAAATGTCAGCGGTGTTGTAAATAGTGTCGAGGGCTATTGCAGACTACAACACGACACTGACAGGATGCAGAGCTGAGCTGAGAAGTGGCAGATGGAGTTGAACCTGGAGAAATGCAAAGTGATTAATTTTGGAAGGTCAAATTTGAATGCTGAATACAGGGTTAAAGCCAAATACCTTGCAGTGTGGAGGAACAGCAAGATCTTGGGGCCCACATACATAGATCTCACAAAGTTACAACCCAAGTTTACAGGGCTGTTAAGAAGGCGTATGGTGTTTTGGTTTTCATTAACAGGGGGATTAAGTTTAAGAGCCATGAGGTTTTGCTGCAGCTGTATAAAACCCTGGTTGGACCACACTTGGAATATTGTGTCCAGCTCTGGTCGCCTCATTATGGGAAGAATGTAGATGCTTTAGGGTGGGTGCAGAGGAGATTTACCAGGATGCTGCCTGGATTGGAGGGCTGGCCTTATGAAGAGAGTTTGACTAAGCTAGGGCCTTTCACACTGGAGAAAAGGAAGAGAGATGACTTGATAGAGGTGTATAAGGTAATGAGAGACATAGATAGAGTAGATAGCCAGAGACTTTTCCCCAGGGCAGAAATGATTGTCACGAGGGAGCATAATTTTATGATGATTGGAGGAAGGTGTAGGGGAAATGTCAGAGGTAGGTTCTTTATGCAGTGAATGGTGGTTGCGTGGAATGCACTGCCAATGGAGGTAGTAGAATCAGAGACATTAGGGACATTTAAGCAACTGCTAGACTAGCACATGGGCAGCAGTAAATTGAGGGTGTGTAAGTTAAGTTGATCTTAGATTAAGATAAATACTCAGCACAACATCGTGGGCCAAAGTGCCTGTGCTGTGCTGTACTATCCTATGTTCTATGTAATTTAGGAGTTCAAAAGTAGGACCAAATTTGACAGTGAACAAAGGATATTCTGTTTCAACAAGTTGGTATATTAGTAACTAAGGGTCACAATTTCAAGATTGCCAGCAAGAGAGCTAGGAGTGAGAGCAGGAGAAACTTCGTTACTCAGAGAGCTGTTAGTATTTGGAATGAGTTGTCTGGGATTGTCGTGGAGGTGGATTCCATAGGAGGTTTCAGAAAAAAGCTGGGTCTCTATTTGAAACTGATGAAGTTAGAGGACTACAGCGATAGAGCTGAAGAATGGGACTAACTGGGAGCTCTTGTGGAAGCCAGTACAAACATGATGGGTCAAATGGCCTCCTACAGTACTGTAAAACTCTTATGATTTATGTTAAATTGACAATGTTTATAAAAGTTCTATGGCAAGATTTACTCTCAGCAGTGTTTTCATCCTTGCCAGTTGGATCCAAGTTAAGAGCAATTTCTTTTTGCTATGGCTACATGCTGACTCATAACTCAATTTTAAATGCCAAGCTCATTTCATATTAGACCCCTTGCTTGCAGTCTGACATAGGATTTCTGATTTAAGACTCTGTAGTTTGAGGAGCGGTTACATGCATTATAAACAATCATTCATTCACAATTACACAGATGCAGCAAGGGGACAGTCAATGATGGTCAATAAATGTCAGTCTTGCCAGGAACACTTAAACCCATTGAATTAATTTTAAAAATATTTCTGTCAGACTGTGTTTTGCACAGCTTCAAGTGATTCTTGCAGATTATTCCATTGAGATAGTCGATACCTTGTGAAATCAATGTCGTTAGCACTGTGGCAAATGAATTGTGAGGGTACACAATGTGAAAAACAGCAATGTGCTGCAGTCTGGTAAGTTTAAATGTTCCAAAACTTATTTGATTAACTACAGAGAGAAAGTGATTGTGTACAAGGGAGTAGAATGAGTGAAGAGGAAGGGTAGTTGAGCAGATAAAGGGCTAGGATGGATGCTGGAGTAAGGAGGTATAGTGGGTGAGGGGCAAGGTGCATTAGAAAAAGTGATAGGGACAGTGGAAGTTAGGGATGGTGGCAGAGTGGTAGCTGGGTGGATCAATAGGGTGACAGATAGCTGAAGAGGTTGATAGTCTAAGGACAGCTGTGTGAAATGGGTGGGAAGGGAGTAGTTGGGTCAGACTGGTGGGGAAATGTGAGGGGGTCATTGGGGAGTTAAGTGTTCAATGGATAAATTGGGAATAGGGACTAAGAAGATATAGAGACATAGAGTCTGACAACATGGAGACAGGCCAGTCATAGAGCCATAGAGGCTGACAACATGGAGACAGGCCCTTTGGCCCAAACTGGTCCAAGCGGCCATGTGTGTAGTTAATTAGGTGTGAGACTGAGTGTGGCAAGTGCTAAGTGTTTCATCACAATGGTAGGTAGGAGACAGGACAGGCGCTGTGAGGCAGCAGTGCTAACCACTGTGCCACCATGCCACCCACGATGGCTGGGCTAGTTCTGTTTCTGGTAAGTGTCATCGCCCTAGAAAGTTGATAGTTAGAGATTCATGAATGGCAATGCCAATGAACATCAAGAGGTGATACTTAGATTCTCTCTTATTTGAGATGGG
Source organism: Hemiscyllium ocellatum (assembly GCF_020745735.1). Taxonomy (NCBI): domain Eukaryota; kingdom Metazoa; phylum Chordata; class Chondrichthyes; order Orectolobiformes; family Hemiscylliidae; genus Hemiscyllium; species Hemiscyllium ocellatum. The sequence continues at coordinate 47,987,945 of NC_083415.1, forward strand.
TGTTACCTGCCACTTGGGTAATGGGAATTTAACTTGCCATTTAACTGCTCAAGCCTGGATGTCGTCCATGTTTTGCTGCGTATAGACACAGACCTCATCAATCTCGGAGATGTTGTGAATGATACTGATCATTGTGAAATATTGGAGACTATCCTCACTTCAGCTACTTCATCAATAACCTCCTGTCCGCCATATGAAGTTGGTTGGTCCCAGGACACTATGGTGCAGAACACTTGCAGTGATGTTTTGGGACTGAGATAATTGACCTCCAACAACATCCTGCTTTGTGCTAGGTATGAATATAACAAGTTTCTCCCAGTTCTCATTGTCTATAATTTTATTATAGTTCCTCAGTGCCACACTCAGATGTGATACAATGGTGATATTAAGAGCATGTCTCCTAACAGTGTACTGGCACACTGACTGCTAGACAGAACACAATATCCTCCTACATTGTTCTTTGAATCAGGATTGAATCTCTGGCTTGGTGGTAATGGTAGAGTGAGGCATATATTATGCCTTGAGGTTACAGACAGTAGTTGAATACAATTCTGCAGTTGCTGATGCCTCATGAATGCTCACTTTTGAGTTGGAAGATTGAAATCTGTCACATTTAGCACAATGTAGTGCCACATAACAAACTTTCAATCTCAACCCAAAATTGAGTACAATAACTCATTGACATTGCTGTTCAAATAAATGGTTAAAACAAAAGATTTTGCATTTAAGATTTGAATTTTTGGGATGATTTAACGTAATCTGATAACAGTATCATCAGGATCTGAACAATTTGATATTGGATCAAAACCTTTGGTTAGTTTACAATTAGCAATGCTAATGGCCTTGAATTTACAGTTAGACTCTGACAAAAGCTTCCCACACAGATTTAGTGTTTGCTGTGGCATGGATTTCTCCTTGAATTTAGTGCCAAGCCTAGGGGCTCTCCAGACATTAATAAGAATGCTACATCAGACAGTATATGATGCCAATTCCATTGAGGCGTTATTTTGGACCATATAACCAGGATGAAAAATGTAAGAATCCTTCACTTTCAATTTCAATTTTTCAGAGTGAAATAAATTACTTATAGAGTCATAGAGATGTACAGCATGGAAAAAGACTCTTTGATCCAATGTCAACCAGATATCCCAACCCAATCTAGTCCCACCTGCCAGCACCCAGGCCATATCCCTTCAAACCCTTCCTATTCATATACCCATCCAAATGTCTCTTAAATGCTGCAATTGTACCAGCCTCCACCACTTTCTCTGGCAGCTCATTCCATACTAGCCTCAGCGTGAATAAGCTGCCCTTAGGTCTCTTTTGTATCTTTCCCTTCTCACCCTAAACCTACGCTCTCTAGTTCTGGACTCCCCCACACCAGGGAAAAGACTTTGTCTATTTACTCAATCCATGTGCCCCTTATAATTTTGTAAACCTCTATAAGGTCACCCCTCAGCCTCCAATGCTCCAGGGAAAACAGCCCCAGCCTGTTCAACCTCTTCCTATAGCTCAAATCCTCCAACTGTGGCAACAACCTTGTAAAATCTTTTCTGAACCCTTTCAATTTTCACAACATCTTTCCGATAGGAAGGAGACCAGAATTGCATGCAATATTCCAACAGTGGCCTAACCAATGTCCTGTAAAGCCGCAACATGACCTCCCAACTCCTGTACTCAATACTCTGACCAATAAAAGAAAGCATACCAAATGCCTTCTTCACTACCCTATCTATCTGCAACTCCACTTTCAAGGAGCTATGAACCTGCACTCCAAGGTCTCTTTGTTCAGCAACACACCCAACGACCTTACCACTAAGTGTATAAGTCCTGCTAAGATTTGCTTTCCCAAAATGCAGCACCTCGCATTTATCTGAATTAAACTCCATCTGCCACTAAGATAGAAGCTTAAATATCATAAACAAACTTTATTTTAAAAAATACAAAGAGCTGCAGATGCTGTAAATCAGCAAGAAAAACAGAGATTATTGTAAAAACTCACTTTGGATCCAGTGACCTTCTTTTGTTCTGAAAAAGGGTCGCTGGACTGAAACATTAACTCTGCTTTCTCTCCACAGATGCTGCCAGACCTGCAAAAGTTTTCCAGCAACTTCTGTTTAGTTTGTTTAAAAAAACTGGCCCAGAACTTCTGAATGGATTTGGAACAATTCTGACCAATGCCAATCAGAGGAAAAGTGCTCTTTGACTTGCCGGTGCTTTTTGCAAGCAGTATTTCAATGCTGGCCACTCGAGCAAAGCAAGCTGGGTCGGCCTCATTATGAAGGTACAGTGTCCCAACATGATACTGGAGGAGCTGAGATGTCTCTTAAAAGCAGCAACAGACCGCACAGAGTCATAAAGATGTACAGCACGAAAACAGACCTTTTGATCTAATGTGTTAATGCCAACCAGATATACTAAATTAATCTAGTCCCATTTTCCAACACTTGGCTCATATACCCCAAGACTCTTCATATTCATATATGCATTCAGATGCCTTTTAAATGTTGTAATTGTACCAGCCTCCACCACTTCCTCTGGCAGCTCATTCCATAAACGCACTACCCTCTGCATGAGAAAGTTGCCCTATAGGTCCCTATAAAATCTTTCCCATCTCACTTAAAACTTGTGCCCTCTAGTTTTGGACTCCCCTTTCCTGGGGAAAAGACCTTGCCTATTCACCCTATCAATGCCTCAAGATTTTATAAACCTCTAGAAGGTCACCCCTCAGCCTTTGATGCTCATGCAAAATAGCCCCAGCCTACTCAGCCTCTTCCTATAGTTCAAACTGTCCAGTCCTGGCAACATTCTTGTAAATCTTTTCTGAAAGCTTTCAAGTTTCACAACATCTTTCCTATAGCAGGGTGACCATAGCTGAATGCAACATTCCAAAAGTGGCTGAACCAATTTCCTGTACTGCCGCAACGTGTCCTCCCAACTCCTCTACAACTGCAAAGCTAGCAGCTTTCAATTTTTAAATAGTTATTTTTATTATACTTTCCTAGTTTCTTTTAGATGTTTTGTATTGCTATTCATATTGACTCACTGCTAATGTAATATTTCAGAAGTTTCTTCTTGACATTCAAGAACATTGTTGCTGATAATTCCAGTCATAGTTAGCCTGTCTTATTTACCAATTATAATTCTTAGTGAATGGGTGTGAGTGAGTGAGGCATGTGGATAAAGTGTTGTGGGGGTTAGGTATATGGGTAAGGGGTTAGGGTGACATCTGGTAGTGTGGTTGTGGGTAGGTGGTGGCCTGGAAACTGAAGCAGAGTGCATCGAATTGGGAAGACTTTGGGGCAATGGTGTCAGACAGAAAATTTTATAATTAGCCAGGTGCTGGAACAGATTTCAATCCCTCTAGTGTTTCCTTGGTAACTAAATTGGGTAAGTGAGTTGAAACTTTCAAGTGTCTAACTCTAATGCAGAGCTGGTGATGTCTTCAAAGGTTCCAGACACCAGGTAATTGACATTGAACAATTTCTACACAGTCAGGTGTGCAAGAACATTTGCAGTGTTAATTGACATCTCCTGCCTACGTTGCCGCAACTATCTTTCTATTCGAAGATCTGAAAATGTGATAACTTGTATCACAGCAGTGAATTTGACATGCCACAAACAGAAATGTAAAATTAGTTTTCAGGGCTACTGTGACCTAATTGTCAATTAATATGAACTAGTACATTATTAAAAATCTAATTGCAACTTATTCAATACATATGAATGACAGCATAAAAAAAGTGAGTTACCGTCAGTTTGGAGCTTTTCATTGATTGGGAAAATTTGAAATTCTGAAAGGTTTAGAATCATGGATTGAACATTTTGTATCTCTACATATAACTACATATATGTGAACACCAGAAGTTGCTACTCCAGTAGTTTAAGGAGAATAATGATTGTGAATATTGATAACTTCACCATTACTATCTCAAAGTGCAGTCCAATTTTATGCAGAAGCTGAATGTGTGACATTTTAAACTAAAGTGCATAATTCTGATGTCAATTTGCCTCACTTGAATAGTCCAAGTTGGCTAAGATTAAATTTCCTACATGGTGTGATACTACATGTGTTTCTACATGGTGTAATTGGCGAGTTACTTCAAGTAAGCATGCTTATAATAATTTGTTCAGGTTGCTTTATATAGGTTCTACCTGATATCAAAGTTATTTCAGTTGGGACTCTATAGATATTCTTTTTCTTATGCATTTTAGTACAGATAAAATCTAAGCCCCTAATCTAATCAAAATGTCTTGTAAAATAATTGGTCAATAACAAAAAAACAGTTTATATTGTAAGTTGCCTGTTCATCAATACTTTGAGTCTCACTCCAGCATCAAAATGAATTGAGACAGTGAAGTAATGATCGAATTGATCAGTTTATTGCATAAGAAATGTGCAGTTAACAATATTCTTTAAATCAGTACACTCTCTAATTATTCTCATAATTTCTCTTCAATAATAAAAACTTCACTTCTCAGAAGTAGGAGAGGAGCAGCTATACATTTTGAAAACCAGTGTTGTATTTCATTTCCCAAAGGATTACTAGACATATCCAGACAAACATAGTTCTTGAGAAGATATATGCACCTATAAGCAGCAATTATACTGGCTGTGCGTAATTTGAATCCTTTAATCCCCAAGTTTCACAGCAATTGACAGAAACAAAACTCCCAGGGATTTCTGGTTTCTCAGCTGAACCAAATGGATTTCTAAATTTGAAACTTTACATCTCTCTTCAAGCTTAAAACTCATATTACTGGTAGCCAGTATTACAAGTAAAGCAATGTATAAGTCAGAATTTTGTACAGTTATTCTTGGGAACTGATTTGAATATCTTGTGAATTTAAAAGGTCAAATGAATCAGTAAATACAGACAGTAGAAATTCACATATTGAAGCCATAAAAAACATTAGCAGAGAGCATAACATTACATTTGAACAATGCTTACCACTATATGTCAAACCAAACTTAGATTTGTCAGATAAACATCAATTTGAAAACATCGATAGACTGAACAACATCTGTATTCCTACACATTCATGGTACTGACAATTGTCAAATATGTTTTTCTTAAAAGATATAGTCACATCTTAAATGCAATCTATAGCACAGACAGTCCAAGAAGAATCCTAACCTAACACACATACAGTTTAGAGAAACCTTTACATTAGAAAGCCAACTTTCAGCTTTGGTTAATCACAACCTGAAAGTTTCTTTGTAAACACAGGAAATGTATACGCAATTCCAAACACAAATATCCTGCTCACAAAAAGTTTTTTGAATGCTCCCAGAAAAGGAGACTAATGGAGAAGATTTACTGCATATAGCAAATACTTACCAGAAGATTTAAATGGTTCACTCCATTGCAGCAAAATTATTGTAATAACATTATGCCAATGCAATGTAATGAGATAATTTCTATGGCAGTGTTATTCTTTTCAGAAACTGTCTCAGGAATGTGATTTCTTCACTTGCTAAATGTATTAATTAACATGTACTTTTATAATTTATATCACTTCCTTCCAAAAGGAGAGACAATGTTATTTAATGTACAGCCCCACTCTCAGGTTATTAATTGCTTAGTACAATAGGTAGTGGGCATACACACTGTTCTTTGCATGTTATAATCTATCCAGTATTGCAGGATCAAGCTTACATTCAAACACATAATATTACATCTTTTTTGACTTTATGTTGAATATAAAAGAGTAAAATAAAATAAATTCAGCAAATCCACATTTGAACAGAGTTACAGTATAGAAAGCAACAGCTATCAAGTGTCAAAAATTGCCTTTTACAACGGGCTCACATGCTAGTGGTTGACCTAATGCCCCCAGTGGCCAGCAGCAATCACAGCGAATGAATTGAAGTGAATTACTGTCATGTTATTAATAAGCTACATAACTACAATTACTTAAAATGTTCTTCTTGGGAACTTCAGATTGTTAACTCAATCTGATTCATATGAGTGTGTGTGCATGCACATATGTGTAAATACACTTATACTTATGTGTGTGATTGCACATACACAGAGCAATGAGATTGCAGATTTTGTTCTTATTTTGGTTTTCGGGCTGAATTTGCTCATTTTTTGAGTGTTGGTTTGATGATGTCTCTATCTTTCCATCATAGTTTGAATCACTTATTTTCGTCCTTTTTGCATCAACACAAAATGATGTCAGTAAGATCCAGGGAAGTACAGTGGTTAAATAAAAATGGAAAATGCTGTAAATACTCAAGTCAGGCAGCATCTGTGGAGAGAAAAACATAGTTAACGTTTCAGGTCTGTGACCTTTCATCAGAAAGGAGGAAAAATAGGAATGTAATAAGTTTTAAGGAATGAAAACATCAGGAAGTTGGAGGTTGGTTGGTCCAAAGGGAACGGTTGGACAAAAGGGAGTGTTTGTTATAGGGTGCAAATTTGTAGAAATTCAACAACAAAAGGCTTCATGGTGTAAAAGCCAAAATGAATGGTAATGAGAAAGAAATACAGGGCTTGAGTTTACAATCTTCTTGGGACTGGGTTGGCAGATGTTTGGGGGAGACATGTGGAACTGGCTTAAAATTGTTCCCATGCTGGATACTCATTTCCCAGTGCCTAGCTTCCCATCTCTTTCCTTGCCACATTGTAACAATGACAACAGACCAGTACGCCTGAGAGTTAACAGAGTCCCTTATGTAGCCAATCAGTAGTCAGTTAAGGATTTCTCCCGCTACACCGGGATTTATTCACAGTTAATAGCCAATGAGAGGATATGCCTCCTTTACCTCCTGCAGCCATTAGAGACCCCTTCTTAGTCTTTTCTCACCTCCTGTTCAGCCTGTCACACCTCTTTTGAAGTTTTGCCTGCCTCAATCCCTATTCTTCCCTTAGATCCTGGCTTCCACTGCAGAACACTTTAAATGGGATGGACTGTAGTCCCAGCGGTGCCCACTGCTCCTTGTAGTGCTTCTGGGACTAGTGAAATGGTGACTATTGAAGCTGTCAGAAATGTGATTTCCTGGCTATATGGAGGCAGAGGTCAGTGTCAAATCAATTAACTGCCCAGCAACCATTAAATAGTGTCATACAGCACAGAAACAGACCCTTTGGTCCAATCAATCTGTGCTAAACATAATCCCAAATGGAAGTAGTTCCACCTGCCTGCTCCTGGCCCATATCCCTCCAAACCTTTCATATTCATATTCTTATCCAAATGTCTTTTAAACATTGTAATTGTACCCAAATCGACCACTTCCACAGGAAGTTCATTCCACATGTGCACCAACCTCTGTCTAAAACAATTATCCATTTTTAAAAAAAATCTCTCTACTCTCATCTTAAAAATGTGCTCCCTAGTCTTGAAATCACCCATCCTAGGGAAAAGACACCTACCATTAACTCGATCTATACTCCATATTATTTTATAAACTTCTATGATAAGGTCGCATCTCAACCTCCTAAACTCCAGTGAAAAAAGTCCCAGCCTATATAGCCTTTCTTGATAACTCAAACCTTCTACACCCAGCAACGTCCTGGTAAATCTCCTCTGAACTCGCTCCAGCTTATATTTCTCTTCTTGATGATGTGGGTATCCCATACCTCTCCCTTCCTCCATTAAAAATCAGGCCCAAAGAACTACCTTGATGAGTTATGAATGTATTTGCGGATCTTCTATCTGATCATAATAAGTGAATGAAGAAAAAAACAAGTTAGTAAGAAAAATAAAATACAGAAAAAAATGGAGGGAAACCTGTATTTGAATCCAGAGGCTTTAACATTAATAAGTAAAAGGGGAGGTGTTGCTCTTTATAATGCATTGTATTTCATTGGAATACTGCAGCTGCCTAGGAATGCCAGAGTGGGAGTAAGGTTGAGAATCAAAATGACAAATAACTGGAATCACTGAACTATGCTTGCAGACTGAACAGAAGTGTTTTGAAAAGCAGCCGCCCCATTTCCATTTGGGTCTCCCCTACATGGAAGAGGCCACACTGTGAGCAGTAAACACAGCATTGTTAACTGGAAAAAGCACAACTCATTCATTTTCTTACTGCAGCATCCGCAGTATTTTGCTTTCATGGTTGGAGCATTCATTTGTTGAGTTTGGTGGCATGAGTTTGTTTACAATTAATGCTCACTGAGCTTGATTTGTTCAACCTGGCTGTGGACTTAGGATAAAATAAATAAGCTGTTAAAAGAGATGGAAGCCAGAGCTGACGCATGGAATGGAAATTTTAAAGCACTTTAAATAAAACCTGTTACATATGCAAAATCATCTCATCATTGATCCAAGATATGACATACAGCAACTTTTGAAGTACATTTGTTATTCTTCAGACACATCCTATCTTATTATTTATTTGAGATTGCATGGTATATTTTATTTAGAGTGACAAACGTAACAACTAAATAGATAAGAATAAAAAGGAAACATAAAACTAAAACAAAATGGTAGCAGACTGTGCGACTACTTTGACTCTTGGTCCCTTCATAATAAGAGTCATCAAGAATTATTTTGTTAATTTCTATTAATTAGGTCAAAGGGTGATTATGAATTGAAATTGTATGTCAAACAGTTGGAGGGAAATAGAAATGAAAGATAGTTGTGAACTTTAAGTTAGAGTTGGAGTAACATTTTATGGGGATAGTTTGAACCTTCCCAGTCTCCAAAAGGAAAGATGCTACCTGATAGGTCCGGAAGCCGCCTGTCCCTCAGATATAACGCACAACAGGACTGGGCTAAATTGATGGAGAATGGGACTTTTGCCCCTCAGTGGGAGGAAATCCCACCCTCTGAAGATGCTAGCTAGTCCACATCAGAATGAGGTCATAGGCATGGCTGAGATTGCAAACAGTTCCAGGATTTGGTCCCAATGGAACCAAGTATCTGTACATAAGGAGCGTCGAGCATTGTGGGTTTGTTCACCTTATGGCAGTCAGATCTCTTAAGGGCTTTATTTAGACTATTTTGGGTTGATGCATACTTTCAGGTTTCTAAGTTGTTTTGTGGCTCCCATGCCACTGATCCATTCCATAGAAGTAATTACTTTCCTGATTACTTCCTTCTTTTCCAGCTCTTTCATCTTGTCTTCCTGGCTGGCTTTGGGGATTGCTAAACTTTCCTCATACTGAAACTTGACTCATAGATGCTGAGTGGCTTGCACTTTTGTCTACTTTGTGATGGTAGTCTCCCAGAAGACATCCCAAACCTGTAAATGCATTGATGTACTCCTCAATAGAAATCAATGTTTGCAAATCTGTTTTAGCACATTGAGAGTTACCAGTCCAAGCTTTTGAGCTATTTTGGTTGAGATGAGTGGTCTTTGATTGCCAACTATGTTCTACAAATCCAGACATTACATTACTGCACTGGGCTTGCAGAGTAATCTGTCTTCCTAGGTTGAGTATGGTGCCATCATATAGCCTTAACATTATTTCTGAGGGCTTCATTTTTGGATCTACACATTGAGCCAATTCTCACAAGTCTGCAAAGATCATGATGCTGGACAACACATTGGTGTCTATCTGACAAGTTTTGTTGACCTGATGTTGTTCTTCTGCAGTCATCATTACAACAGACCTAAATCATATATCACCAATCAACCAGACTGGATGAACAATTGGTTGGGTTAGGTGGTTTAAGGTGATTTGTCAGTATTTGCCATTTTTTTTCTCAGTTGGCCATTTGTATTTGCTTTTGACCATGTAAATATACACTTGTTTGTAAAATGGTTCAACTTCTTCCAGTGAGGACACTACCTTCCTCATGCTAGGCATGCCCTTTTCTCCTTTCCATAAGATCCCCCATGGTATTTCCATCCTGCTCTTTGCCCATGAATGGTCTGCCCTTTGGGCCTAGAGTATCTATCAGCATCATGCAAACGCTAGTCTGTTGTGCCATGAATTTCCTCCAGCTGCTCATTTACAACCTCACTACTTCTGCACATGTCAATTACTTTCCTGAAAAAAATATTCCCCACTCTCAGTAGACATGGACTTACTGCAGATTCTCTTATGCCAAATGCAATCCTGTCTTTAATTCATCCCAGATCAGGATGACTCTCTTCCAACTCACAGAGTGAGTCTAGGTGGCTGTACAGATTGATGTAGCTCTGTTATACTTGGGGCAGATGGTGGTCACAGAAAGGTGTGGGTGGGGCATTCGTGTGGCTGTATACTCCTTTCACTGTTTTTGCCTGGATTCTGTTTTGTGTTATCTCTTTCAAACTCGGGGCTTAATTGAACATGTATTGTTCATAAATTACAGCCACTTGGGACTTTTGAGTCTGTTTCTTTCTGCTTTTCAGAGTGACTGAGGATGGATACACTTTGGAACCGTATCTTCCCAACAGTGATAAGAGAGTAGCAATGTGTAAAAGTTACTCTGACTTGTTAAACAGATCTATTGCTATTTCACAATTTTTCCATTGTGCATGCAAAGGCTGCCAATTTTGCTTCATATTACTTTTCATTTCAACTCGAATTTAGAGGGGTAACGCAGCAGCCTTTCTCCTTCCCTGATTACATGTTTCAGCTGTAACCTGTTTCCTTGTTCTTTTGAGAAATTTATTTCAGATGTTTTCATGACTCTGAATGTTCTTGTCAACTTTTTTTTTACATTTGTTCAGCACTCAATTTCAGTTTCACTTCTGACACCATGTTTGGTGTTCAGAACAAAGCAATCTGATCGGAATGATGGCTTTAATAAAAGTGTCTCTAAGATAGCTGCCTGCAGGGTGTGTGCCTCATTGCTGAGGTCACATGAATCTGGCAGACCAGGAAGTGCTTATGTACATGATTATACTTTAATCCACACAGTTTGGCAGCCAATCTCATGGACCTAACTTCCTGGGAAGGTAATCTCTACTTGCGTGATTTTACCATTTGGAATGAGGAGGGAGTTGGCTTTTAAAGAAGGCCCAGGCATTAAAACCCTTTTAAAACAAAAACTATCCCTGAAAAGGTTAATTTTGAACTGAAAACAAAATTTTGAGTTAACATTAGGATGCAATTGGCTTATGTGGAAGAATGGTCCATTGGAGCAAATGTTTTGAAGACGTCCACCCTTATGCTAATTCTTAAAATGAAATCTCATCAATTATAAATTTGGTAAAACTAATTTACATTACTGATGTTTAAATATTCTTACAGAAACAAAATTGCAATAAGTTATCTTTTAAAATATAAAGTCTGATTTCAAAGGAATATATTTTATCATTATCATAAATTATATTAAATTATAATAAAATTATATAAAGATAGATTTATGGGTAGACGATAAAATGTACATCAAAGAGTATACTATTTATTCTTGGTAATTCATAAATGTAACTTTTGCAAAGCAATTTTCCTTCAGGATACAACTTTATATTTCAAGTTGCTTTCAGCCATAAATGCTATAATGCAACCATAATATAAAAGACGGATTACTATTCAAAAGTTACTCTTCAAATAGCTGCTTAGCAACTTCTGAAGTGTAAAATGGTTGGTATTAGAATTGTGTTGTGATAGCCTGCTTTGAAATGACACTCAAATTAAAACATGTTTTGGGTGGCGTGGTGGCTCAGTGCTTAGCATTGCTGCATCATAGCACCAGGGTCCCAGGTTCGATTCCAGCCTATCTGTGTTCTGGACTATCTGTGTGGAGTATGCACATTCTCCTGTGTCTGCATGGGTTTCCTCCCACTAATCCAAAGATGTGCAGGTCAGGGTAAATTGGCCATGCTAAATTGCCCACAGTGCTAGGTGCATCAGTCAGACGGAAATGGGTTTGGATGGGTTACTCTTTGGAGGGTTGGTGTGGACTTGTTGGACTGAAGGACCTGTTTGCACACTGTAGGGAATCTAATTTTAAAAAAATGCATTACATTTTTGCAAAACAAAAAAGTTTGTGATATAGAATTGTAAATATATGCATTTGTTTTCTTTTTACATGACAATACCTATTTTGACATTAATCTTTTCAACAGCATAGGAGGAATGAATAACGTATTTCAATGGCAGTTATGAGAGCTCTCAGTTCTTAGGTAAGAGATATCAAGCTGGAATAATGTGCTATATTAGAGAATACTTTCATGTTTATAGAGTATTTTTTAAAATTACTTTGTTAGGTTTAAATAGCTTTGTGGTATCTGAACAAAGGTTATGTTTTAATGTGTTAATCATAGATTAGATTAGATTAGATTAGATTAGATTAGATTTACAGTGTGGAAACAGGCCCTTCGGCCCAACAAGTCCACACCGACCCGCCGAAGCGAAACCCACCCATACCCCTACATTTACCCCTTACCTAACACAAACAAAATCATATATGATAAATGTGAATGTCAGGATTGGCAAAAGCTAATCTGGAACATTCAATCATTGAAGTACGATAATTACAGAGTCCCCTACATGCATATCACTGAATGTAAAAACCAGCTGAATGAGGTTTTAAACAGTATCCTTCAGTATTTTCAGAATGGCAACTTGGTGCAGTTTGATTAATGCATTTGAATATGGATTTATCAGAAAAAAAATATAATCAGTCACTCTCTATGAGCAATCAGACTTTAAATAACTCAAAATGAAATTGAGGAATTATATGCAATTGCTGGCTCATAATTGTGTACAGTGGTCAGCTTCTTAGCAGATTTTTAAAAAATAATCAGAAACCCTTAGTATCACTGCATGCAAAAAGTAATTTTCAGTGTCTAATGCCTGTTGTAAAGCACGACGAGTGGGAATTATGAATGATAATTAATTCATACTAGGGTGAGGGGCAGATTAGTTGGGGTGCATCTATTGTGTTATTTTGTAAACCTACAAAAACATAACAGAAACTCAATTTGAAACTGGTTTGTACAAATATAATTTGTACTTGAAATCCTGTGCTCTGTTCCCTGATGCACGTAGGCTGAAAACAAAAACACAAGGAAATCTAATGGAAACACCAGGCCACCGCCTGACAATCTTTCCAAAGCTCTTTTGTGAACTTATTTTTAAAAAGTTTCAGAGAGCCACTATCATGATTGCCCCCCAAATTTCTGATCGTAATCATTAATCTTTTTACTTCCTTCCCATTCTATTTCAGCAATTTGCATTAGAACCTGCTAATACATAGTTTCCCTGGTGGCATTACTGGCCAAAGTATGATTGCTGGAAATGCTGTTTGATTTTCTGCTAAGTGCTGGTGTCTTTGCCTTTTGTTGCCTGTGAAGACAGAAGGAGCTAAGCGTTGAGAGGAAATCCTGCCTGAAGTTTGCAGAGACCAGGTTGTACAGGATAGGGTTGACAGTGGAGCTGACGTAGAAGAGGACATTTGTCACCATGTAGAAGTAATGATAGAAATCGTAGAGAAAGCTAGAAGAAGTAATAATAGAGGTTAGGATTGTAAAATGCAGCAGAATCAATCACAAACATACATTAAGAAATAAATGTACTAGAAATACTCAGCAGGGTAGTCTAATCAAGAATATGCCATCCAAGAGTCATTAGTATTAAGGCAAGTTGCTGGAGAAGTTCTCAAATGTATTCCTCAGAATCCATCCAAAATTGTTGTAATCTGAAAGATGTTAACTGCAAACCATCAAACTGCATTAACATAAGATTCTCTTATTAAGGTTGGAAAGAGATATTAAAAAAAATTAGATCTGGTAGCCCCCTTCTACAAGGTTAACTCCTGGGTAAAGCAATCAACCACAAAGAACAGGAAATTCTTTTCAAATTTCTTTGTGGTCTTTAACAGATGCAAAGTATCATTGGATTCTAATCTATCATAAATTAATCAAGTAATATTACATCAGTCATAGTTTCCCATTGAACATTTAATAATCTCTGCTTACTTTCAACATCAAGATTTCCTTCATTTATCCAAATGAGCCTCCCCAGGGTTTGAATTTCAGCTACTATTCCATCAGCCCTTTTCCATTTTTCTTGTCCATCTCTAGTTGTCCTTGAATGAGAGTCTGGCTTGATTATTTAAAGGGCAATTACTGGAGTCACATGTAGGTCAGTTCAGGTAAAAATGACTGACTTCTTCCTTAAAGCATATTAGTGAACCAGATGGGGTCTTGTTAGTATTACTGAAACTAGTTTTTTTTATACTCTGGATTTATTAATTGAACTCAACCAGTGCCATGATGGATGTTGAACCCACTTACCCTGGGCATTGGCTTGTCCCTTTGAGTTATTGGTCGGGTGACATTACTGTTACAGCACTATCACCCCTTATTAGCTGATATTGTCAGTAATTGATGGTCCTTCTCTCCTTCAAATCTGCTGTAATTGCCCATCATCAAAAAATATCAAACTTGACCCTACTATCCTTGTAAATGACCAAACCACACCAAAACACCATTCATCCTCTGAATTAATTGATCCTGTTGTTGCTTCCAAAATCCATTATAAAAATTTGATATTTGAATCCCTTCAAGAACCAATCTTTCTGTACCTGCCACAGTAACAAAGCAATTTTTATCATGGGCATTGTATATGACTTTGGCACTGGTAAACTATTTCTCCTTGTTCTTCTCAGCTTATCGTAACATCTCTCATGGTTGACCACACCCTCCTCCTCCCATTATCCCCCTCTAATCAGCAGTTGAAGGGACTCTATTTGCAATGTATCATTCTTACTTATCCAGTTCCAGCCAACAAATCACCTCCAATGGCTTCTCTTTCTGCCCCTGCACCTTATCTCTGGTATTCTGTCAGGATCTACAGGATAATCCTATGATCCAATATTCTCTTTATCATTAGGATACTTTCTATCAATGGTAATATAAGACCACAAGAAATTGGAACTGCAGGAGGCTGTTCAGTCCCTCGAGCCTGTTTCACCATGCGATAGGATCATGGCTGATCCAAAATTCCTCACATCCACTTTCCTGACTTTTCCCCAAAACTCCTGAATTCCCCACTGATTGTGAATCTATCTATCCTAGCATTGAAAACACAGAAGACCTTTGCTCCCACTGCTCCCTGTAGCAAGGAGTTCCAAAAACGCACAATCATCTGAGAGAAGATGGCTATGGTCTCTGGTCCTAGATTTTCCCATGAGGGGAAGTATCTTCTCAGCATTTACCCTATCAAGAATCCTGTATGTTTCAATGAAATCAGCTCTCATTCTTCTAAACTCCAGTGATTCGCATCACAACCTGTTTAGCCTTTGATCAAAAGGCAAAGCATCTATCCTGGGGATCATCTCAGTAAACCTGCTCAGAATTGCCTTCAATGCAATGATATCTTTCCTTAAATAAGGGGACCAAAACTTCTCTCAGTTCTCCAGATGTGGTCTCACCAACACCTTGTACAGCTGCAGTAAGCATTCCCTGCTCCTATACTCTGCACCCCTTGAAATATGGGTGAATATTCCATCAGCCTTCCTGATACCTGCTGCACCTATGTTCTAGCTTTCTATATTTCTTGCACAAATAGTTATGAACTCTGTGAACTATTCATATCCCACTCAAAACCTACCTTTCCACCAATGTTTATGTTCTTTGCAAATTTGGCTGCAGTACATTTTCTTTCTTGCTCCATGCCATTAATGTATATTGTAAACAGTTGCAGTCTTAGCATTGATCCTTGTGGAACCAACTGACCAACCTGGTAAACGACCCCTTATTCCAACTCACTGTTTTCTGCCCATCTCCTAATACTACCTCCATCACTGTGGGTTTTTATGTAATGACAAACTTTAGTGAGGTACCCTGTTGAATGCCTCCTGGAAGTCCAATTCCAACACATCTACTAAGTTCTCCTCTACCTTTTCTGGTTGACACTTCCTCAAAACTTCTCATAAATTCATCAGACATGATTTCCCATTCACAAAGTCATGCTTGATTAATTGTTGATTTTCCAAATATGCTGCTATTACTTAGTTAATAATTGAATCCACTACTTTTCCAATAATAGGTGTTGGATTAATTGGCTTATAGTTACCCGCTTTTTGCATCCCTCACTTTTGAAATGGAAGTGTCACATTGGCAGTCTTCCTATCCTTTAGCAATTCTCCAGATTCCAAGGATTTTTGAAGACTTATAACCATGCATACATGATCTCTGTAACTATTGCTTTTAGGATCCTAGGATGCAAGCAAATCAGGGCCAGGGTTATTAACTGCTTTTAACCCCATTAGTTTGTCTAATACTACTTCTCTAGTGTTGCTGATGGTGAACAACATCATCTCTCTCCCTGTCAACTGTCGAAGGCTAAACCAGAAAATTCAACTTTGGTGTCATATTTGACGATGAGATGAACTTCCTACCACCCATGTGTGTCAGCACAAGGACTATTTTTATCTCCATAACATCACCCTGCATTGTCCCTGTTTTATTCAGTCACTGCTGAAACCCACACCCATTCTGTTGTTACCTGACTATTCCAATCCATTTCTGGTTGGTGTCTCACATTCTACCTTTACTTAGTTTGAAGTCCTAACTTCACCCTTTAATGTATTTTACGCTGATCCACATTGTCCCCAGGTTTTAAACAATGCCTTGATTTTAAAATTATCATGTCTATCTTCAACTCTCTTCATGTCTTGTCCCTCTGTAGCTCTGTAAGTGTCTTGAGCTCCATAACTCTCTGAAATATGTGCTCCTGGCTAATTCTAACATTTTGAGCATCCTGATTTCAATCACTACACATAGGTGCCTGTACCTTCAGCAACCAAGGCCTAATGAACTTCAATTCCGTTCATAAAGCTCATCATCTCTTTTATTGGTGGCTCAGTGGTTAGCCTTGCTGCCTCACAGTCCCAGGGACCCAAGTTTGATTCCAATCTCAGCTGGATGACTGCGTGGAACTTGTACATTCTCCCTGTGTTTGCATGGGTTCCCTCTGGGTACTCTGGTTTCATCCCACAGTCCAAAGATGTGCAGGCTAGGTGGATTAACCATGAGAAATGCAGGGTTACAGGGAAAGGTGGAGCTGGGTGGGATTCTTTTTCAAGGATTGGTTTGTACCCAATGGAACAAATGACTTGCTGACACACTGTAGGGATTCAATGATTGCTGTCTTTTTCCCTTTAAGACACTCCGTGGAACCTGTTTCTTCAATCAAGGTTTTAGTCGTCTGACCCAACATCCCTTTTTTATGGCTGAGTGTCAAATTTTATTTGAAAACAATGTTGTAAAGCAAATTGACAATTTGAAACTATATTATAGGTACTATGTAAATACAACTTGTTGATAACCCAGAAGTTCATCAGAATATTTAAGGAGCTGTCATAAAAGGAAAAAAAGGAAAAGGACAATTTAGATCATTTTCTATTTGTTGGTTAATTTTCCATCTATGTGAATGGATATTGCTCTGATAAGCATAGCTCAAAGGTCAGCATTGGATCCACTTTTGGTTTTTCTGTATATATCTCAATGATTGCAAAGATATAAAAAGTAAGAAAAAACACTGAGAACTGCAAAAGACTTCAGGCAAACAGACTGATATGGACAGGGATGGCAAATGCAACTTAGTGTCAATGAGCGTGTGGGAAATACATATTGCACAAGAGAACATATTTAAGGGAAAGGTACTGAACAATATGAATGAACAGCAAGTCCCAGTGGCTTAAATGCTGTAACAGTGGGGAGGGGCATGTTGTGGTATTGTGGTGATGATGCCGGGGTGATGGTGATGGTGATGGTGATCCTAACAATTTGGGGATATGAGTTTGTTATGAAGATGTGGGTGTACTGTACCTTTAAGAGAGTTAAAAGCTCACAGAACTACCTGACAGCACCTAGCATTCTGAACAAGACATATTTTCACCTTTTGGTCGATAAATAATATTGTTATTATCTGAAAGGTGGAATCCTAAGGCGGAAATGGAGACCACAGCAGGTTAGTGAAGACGAGAAATGGGCCGAAGTGCACCAGACTGTGTTGCTGATAGCATACAGACAGGAGGTGTTACGGGTAGCACATGAACTACCTGTAGGAAGTCACCAAGGAGTACGAAAGACTCAAGCTAAAGGACAAAAATATTTTTATTGGCCTGAAATGCGTGAGGATGTGGTTAACTTTTGCGGTACATGTCATACATGCCAAAGGGTAGGTAAGCCACAGGCGGTAATGAAACCAGCACCTTTGTTGTCAATTCCCACATTTGGAGAAGTTTTCATGTGAATTATAATTGATTATGTAGATCCCCTCCCAAGAACCAAACATGGGAACCAGTACTTGTTAACCACAATGAATGTGTCTACCAAATTTCCGGAGGCAATTCCATTACGGAGTATCAAGGCGAAAAGGGTAGTAGAGGAGTTAATAGCTTTCTTCACACAGTATGGGCTACCCAGAGAGATTCAGTCAGAGCAAGGTTCAAATTTTACTGCTCGGCTGTCTAAGGAGGTTATGGATAGCTTAGGTATTCAGCACTGTAAATCCAATACGTATCATCCTGAATCCCAGGGACCATTAGAAAGGTGGCATCGGCCTTGAAGACCATGTTGAGAGCATACTGCCAGGATTACCCGAATGATTGGGATAAAGGTATCCCATTCGTATTTTTACCATTAGAGATGCCCCAAATGAATCTACTCAGTTCACTCCCACTGAGTTAATACTCAGGCATGAAGTAAGAGGCCCTTTTAAATTAATTAAAGAGAACTTGACAGGATCAAAGTCAGAGATCTCACGTTCAGATTATATTTCGGAGGTGATAAAGAGATTAAATTGAGTAGGTGAATTAGCTAAACAGCACTTAAAGAGGGCACAATATAGAATGAAACAGATGGCAGATAAAACCTCTGAGACTCTGAAGTTTTTCTGATGGGATGACGTGTCAGTACTGTTACCAGTGATAGGAGATTCATTCAAAGCCAGATTTAATGGTCCCTATCAAATGGAGAAAACATTGATTCTGGTGAACTTTCTAGTAAAGATGCCAGATAGTAAAAAAAGGTGTTAGGAATGTCATGTGAACATGTTGAAAATGTATTATACTAGAGAGAAAGAATTGGAGAAACAAGATGTTCATTACTGCCCCGCCGAGTGGATGTGGATTTTGAGGTGCCTCAAAATAGATTTTAAAAGTGAAGAAGTCCTTGAGGAGTGGGATAGGTTAGTATGCTATCTGTCTCAGGAGCATAGGATGTAGTTGAAAGGTTTGTTAGACTAGTATAAGGACATATGTAAGAATCAGATGAGGAGGATTAACACTATTGTACATGAAGTAGATGTAGAGAATATGACTCCAATAAAACAACACCCCTCTTGGCTTAATCCTTTCAAAGCCAGACAGGTCCAAATGGAGGTGGAGGCCATGCTCAATGAGGACATCAACGAATCAAGCCAGAGAAAGTGGAGTTTGCCGATCATCTTAGTTCCCAAAACGGACAGAGCTCAACGATTCTGCATAGATTATCGGAAGGTCAACGTAGCTACAAAATTGGGCTCAAATCCAATTCCTAAATTGGAGGACTGTATCGAGAAAGTCAGACAAGCCAGTTACATCACCAAGTTGGACTTAATGCATGGTTACTGGCAAGTATATTTATCAGAGACGGCAAACCAAATGTCTGTGTTTGTACCCCAAATTGGCTATGTCAGTTTAAAGTGATGATCTTTGGAATGAAGAACGCACCTGCACATTTCAAAGGTTCACGAACAGAGTTGCGGCTGGGTTAACAAACTGCTCAGTCTATTTGGACAATGTAGTGATCTTTAGTAAGTCCTGGAAAGATCACGTTGTACAGTTGGCAGAGCTCTTTGAATGACCACAAGAAGCAAAATGGGTGATAAACATAAATAAAACTGAATTCATGAAAGTAAAGGTGATATCCTTGGAACATAACATCGATCATGGAGGGTTGACCCCCATGGAACGCAAAGACGAAATCCATCGAGGAATTTCCACGACCAACCTTGAAGAAAGCGGTGCTTTGATTCTTCGGATTCAGTGGATTCTATCAGAAGATTGTTCCAAACGTCAGCAGTGTAATGGCACCGTTAAACAATTTGCTGAAGAACACAAAAATTTGGTTGACAGAACTATGCCAGGAGGCATTCCAACATTTGAAATTGATATTAGCCACCAAACCAGTTTTAAGCTACTCTAAGCTTTTCAAAACCTATTAAAGTTGCCATAGATGCTAGTGACATAGGAGTTGGAGCTGTTCTCCGATATGAGGATGGGGAGGGGATTGAACTGCCAGTTGGGTACTTTTCAAAGAAGATCAACATCCACCAGAGGAAAAACACTGCAATTGAAAATGAGCTATTGAGTTTGGTACTGGCCTGACAACATTTTAATGGGTATGTCATAAACAATGCATCTGAGACGGTGGTGTACACGGATCACAATCTGCTTACATTCTTAGAAATCTTTAAAGACAAGAATGTGAGACTATTTCATTGGAGTCTTATATTACAGCTTTTAATTTAAAAATCATACTTGTTGCGGGTCAGAAAAATGTAATTGCAGATGCGTTATTGCGGATTTAACTGATAAAGTTTATAGGAGATTTGTCTTTATTTAATGTTATACACAGTTATATGGGAAGAAGTTAAGGTGAACTTAGATTAAAGTTATCAGTATGTTACGGTAATGTATTTAAAGAATAGAAAAAAAATGAAGCCATCTTTTCATTATGATGGTTCATTTTTTCTTAAAGGGGTAAGTGTTATGAAGATGTGGGTGTACTGTACCTTTAAGAGAGTTAAAAACTCACAGAATTACCTAACAGTACCAAATGTTCTGAACAAGATATACTGTAACCTTGGTGTCAAACAGCTAGATTAGCTGGGTTGCCTGGAGACGACAAAACAAATTTGAATTCGACCAATCAGTTTAAATTATACCCGCCAAAAACCCAAACTCCAATCAAGTTTGAATTTAGTGGATTGACAATATTAAAAGCCATTGACACAATCCAATGCTTTGGCGGTATAACACTGGGAAGAATTTAACATTTGGGAGAGAATTGCCAAAAGACCAGTAGATGTAAGCTGCTAGTCAGAACTCTCTGAGAGGTATCTGTTTAGAGGAGTTTGCACAGAGAAACACATCAACACCGACCTGGAGAACAAATCTACAGGTAAAGAAAGAAGATTTGACCACTGACTAATTTTGAAATTTGAAGTTTTAGTAAATCTTAATTGGGGATTTTATCAGACTTGTATTATAGAAGGGAAAGTAAAAGATAGATTAGAGGAAGGAGTTGTAAATAGTTGTTAGTTAATTATCCTCTGTTAAACTTTAAGAAATAAAGTTAATTTTTACTTTAAATAGTTCTTGGCTCTCGAATTTTCACAGATTACTGCATGGGAAATCTTTTCGGTGTTGCTGGTTTAAAATAAGCAGGAGGGTTAATCCGTGTCGTAACAAGTTCAAATCCCACCGTGACAGATGGTAAAGTTTAAATTCAATAAATACTTGACATTTCAAAATTTATTGTTACTTGTATTTTTGAAAATACAATAAAATGTGTATAAGTCACCACAAAAATAGCTCAATTTAATTACATAAATTATATCTTAAGAAATGAGATAAAGACAAACATAATTCTTTGCTCATTCCACGGCCTTTTGCTTTC
The DNA here is from genome assembly GCF_020745735.1 of Hemiscyllium ocellatum. Classification (NCBI taxonomy): domain Eukaryota; kingdom Metazoa; phylum Chordata; class Chondrichthyes; order Orectolobiformes; family Hemiscylliidae; genus Hemiscyllium; species Hemiscyllium ocellatum. The sequence continues at coordinate 48,009,450 of NC_083415.1, forward strand.
ATGAACCAGCCACTTCCAAAGACGAAGGCCTGCCCGACCACCAAGGATAGCACGGCTGAGGCAACTGCTGAGGACAGAGGCTTCTCCAACTTCTGAGGATGGGGTCCTGTCTAACTGACGAGGACAGGGTGCTCTCAAAACTGCCAAGAACTGGGGCTCTGTCAAAATTGTCAAGAACTGGGGGGGCTTGTCAAAACTACCAAGGACTGGAGCCTGTCAAAACTATTTAGCACCAAGGCCTGTCTAAAATACTGAGGACTGGTAGCCTGTTAAAACTGTCAAGGACCAAGCAACATGTCAAAACTGCCAAGTACTAGGCCGATTGAAACTGCCAAGGATCAGGGGTTGTCCAATCAAAACACCTCAGCCGCAGAAAGAAGAAAACGTGAATTTGATATGAAAGTTGAAATAAAGAAATGATAATAAGAAATAATAAAAACAAATATGGTAATCAGCTGAAAGGGAGTGGATGGGGCCAGGAGCCCGAACATTACCTAATCTACTATTTCCTCCAGCTTGCTCTATCATAGTGGTTGTATAACCACTATTGTTAAAAACTCATCTGGTTCACTCATACTTTCAAGGAAGAAAATCTGTCAACCTCAACCAGTCTGGCGTACATAAGATTCGAAACCCACAGCAATATGGTTGACTGTTAGCTGCACTCTGGAAAATTAGGCATGGGCAGTAAATACTGGTTTAGTCAGTGACATTTGCATCCAATAAACATCTTAAAAAAAAGAGTGTTCTTATACAATTTCCAAAATGAAGAAGGAATGATGAAATTTTATACAAAAATATAAGCGAGGTCACATTGTAAAAACAAACAATGATGCTATAGAGACCTTCAATCTGGATTTATCATAATTATGCAAGGAATGAGACAATATGGTTTTAAGAATAGCACAGGACTACTTTCACTGGATAAAGCTAAGCAGAGACTTAAATGCTGTTTGAGTTATGAAGCGCATTGATAGAATGTATATTAAAAGTCCATTTTTCCTGATTGGTGATTCAACAACAATGGTTCATCAATTTAAAATGATGAATAACAAATAAAAAAAACCCTTCTCAAAACCTAATGGAAGATCAGAAATATTTTGAAAATTATAATTCCCATCAATATTACAGATTGCCTTGAAAAGTATCATCCTTGCCAGGCAGCACAATTGTACTGCTGATCCTTAGCATCACTGGATGCAAGGAAAGCCCAATCAACTTTTCTAAAGCATAAAAGGACCATTTATATTTTAAAAATTATTTCTGCATTTCCTTGTAGCCACAATACATCTGCTTTCACTATCATCCAGAATTTCTGACAGGCAGATAAACGGTTGGAGAAGCAGGAGTCAACTCCCGCAGGGGCATGTTGAGTCCCAGGGCTGCGGACTGGGTGCAGTTGTTGGGTCTTAGGGATGCAGAGCTGAAAATGTGTTGCTGTTTAAAGCGCAGCAGGTCAGGCAGCATCCAAGGAACAGGAAATTCGACGTTTCGGGCTAAAGCCCTTCATCAGGAATGAAGGGCTTTAGCCCGAAACGTCGAATTTCCTGTTCCTTGGATGCTGCCTGACCTGCTGCGCTTTAACCAGCAACACATTTTCAGCTCTGATTTCCAGCATCTGCAGACCTCACTTTTTACTCTTAGGGATGCAGACAGGCTATTTGGTCCAATGGTAAGGGAGGGAAGGTTAGGTTAAATCCCAAGGGAGTATTGTATCAAGTAGCAGGGTGCTTCAGGTCCCAGGACTCAGAAAAAATGTTCAGACTGGTGGAAGGGCAAGCAGGGGTGGGTCAGTGAAAGGAAGCTGGGTAGTGGGGAGGGAAGGGTACATGCCATGATGATTTTGATCCGTCAGTTTCTGGAAAGGATGTCAAGTCTTGGCCTGGGAGTTATAATGGCACAGGGAACATTAGGTAGGGTATGTGAGGTAAGTATGTAATCAGTTGAATTGTTGTAGGTGTAATATATTTGGATTTCCATAAGGCATTTGATAAAGTTCCTCATAAAAATTATTGTATAACATTGGAGTTTACAATATTGGGCATAGTGCATTAACATAGATTGAGGATTGGTTGACAAACAGAAGACAGAGTTAGGATTAATGAATCTTTTACAGGTTGGAAAGATCAAACTAACTGAGTACCACAGGGATTAGTTCTAGGGACTCAATTATTTACTATCTGCATTAGTAGCTTGGAGGAAAGGACAGAGTATAATGTATCCAACTTTGTTGATGACATAAAAATATGAGGAAGTACGTGTTGTGATGGAGATGTAAAGAAAATGGAAGGGAATACTGATATGTCGTGTGAGTAGGCAAAATCTGTCAGATAGAGTTTAATGTAGCAAAATGTAATGTCATATTTTATTAGGAAGAATCAAGAGACAGAATATTATTCAAATGGAGAGACTGGAAAAAGTGCAACTCAGCTGGCTCTGGGTCATTTTTTTGTGCATGAAACACTAAAAGCTAGCACGTAATTGCAGAAATTAATTAAGATGGCAAATCCAATTTTGGCCATTATTGCTAGGGATTAGTTTAAAAATGGGGAAGTCTTATTGCAACTGCACAGAATGTCAGTGAAGTTGCATCTGAAGTACTTTGTACAGTTTTGGTGCCCATATTTAAGAAAGGATGTATTGGCAGTGGTGGAATTTCAAAAGTGATTCCCAAAAGCTGATTCCTGGGATGAAGTGGTTGACTTATTAAGAAGAAGGAGTGTTTGTCTTATTGAAATAGACCAGACACTAAGGAGGTTTGACCGGGGTAAATGTTGAAAAGATGTTACCACTAGTAATCTTGAAATAGGGTCATAGAAGTGGAGAAATTTCTTCTCCCAATGGGCACTGAATGTCAGGAATCTTTGATCCCAAAGGGACATGGAAGCTAGATCACTGAAAGTATGTAAAGAGGAGGTAGCTCAATCTTTAAAATATTGGGAAGTTAGGGACTATGCAAAACTGACAAGAAAGTGGATTTGAAGCCTTGAGCTGACAATCAAAACCTTTTGGGATGGTGGGGAAGGCTTAAGGGGTTGGTCCAATTTTTCAAGTTCCTATGTTCTTGTTGTGTCCCATTCAGATTCTTTCATCTTTAATTCCGTGGTTACAAAAGCTAAACATGTTGAGTTATATACAGAAGAAAAAATATTATCATAACTGTCAGTGACAGCAAAATGATACATCAGTCTGAGCAGTCAACCATGCCTGAGATCTCCAGTCAGATTTTTTCTCCTGTTATAAATTGGAAATTGCCTTCCATTAATTCAGTTAGCAGACTATTCAGAACATTGTCAAAATGTCTAATTATGTGAATAAAAATTACATTGAACTCTTCACCAATTTCCTTTGGACCTTCTCATTATATTTTACAGAATGCAGGACTGAGCTGCCAAAAATGAAATAAATTGAATCCTGTCAAAACAGAGACTGTTCTGACAAAATGTAACACACTTCCAAAAAATAATTTCACATCAGAACAATCAGAGAAAGAATTGGCTATTTTCTCAATTTATGTTCAACACTTTAGCATTCTAACTTTCCCAGCCTGTCTCAAATTTTATTTAGATCTCTTAAGGTGCTTTTTCACAATAACAAAAACATTACCTGTAGATCAGATTATAGTTATCCCAAGACAGTTCACAGGAGTTTTATACTACTAAAGATTATGAGGTACTTTCAGTTTGCAAATATTTTTGACAAACACAATGTAGATTTTTCCTATTACCTATTAAATATCCAGAAATGACCAGAATTGATTGAGCACAGAATTCCTTCCTATCAGTTACATCTAAAACCCATGCAGAATAGGAGCATCTTGCACACAGTTGCTGAAAAGAGTTGAATTATGGTATCTTGTAAGACAATTGCTTAAATACATATAAAAATATTTTTGATGCTGCCTGGCTTCTTCCAGCCTCCTGCTTGGCTATCTTGGATTCCAGCACCTGCAGTTTTTTTGTCTCTAAACAAATATAAAATATGCTTAAGGGAAGGTACCAAGCCAAGAGTTATATGTTTTGTAAATCTATGATTTGCAAATCTAGAAATGCCAATAGAGTCAGACATTAGATCATGTTTTATAGTTTGTGATTAAAGGAGACTGTGCTGCACTTTTGAGCACAACTTAATAAAAAAAAATTACTTGTTGATTGTTTATCATTATAATATTATCAGTACAATATTTTAAATTGGTACACATCATCTCATATATCCATATATATGAGACTAAACTCTCTTTTCTTCTCTTAAAGATAAAGCCAAAACGCCTGATAGTTGAAAGTTGTGTGCAGTTAATAATTTGATTGAGGGAATCATTCGTTTCTCTAAATTCATACAAGTGTAAACTGCAGAAGGTGGTCATTTGGCCAACCATATCCATCTTAATTCTTGTCATATAGTTGTGCTCCCTGATATGTTTCCATTTTGAACATTGTCTTTCATGTAGGAAAGTGAAAATTTAATGGATCTGAATTTTAGAAATTTAACTCATTTGAATCAATATAGAAACACTAGTGTTTTGCTCAGTTCATTCATTTATAAATTGGTAATTTGCTGTATAAATCATAATCAAGATATATTAATTAACAGAACGCTCTTTTGATTTTTAATTCAATATACACCATGAACATTGTCATCAAACTAGAACCTTAGTCAGTCATTAAGCACTCACTCTGTCCAGAGGTGTTTAGGGACATAACAGAACATAAGTCGGCGTATGTGATATGGAAGCCAGCAGACAACAAAGGCAATGACCACAGCCCCTGTCAAAAAAAAAACAGATTTATTACTCTTGCTGTATATATTTGTACTAAGTATTTGTATTGCAACACTTCTTGAACTAATCTTAGTGAGAGAATGAAGAAAACTGAAGAATTCTGACACAATAAAAGTTATTTGTGAAAAGATATTGTTTACAGATCCTTACAAGTAACAGCAGGATTGCAAACAAAGCAACATCCAAAATAGGAACAGAAATAGGCCATTTGATCCATTGAGCCCACTGTGCTTTTAACAAATCATGGCTTATTCCCTCTCTCTCCCCATGCCCCTTAATGTGATTAGCCTACTATGGTAAAGAATTCCACAGGTTCACTATTACCTGAATGAAGAAATATTTATTCACCCCGAGACTGGGACTACTTGCGATGGACGCCTGGGCCTGTCACTCTGAAAATGACCCATTTATTTCTCCGCTCTGTCTCCTGTCTGATAACCAATTCTCAGTCCGTGCCAATACATTATCAGCAATCCCATACACATTGATTTTGCACAATAACTTTTATGGGACTTCATTCCAAGCTTTCTAAAGATCCAAATACACTGCACACTGGCAGTCATGTCCTCAAAAAAGTCCGGTAGGTTTATCAAACATTATTTCCCTTCCATAAATCCATACTGATTTTGTATAATACAATTGGTACTTTTTTCAAAGTGTCCTGTTATCTCATTTTATAATAGACTCCAGCATTTTCCTTACTACTGATGTTAGTCTAACCAGACTGCAGTTCCTGGTTTTCTTCCTCCCTCCTTTTTTAAAAAAGTCGGGTTATATTTGCAACTCCTCAATTTGTTGGAACAGTTCCAGAATCTTCAGACTTTTGGATGATGACAACCAATGCTTCCAGTATTTCCAATGCAAGCTCCTTTAGTAACCAAGAAGTAGATTTACCCAGGGATTTGCCAGCTTTTAATTGCATTAATTTTCACATCTTTGTTTTGCTAATACGAATTTCCTTTAATTCCTCCTTTTCAAACTCTGGCAAATGTTTCATGTCTTCTTCTGTGAAAATAGAAAAAAAGTAGTTGCTCAATTTTCTGCCATTTCCTTCTCTATTATTAATTCTCCTCTTTCAGATTGAAAAGGCCTATAATTGTCTCCATTAATATTTTTCATTTTGCATATTCACAGAAGCTCATACAGTCTCCTTTTGTTTTTCATACAAATTTAATCACATCCCCTTCCTTACCCTCTTCAATCAACCTATCAGACATCCTTTTTCCTGAATTCTAAACCACTCCCAGTTGTCAGTCTTCATACTTTCTTGACAGACCTGATATGACTTCTGTTTGGATCTAATACTAATCCTTACGTTATCCGTTGTTGGGCTATTTACGGTGTTGCATTATTTATCTCAAAGGAATATGAAATTGCTGCAATGAATGCATTCATTCCTTAAATAGTAAACATTGGCATGTCCACTAACATGCCTTTTTCTGAAATTATCCATCCCATTTCAGTTACGTCACCCTTTTATACTTCATAGTTTCCTTTGTCTAGATTTAGAATCCTATTTTTGGATTGGGCCACTTCACTTTCTATCTTCATGAAGAATTTTTTCACGTTCTGTTGTTATGGTTGCTGGAGGTCAATCATCTCACCTCTAGGCTGTTTATACATGAGTTCCTCAGGGTAGTGTCCTAGGCTCAACTATCTTCACCGGTTTCATCAATGGAGCTTCTCTTCATTATAAGGTCAGAAATGGGGATGTTTGCTGATAATGATGTTCAACACCATTTGAGGCTCCTTAGATACTGAAGTAGTCCATATCCAAATGCAACATGACCTAGACAATATGCAGGCTTGGACTAACTAGTGACAAGTAACATTTATGCCATACAAGTACCATCTCCTACAAGAGAAAATCTAACATTGCCTCTCAATGTTCAATGACATTATCATCACTTATTCCTTCATTATCAACATCCTGGGTATATCATTTACCAGGAATTGAAGTGGATTAGCCATTTGAATTGTATGGCTACAAGAGCAGGTTCGAGAATAGGAATCCTGTAGTGAGTAACTCACCTCCTGACTCCTTAAAGCCTAGCCACTATCTACAAAGCTCAAGTCAGGAGTGCGATGGAATACTCTCCACTTCCCTGGAGGGGTGTAGCTCCAACAACATTCAAGATGCTTGACATTATAACTCCACCTTCAAGCTCCCCTCCAAACCACTCACCATCCTGACTTGGAAATATATTGCTATACTTTCACTGTCGCTGGGCATTGTGGGCCAATCCACAGCAGGTGGACTGCAGCAGTTCAAGAAGGCAGCTCATCACCACTTTCTCAAGGCCAACAAGGGACAGGCAATAAATGCTAGCCAGCCAGCAATACCCACATCCCACAAATAAATACAATGAGAAAACAAAACAGGTTAAAGCAGCCTGCTTGATTGATGCGATATCCACAAACATTCACCCTCTTCACCACTGATGAACAGTGGCAGCATTGTGTGCAAGATACACTTTTGAAATTCACCAAAGTTCCTTGGACAGAACTTTCCAAACTGAAACTACTGCCTTCTAGAAAGGTTAAGATGGAAAATATATGGGAACATCACCACATACAGGTTCCCTTTCCAGCCATTCACCATCCTAATTTGGACATATATTGCCGTTCTTCCAGTGTTTATAGCATTGTGGGTCTACACACTGCAAACAGACTGCAGCAGTTCAAGAGGGAAACTCACCATCATCTTCTCAAGAGCAATTAGGGATAGCCAATAAATGCTGCCCCATCAGTGAAGCCAACATCCCGTGAATGAACAAAAATAAAATTCAGTCCAGCATTCTTAGTGAACGTTGGAGCTAGCTCAATGAATTAAATAGTCTGCTCCTATTTCTAATTCTTCTGTGTTTTTTTTTAATTCAGTACTTGGTCCTGAACATCAATCTTAGTTTACAAATAAATAAGTAGCATCTTGCTCTCCTTGACAATATTGCACCCATTTTCAGAAAGGATGTGGTCATTTTATTGATTTTGCGTCAGTTGTGCAGCAATATGCCAATAAGATGAGATTTGTTTAAATTTGTATGATCATATCTTTGCAGAGGTGGAGATCTTGGACATGGCATTGAATATAAAACAGCTGTTCTTTAGGCAGCTTGTGCTAATGTTATTGCAATTTAATTACTATCTCCAAAACCTTTTGGATTTTCTATTTTGAAGTGGTAGCTGCTTTGTGGTATGATATTTCTTCTATAATGAGAGATTCCTATCATTTTCTGAAAATGAAAGATGTCCATCTTTTGGATGTGATGTTAAACCAAGCTGCAGATGTTCCTCAAGATAGCTGTAAAAGAAACCATATACTTTTTTTCCAAGAAGAGCAAAGCAATTTAAGATAGAAGTGAGGATTAATTTCTTGTCTCAAAGGGTAGTGAATCTGTGGAACTTGTTCCTGCAAAGGGCTGTGAAGTTAAGTATACTTAAAGCACAGAAAGATAATTTTTTAATGTTTAAAAAATTCAGGAGAAAGAATAGAATTGACTACATTGGAGTGATTTATTGTCATTTGTGTTTTTTTTACCAATAACTATAGTGAAAAATGTTTACATCACCATACTCAGCTACCATTTAAACTCCTATTATGCGAAATATGAATCTTTGTCAAGACCAATGGAAGTGATAGGCAACTTCACATACCATCTTGAGCAAACTATAGACTTTGAGAATGTTTATTTCAAGCTGGCAATTTACACCAATTCTAAGACAAAATACAACATTAAAGTTGTTTGCAAATCAAGGAATTTTCTTTAAATCTAATCTTGATATGAGTATTGATGTCAAACATGGCCCCAACAGAAGGTAAATGTTTAGTTAGATCTTCTCATAGCTGTGACAAAATAAAAATTACTGTTTATACTCTGATTGTGAGTATAACTTTAGTACAGTGAAGTCCCTGTTACCAGATCTCAAGCAATTCCCATGCAACGGGCATCCCAGATTCAAAATGGGAATTGAACTTTGATTTTTTTTGTAAACTGCATGGCTCAGATGCATGCCTGATCAAAGATCTTAACCGTTCATAGTCATTCTTTCAGCTGCCAAGGCTCTGGAAATCACCTCTTTAAACTTTGATGCATTTCTACGTCTTTTGCTTCCTTTAAGTCAGACCTTAAAACCTACCCATTGTAACAAGCTTTGGCCATCTGCCCTCATATCACTTTATGAGGCTAAATGGCAATTTTTGTTCACAAGACTCCTGCAAAGTACCTTGGAATGTCTTACTACTTTTAAGTGCTCTATAAATACAAGTTTCAATGCTTGTTGCAAGTATTTTGTAACAGAAATCATGACAAGAGATTTGCTCAAGAGTGAGAATATTTTATTTAGTTTTACATACAATATGGATGCTTAGTAAAAAGGGGCTGAATTTCAAAATCAATGTAGGGCTCTACTTCAATGGAGCAAAATGGAGAGCACACTTGGAAGAAGAAGATGTCACAAAAGGTAGCTACTCTCTAGCCAAGTGCATGATGTCTCAGGGGGTTGGGGCCAGTCAATGGTGATGGTGGGGCCATGGTGGTCTCTGGGCTGAAGGAATATCCTCCATCTTCCCCAGAACTGGTAAGCTTCATTGTGACAGGAAGACTCCAATACCCCATCCTACCTTCCTTCACTGTTTTGCAGTGCCCTACACCCACACCTCCCAGACAGCTGGTGAAATCCTTTTCTCAGAATGCTTATCAGAAGGTTAAAAGCTGTGCTTCTCATGATGTTCTGAATATTGAACTGAAAGAATGGACAGCCACTATGACAAATTCCCAATTCTTGCTGCTAGCAGGCAAAGCTCATCACCAGGAGTGCAAAGATGTGCAGGTTAGGTCAACTAGCCATGCTAAATTGACCATAGTGTGCAGGCTAGATGGGTTAGCCATGAGGAATGCAGGCTTACAGGGGTAAGGGGTGGGTCTGAGTGGGATGCTCTTTGGAGGGGCAGTGTGGATTCGATGGGCCAAATGATGTGTTTCTGCACTATAGGGATTGTATGTATTCTATGGATATAGCTGACATAGAAGGCTGAGCTTGACAGCAACATTGCAATGGAATAGATCATTCTGCCCCTGGAGCCTGCTCCACCACTCATTCATGTCCCAACTAATGTGTGCCTGAAATCAATCTGTCTCTTCTCTGCCATATCCTTTGATACTCCTAACCTATCAATATCTAAGACAGTTCTAAAAACACACGATTCATAAACTGCATAGCCTGGGGACTGTTTCAAGACATCACTCACGGGTTGTGGTCAGCTGCTAGTTTTCGTTTCCAACAACTGGCTCTGTTTTGAATTGAAAGGTACGGACATACAAATGTCTCTCCTCATCTGCTGCAGTCATGCGACCTCTACTACGCAGTGCATGCACACTTTAGGCATGTTGTACATACTGCTGGGTTGTATGTTCAAAATACTGTCAGAAGTGGCACTGAGATAAGCAATGCAGAACTGTAAGAAAGCACAACTACCAATAGGGAGATGGAGCTATGTCCAGAGTTGTGGGCTGCCAATACAGAAACAAAGAGGCCAATCACTGTTAAAACAATGGAAAAAGGCAGGTAGCTGATCATGAAGAGGTGAATGTACCACATACACAGATCACCCATTAACCAGCTTTGTCTGCCAGAAGTATTATTGGGAATTTGCCATAGTCTGTGGCTGTCCATTCTTTCAGTTGAATACTGAGAACATCATGGGAAGCACAGCTTTTAATCTCCTGATAAACATTCCGAGAAACGGATTTTACTAGCTCTCTGGGAGGTGTGGGTGCGGGCACTGTAAAACAGTGCAGGAAGGCAGGATGGGGTATTGGAGTCTTCCAGCCACAATGACACTTACTAGTTCTGGGGAAGATGGAGGATATTCCTTCAGCCCAGAGAACACCATGACCCCACCATCACCATTGACTGGCCCCAACCCATTAACCTTCATCATGATGAAGAGCTTATGCTCAAACTATTGACTCTCCTGCTCCTCGGATGCTGCCTAACTGGCTGTGCTTTTCCATCACCACACTCTTCGACTCTGATCTCCAACATTCGCTGTCCTCACTTTCTCCTCACCCATTAACCATCCACCATCAGACTCCAAGGTCAACAGCAAAACCACATCAGAAGCAGAATAACAACTGGTATCTTAGCAACAAGTAACACAAAGAGCAACACTTCTTGGGAAATACCCAGATGAACAGTCAATGACAATGATATACATGTACCATAAAGAGATCCATATGATTAAAGGGTTGTATGAAATGCATATGTGTAAGCTGATGGTAATAATGATCTGCTTTGGCGTGAGAGTAGTCATATGTAAATTTACTTTTGGGAAGTTAAAGTGCATATGACGACATGCAATTTTTTTTTGTGTAAAACATATGTATAAATATTGTTGCTAGTGACTTCATGTGATCTCTGCCATGAAGTATGGACACTGCATTCAGATACATTAAATCCACTTGAATAATGACCTTGTGTTGAACAACAGCTCTGCTGTTCACTTGAAACAGGCTGAGCTGTGAACTGGGGCAGCTGCTGCGTAGGAGGAGACTGAGCAGTATTCTGTTAACGACACGTATGCTTTCCATTTCCCTTCTGGGTTCTCTGCTCAATTATGGACTTTCCCATATTGGCTGCTTACTGAAAGATTAGTGAGTCCATTTTTCTGTAAATGATCACTCATAATGTGTGAGATCCATCAATTTTTTTAAAAAACCTGGACAGTATTTCTTGCTACCCTGATACTACTTCTTCCTTTGAGAAATGGCTGGAACTTAGGTGGTATTTAATCTCTACATCTAACATTATTACTTCACAATGTAAATTGTTGCATCAAAGTGGTTAAGACTGATCCTGCAAATTTTACTCTATTCAGAAGTGAAAACCCCACCAAAGACCCAAATACCAATGAACTGTCTGATCTCGCAATGCCCAGATTAAAGCTTGTCATGATGGAGATGATCACTCCATGATCTAATATTGAAGAGAGGATAACATGTCAATTTATTTTCGAGTTAAACCAGATAACATTGAGATAATAATGTTATGAACAACTTTAAATTTCATTGCTTTAACATGTGTTGCAAAATATATGGAACCTTAGAGAGGTAGTACAGCACAGACCAATAATCTTAACGTGAGTGTTACTGCATATATATTCATCAAAGAGAACAATTGAGTCAAATAAGATCGTTTAGGTGGTCACAGTGGTATTTTCTGACCTCATATATTCCTACGGTTCTATCATTAACTACTAGAGAAAACCGAGCAATGTAAATTTAATGTAAGTTCCAGTCCTGATCAAATCTCTTGAAGCCTAATGGTGTATTTTTTTAGTTCAATTGTAGTAGTGGAGTCTTGTTCCTGCTGAGGACACAAATTCAATTAATTGTAGGCATTTGAAATAAAATCTAATTTAATAATAAGGCAAATCTTTTAAACATTTGCAATTCAGAAAATGAGCTCTATAGGCTTTCTGGAATGTTAAAAGAAATCAAAAGAACTGTGGATGCTGGAAATCAGAAACAAAAATCTGAAATTGCTGGATAATCTCAGCAGGTCTGGCAGCGTCTGTGGACAGAAATCCAACTTTATGTGACCCCTCTTCAGTATTTATGGACTTCCAATAGTTCCACAATTTCCTACATTTTGAGACTCACATTTCTACTTTATTACCATAGGTGGTAGCAAGTATAGGTAGTCATCTCTGCAGAGACAGAGCTAAAATGAGAGGGATTTAGGCTACTATCTTACATGTCTCAATGATTATTAAATGATACAGCAGTAATCACTTCACAATAGAAAGTGTAGGACAACTATATGATGCAAAACAACTTGTTTGCAGCAGTGACTTAAATGCCTATGCTCGTGGTATGAAACATTGTGCATTATCACAATGTGATTCTTCTGTCATGATATTGCATGTTATCTGACTTACTGTGAGGAACACTGTAGGGCATAAGCTAGCTATTCCTAAAAGCAATTAGCTTCAGCCAAGATAAAATGTCACATCAGAGTTATTACGATTCCAACCATTTGGACAAGACAACAGGGGCAATCTAAATATCATTCATGGCCCTGCAAGTATTTTTAAACATCAATGACATATGATTCACTCAGGTTTCAAATATCTGAGCAACCCTGGTGATTACACTGTTTGTTCTTTCCGTATCTTCCTAATACAAAGCAACAATGCAAACAGTCCAAAAAGCTACTGATGAAAGGATTTCCATGGCTAAAAGTATCTACGACTCTTCAATTTTAATCCATTTTGAACTTAGATCAAGAGAGAATGCAACAATCCATAGTATTATGACATGACCTTCATATCTGATTCATATACACAAAGTATTAGAGAGAAATGAATGTCAGACTGTTGTAGGCTAGCATGGATGTCAAAATGTTCCTTATTCTTGTCATCCTATTTCTCATGCATTAAACCCTTATTTGGAAATTCAAGCATCCCACTGAATATTGTAGTCAGCAAAACCACATACACTCAGTACTTTCAATGTAGTAAAGAGGGGCATTATCAATTAAGGGCTGTGGGTATAACATAAATCATTGATTAGAGAATGAATGGATTGAATCCAACAAATGACCAGTAGTATATTGATACTCATTGTCCAAGCCTATACCTGAATAGTGGATACATGGATGAATCAATGGAAAATGACATTGCAATGGAATTGAATTCATACATTATTTAATGTCATTGGATAGAAGGGCAGTGAAGTGAATTGAATAGAATTAAAGTGTTACCTTCACAAAGTGATTTAATAGATAGGGAGCATAGCAGGAAGTGACTGACAATAACAATACTGTCTCCTATATCCACAAGTAGGGGAAAGGATGTAAAAACATTTCCCAAGTTTGGGAAGTGTGCCAAAGTAAGTTCAACAACAATGACAACAACAAACATAATGGCATCATTTATTTAGATAAAATGTTCCAAGGTACTTCAGAGCATTATCAAACCAAATCTGACACAGCTACACTTGGAAATAATAGAGTAGATGACAAAGACTTCATCAATTCTTTGAATGGACAATTCACCTGTTGTTATTCTCCAAACATTTCCCCATGACTGTGCGTATTCATCCTTTTCAGATAAAAGTCTAATTTCCTTAAAAGTGTTTCAATTGAACCTGCCTCCACCACATTCGCAGGCTGTGTATTCTAGTTTTTAAGCACTCCTGTGTGAAAATGTTTTCCCGCATGTCACTTTTGCTTCCTTTACCAATTAATTTAAATCAGTGTTCTCTCATTTTTGATCCTGTAATATGTTGGAACAGTTTCTACTTAGCGACTCTGTGGACGAACATTAAAAAATTGGCATGTTCAAAATCCAGAATTGGAAGAGTGCAGGCATTTCAGAGGGAAAAACTGAATAAGATTACAGTCAAGGGAGGAACCAGCCCATGGCAAAGTTGGGTTATAATATATTTAATTTTGAAATTGAGATGTTGCTTGACCAGTGGCCAACACATAAATTAATGGATGAATGGGACATAATGCAAGTTAGAATATAGGAACAGAGTTTTGGATGACTTTAAATTTGCTCAGAGTATAAAAATAGGAAACTGCCAGATATGCCTTCGAAAATTCAACTCACAAAGGTGCAGATAACAATTTCTGCATCAGATGAGCTGAGGCAGTGGAGTCAAGCAAGGTCATGGAAGTGGAAGTAGATGGGCTTGTTAATGGTATGATGGTACAGTCAGAAGCTTATCTCAGTGACACATAAAACACAAAGGCTTTGAAAGGCTGGTTCCAGCTCAGACCATTGTCAGTGATGAAAGAACCGAGATTGTGGCAGTCAGGGAAGACAATTGCCCATCCAATTCCCAATACCATAAAAGCAATGCGACAATTTATGGACAATGAAGGGGTCAAGCCAGACGGGGTGGTGATGAGGTTACAAACTCCAGTGTTTAAAGACTTTGACTCAATATTTTGGCAATGGAGATGGATGGTTACCAACATCTCGCAGATCAAAATTTGCTTGTTTGTACTTTTGGAATTCTTTGATTAGCACAAAAGGCAGCTTTCAATGTCAGACATAGTTGTTTTATGATGTGGAATCAAATTGAAATGCCTCGTTATTACCTACGGTGCAAGCATTCATTTAAACAATGCAGGGCCAAGTTTGGTTACAGGAATGCTGCATTTATATTATCTTTCTTTTATTCACTTGTGGGATATGGCCACAACTGACTGGTCAGCATTTATTGCCCATCCCTAGTTTCCCCAGAAAAGATGGTGGTGAGTTGACTTCTCTAATCGCTACAGTTTACATACTCCTATGGGGTAAGAATGCCAGGATTTTGACTTGGCCATAGTGAAGAAATGGCAATACATTTCCAAGTCAGGATGGTGAGTTGATTGAAGTGCATCTTGTAGATAGTATAGGCTGTTGCTATTGAGCTTTAGTGGTGGAGGGAATGGATGTTTGTGGATGTGCCAATCAATTGGGCTACTTTGCCCTGCAATGTGTCAAGCGTCTTGAGAGTTGTTGGAACTGCGTCCATCCACAAAAATGGGGAATATTCCATCACACTTCTAGTAGATGATGGACAAGCTTTGGGGAGTCAGGAGATGAGTTACTCACCAGCCTTTGACTTGCCCTTGTAGCCATTATATTTATGTGGAAGTCCAGTTAAGTTTCTAGTCAATGGTAACCCCACGTTTATTGATAGAAAGACATTCATTGATTGCAACACCATTGAATGTCAGGAGATGGTGTTAGATTGTCTCTAATTGGAGATGGTCATTGCCTGCCATTTAGGTGACATGCCACTTGTCAGCCCAAGCCTGGATATTGTGCAGCTATTGTTGTATTTGAACATGGACTGCTTCAGTATCTGAGGCGTCACAAATATGGTTGAACATTGTGCAATCATTGGCAAACATCTCCTCTTCTGACCTTATGATGAAGGGAAGGTCATTGATGAAGTAGTTAAAGATGGTTGGGCTGAGGCCACTACCTTGAGGAATTCCTGCAGAGATGTCCTGGAGCTGAGATGACTGACTTCCAGCAATCACAATCGTCTTCCTATATGCCATGTGTGGCTCCAACAAGTGGAGAGTTTTCTCCATGATATCCATTGATTCTAGTTTTGCTCAGGCTCCTTGATGCCATATTCAGTTGAATGTGGTCTTGATGTCAAAGGCAGTCGCTCTCACCTCCCCTCTGGAATTCAGCTCTTTTGTCCATGTTTGAATCAAGGCTGTAATGAGGTCAGGAGCTGAGTAGCCCTGATGAGCACAAACTGGGCATCATTGAGAGGGTTATTGCTGAGCAAGTGTTGCTGGATAGCACTGTTGATGACACCTTCCATTACTTTACTGATGAAGGAGAGTATTCTGATGGGGTATTAATTGGCCAAGTTGGATTTGCCCTGCTGTTTATGTACAGGACATAACTGGGCAATTTTCCACATTGTCAGGCAGATGCCAGTGTTGTTACTGACAACTGTTGAAACATATGACTTTTTTCCCATGTTAAATGAGAAGTTGTCACACAGTACTGGTATTAGTGACATATCTGCCAATTTCTGAATTTTGAACTGTAATGAAAGAGACAACGTACTTACATACAAAACACAAGCAGAAAAAGGCCATTTAGCTCCACAAGACAACTTCGCTATTCAATAAGGATGTGGCTGATCCGTATTTTGAATTCCATGTTTTCCATCTATCTCAAATAGCCTTAGCTTCCCCTGCTTAACAAAAATCTATCCATTTCTGTCTTAAAAATATTCAACAAACAGCCTCTGCTGGCTTTTGTGGCACAGAGTTCCAAAGTTACCCAATCCTCAGAGAAAAAATATTCTCCTCATCTCTGTCTTGAGAATGAAAACCCTAATTTCAAAACAGCGCCCTCTAGTCCTAGACCCACACAAAGAAACATCCTTTCCACTTCCACCTTGTAATGACCATTCATGATTTTATGCACTTCAATCAAGTCAGCCTTTACTGGAACAAGCCTGTCCAATTTATCGTTATAATTCAACTCATTTCTTCCAGGTATTAATCTAGTAAACCTCTTCATAACTACCTCCAATGTATTTACATACTTCCATAAATATGGAAATCAAAACTGCACACAGTATTCAAGATGTGGTCTCACCAATGCCCTCTAGGCATTGAAGAATAACATCATTACTTTTATGTTCAATTCCTCTCATAAAAAGGACAGCTCCTCATCACTCTTCTTTATTACATGCTTTACCTAACATAAAGATCTTAAGTCTAATGCACTGGAACACCTAAATCCCTTTGCATCTTAGAATTCCACAATCAGTCTCCATAAGTAATAGCTGAAAATGTGTTGCTGGAAAAGCGCAGCAGGTCAGGCAGCATCCAAGGAGCAGGAGAATCGATATTTCGGGCATGAGCCCTTCTTCAGGAAGCCCTTCTCCTAATCCTTGGATGCTGCCTGACCTGCTGCGCTTTTCCAGCAACACATTTTCAGCTCTGATCTCCAGCATCTGCAGTCCTCACTTTCTCCTCCATAAGTAATACCCTGCTTTGTCGTTCTTCTTGGCAAAATGAACAACTTCACAATTTCCCACATGACCTTCCATCTGCTGAATTTTTGCCCACTCACTATTTATATAAACTATCTGGAATTTTCTCAGGGTGATGAAAGTTCGTTCAGCAGCAATTTATACAAAATGCCATCAGGCTGGCATCACAGAATGTTGCCATTTCTTTTCATCTTTGCCAGAATGAATAAGGAATGAAATAGAGGAGATCCTATATCCCTGAGGTGCAATTACAATCATTAAGGTAATAGCCTTTTGGTGTGTACAGTCATTCCTTAGCCTTATCTCACAAGTCATATATGTGGGAGTAATCCATCCTCTGAGGACAGTGGGGGTTTAGGCAGCCAAAGGGTGCCTGTCACCTTCCTAGCTCCTCATGATCCAGTAGGGGGTTGGGGAAATCAAGAACATCCTTCACTTCCAAAGGCCAGTTGAAACTTTTGACCGGTTAATTAAGGACCTCTTTCTGCTATGACCAGTGCTGTACCTCTGACTATCCGACAGCCTTTAGAGGCAAAATATTCTTTCCCAAAGGGACAGATATCCAAGCATCAGGCAGTTAATTGCCGGATAAGCACAAAATTGTGTTGCAACTCCCAGAACTAGCTATGGCAGAATTGACATGGCTTTCTGGACTGCTGTCATGTAAAAAATGAGGTCTGCAGATGCTGGAGATCACAGCTGAAAATGTGTTGCTGGTTAAACCACAGCAGGTTAGGCAGCATCTCAGGAATAGGGAATTCGACGTTTCGAGCATAAGCCCTTCATCAGGAATGAGAGAGAGTAGCCAAGCAGGCTAAGATAAAAGGTAGGGAGGAGGGACTTGGGGGAGGGGCGATGGAGGTGGGATAGGTGGAAGGATGTCAAGGTGAGGGTGATAGGCCGGAGTGGGGTGGGGGCGGAGAGGTCAGTAAGGAGGGCGGTGCTGAGTTGAGGGAACCGACTGAGACAAGGTGGGGGGAGGGGAAATGAGGAAACTGGAGAAATCTGAATTCATACCTTGTGGTTGGAGGGTTCCCAGGCGGAAGATGAGGCGCTCCTCCTCCAGCCGTCGTGAAGTTATGTTCTGCCGGTGGAGGAGTCCAAGGACCTGCATGTCCTCGGTGGAGTGGGAGGGAGAGTTAAAGTGTTGAGCCACGGGTGGTTGGGTTGGTTGGTCCGGGCGGCCCTGAGGTGTTCTCTGAAGCGTTCCGCAAGTAAGCGGCCTGTCTCCCCAATATAGAGGAGGCCACATCGGGTGCAGCGGATGCAATAGATGATGTGTGTGGAGGTACAGGTGAACTTGTGGCGGATATGGAAGGATCCCTTGGGGCCTTGGAGGGAAGTGAGTGTGGAGGTGTGGGCGCAAGTTTTACATTTCCTGCGGTTGCAGGGGAAGGTGCTGGGGGTGGAGGTTGGGTTGGTGGGGGTGTGGATCTGACGAGGGAGTCACGAAGGGAGTGGTCCTTGCGGAACGCTGATAGGGGAGGGGAGGGAAATATATCCTTGGTGGTGGGGTCCGTTTGGAGGTGGCGGAAATGACGGCGGATGATACGTTGTATGCGGTGGTTGGTGGGGTGGTAGGTGAGAACCAGTGGGGTTCTGTCTTGGTGGCGGTTGGAGGAGCGGGGCTCAAGGGCGGAGGAGCGAGAAGTGGAGGAGATGCGGTGGAGGGCATCGTCGATCACGTCTGGGGGGAATCTGAGGTCCTTGAAGAAGGAGGCCATCTGGGCTGTGCGGTGTTGGAACTGGTCCTCCTGGGAGCAGATGCGGCGGAGACGAAGGAATTGGGACTGCTGTCATGGACAACATCACTGCCATTAAATTCAAAGCCATGTCTGCAACTCATCAGTTCAGAGGAGGTGAGTGCACAAAGGAGGAAGTCATGGAGGTGTGAAATTAAGATGAACTCAGCAATAAAGGGAGTAAAAATAGTAAGTCTTCTGTCAGCCATAGACAGAGTTTTATGTTGACACATGGCTAATGCTGCTGATTCGGTTTGGATAAGCAGCCTCCAGTCCTTTCCTTCAGGAGACAAGCCAGTTGGATGACTAAATCGAGCTATATGAGATATTGCATCTGGGAATAACAGTGAATGCAGAGTGGGATCAGTAATAAATACAGAGGAACCAAGAGGCCTTAGATCCATACCCATAGATGCTTTAATGTGGGTATACAGACAGCACGTGGCTGGGCATGGATGCATATAGGATGCCTACTTGTGTTGTCCGATGCATAACATACGAGAGCTGAGAGATTATGCTGGTATGTGTAAAATATTGGTTAGGTTACTGCTGGATTGCCGCCTGCAGTTCTGGTCACTGCACTGCAGGAAAAATGTGACTACACTAGAGAGAGCACAGAGATGATTCATATGGACATTGCCAGGACTAGAGACTTTTGACTCTGAGTACAGGTTGGATTAAATTATCCACACTGGTGGTCTTTGGGACTGTGTGTCTCAAAGGGTGTTCAGGGCAGAAATCCTCAGGCATTTAAAAATATGAGGAGGGCTGTGGCAATAGAGGGAGGGCCAGCAACTGCAAAGAAGATGAGCTGCAGCACATACAATGTAGCCACATGCTGCTGGAAGTAACAGAGGAGATTGAACACAAGGCAGGTCATAAAAGAAGGCACTGGACTCAGCTGAAGGCCTACAAGGTGAAAGGTTAGCTTTGCCGACATCTCTCAACACAGTGCCTTTATCGGCAGTGAATCTCATGCAGGAGGTCTGTGGCCTCTGTGTCATCCTACAAGAAAACCTGAGGCCAGTGACAGTGAGTTAAGTACCTTTTACCAATACGGCAGACAGTGTCATTGTGGCTGTGGTCATTTTCACTTCCAGATGATGAACCTGCAAGATTTCACAATCTGCAATCCATGACTGAACCAAACATGCAGTAATGATTCCTTTGTACACAACGGAAAGGAACTATGTCAGATTTGAAATGGTTGCTGTCAGTTAACCCCAGCAGATTGTTGATGTCGCCTCCTGAAGTGAAGGACTATATTTTGCGGCAATCAAGGCTTACTCAAAACCGCTAGCTATACAGTCTAACTGCTTCATTCATTAAAGGTGCCACTGTAAGCTGTCACAAATTTATTGCTGGCAAATTCTTACCCATTAATTTGCATTATTCTGTATGTAGACTGATGCCATCTTCACATTAATTGAACACAGCCATTCCTAAATATATATGCAATAGCATTACTATGCAAAGACCTTACAAATGCTCTAGTGCCATCATTTTGGACCTGTGCAAGTGGAAGTATTGAATCTTATTAAAGGAATATTTCCCTGTTCTGAAGAAGAACCATAGCAGGCATTCAGTTCTGAAGAAGAGTCACATCAGACTTCAAATGTTTACTCTGTTTCTCCCCCAACAGATGCTACCAGATCTGACGAGGTTCTCCATCTCTGTATGTGCTTGCTTCAGATTTCCAGCATCAACTATTTTCCTTTTACACTCATTTGTTGTTGCTTCCTTCACACTGGGGAAGTGACAGAAACATTTCTGATCGCAAGCAAGTCTGCTGTCACTTATAGATGCAGCAATGAAGTGATGGAGTTATCATTGATGGTTTGGAAGGATATCATCACATAAAAATTAACTGCGTCACAACTGGAGAGATGCCGTCTCATTGGTAAATATTGGTCAGGCTTCAATAAAGAATAGAAACTCTTTATGAGGCCCCAATATGAACGGTGAGTCTCGGCTAACATTCCCAAACAGGCATGCAAGGCCTGCGGAATTTTTATTTATCTCAGTGACTGACTGAACATTCCAATCTTCCTTTCTCTTCACCTTTACCACTTGTCTGCTCCAAACTCCAACGCCAAAAATGCTGTATTCTGGTTAAGAGAGCGTTTCTCCTGATCCATAGCTTTTTAATTTTCTAATTAAAAATGGGAATAGGCTTCGTCTGTTAATGCAACTCATCGGTTTGTGATTCCTTCCCTCTTTAGGTCATGAAACTTCCTCTATGCTGATGCAGCTGACAGTTTATAAAATTGAGTTAACAGCGATGTTATATATTCTAATTTGATTTTGCTCTCTGCTTTTACAGAGCCAGTTTGAACCTTTATTTAGTTCCATATTGGCAAAAACTTGTTCTGATAGATGTCATAATTGAAGCAGAAAATCAGTGAGGACTTGGTAATACTGTGTGTCTCAGACTCATGGCTGGATCTGAGGTAGGCACCAACCTCTGTTGGAAGTACAATGGTTGGTCAACAGAATATTGCAAGGAAACTATCAATGACATTTGTAGGTGTGGCTCACAGCTCACATCAAATTAGACACAAACAGTCTCCACTGGTCACGTAATGTCAGAGTCATATGGATGAAGACAGTTTTTGCACAAAAGAATTCTTTACTAAAGGATGCATTATTCATAACATAAGTAAATAATGTAAGGTTGATACATACGGAGAACTTTAACTCCATGTCGGAGAGACTGGACACGGCTTGGCTCCACTGAAATGCTTAGCACGGTTTGCCTTCCCTCAATTGTGCACATCTGGCCATCTTGAGCTGCTTGTTTGAACATCGCTATTAGCTGATTGGCGATGATTGTATTCAGGACTGAAATGATTACCATGGGTATAACAAAGGAGAGAAATGCATTCACCTACAAATAAGACAAATGGGTGTAATTAGAAAATAGAAAAAAAAGGCTGCAATAATCAGCAATATAGCTTTGAAATGACCCTGAAAATTGATGGGGTGTGTTCCAAGCTGTTACAATAACAGCTTATATTTATATAGTGTCTTTAGCATAATGAAATTACTCAAGGTGCTTTATAGGAGCATTTTAAAACAAAATATGACACCAAAACACATAAGGAGATATTAAGGTCAGATCATCAAGAACTAATTCAAACAGTTATTTTTTAAGAAAAATGCTAAACAACAAAAGCAAGGTAATGAGGCGGAAAGGTGTAGGAAGATGACTGAAGGCACAGCCACTGTTAGAAGTGATGTGTCTTTCATACTTGTCACAGATTGCTCACAAAAGGCACTTGCAGCAGAGGTACAGATTACATGACAATGACAAATGATCTAAATACTTAAAGCAACAATTATATTTCTCCAAATGTTCCCAACCATTCTCCTAGACTTTTCACAGAAAAAAAGTACAGACATTGCACACGCTATCATTTGCGGTTGCAAGTGACATATGTTGCCCAGCGTACTTAACCACAAGGAAAATGATCATTTATTAACAGAATCACATGTCTCATCAGTTCAACTTCTGACAGTCTCTGCACATACATTGTACATTCATAGTTTATAGAACATCTTCTAACGTGCACTTCCATTTGCTGTTCATCTGGTATCTGCTTTTCCTAAGGTGATGTTCCTTCTTCAGGAAGTTTTGCTCCTATGCAAAGTGCTGTTGCCACAGTAATTGTTGTTACTGATCTATTTTTATTGCTGGGTGATGGGTGGACCTTTGGAACTGATCGTTCTGTACTCTTTGCCAATGGGGAGATCACAGCTTCCTAAACCATCGCCTGCAGTGAACAAACAGCTTTGCCAGTCGTACATAGGTATCTGTAGTTATGGTGGTATATTCAGTAGTTCATGTTCAATGGATATGATTGAGGTGACAACCACTCAACACATGGCCCAGGTTCCCTTTTGGCTGACTTCTGTTGAGAACAATGAATGTTTACACTAAGTGGCTTGCCAGTGTTCAGCTCTGGTGATGACTTGGCTGGTTAATCAAAGCAAAAACTGGGTTTCTGTTATTTCACCTTGATTGGAATGATAATAGGTTTGAGCAGCATTTGAAAGAGAAATCACATTTAACAAAACTGGGGAAACGTCAATTTTCCTGCTCCTCGGATGCTGCCTGACCTGCTGTGCTTTTTCAGCACTACTCTAATCTTGACTCTAATCTTCAGCATCTGCAGTCCTCACTTTTGTCTTTTCAAGAAGGCATGTGACTTAATCCAAGTTATTATCAAAGATCTTGTGAGAAACTACTTAAGTTTTTAACTAAAATAAGTTTTTCAACAAGCTGTTTTTGACCAGTGATGAATGTACAGAAAGGAATGTGGTCTGAAAGGAAATACTTGTGATCTCACTAGTTGAGTACGAAACTTTAAAGTGAAAATAGGAGTGATACTGTATTGGGGTTCAGTGTCTGTAAAGTATATTGCTGGAGAAAGAGCTGAATCTTTCACTTAACTGTTTATGATAAGATTTTTCAATATTATCATTCCTCCGTGTACTGTTCTTTTCCCTTTGTATAATAAACTTATTTTATTAAAGATACATTGGAACCCTCTTGTCAATATATTCAGCGACTGAACACCATTGTAAATAAATAACAAAAGTAAAACTATTTGGTCTATAAGGATAAGCTTCACTCTGGGATTTGATTTGTCCAGTATTACCATCAACAGGGATCATAACATTACCCAAAGAAGGATGCAGATGTTGTTGAGGGAACTTAAGGAAGGTTCACCAGGTTGGGAGATTAGGATCACCTTATGAGACAAAGACGAAAAGGCTGCACCTATACTCTCTACAGTTTTGAAAAAAAATGAGAGGAAATTTCATTAAAGATATAAAATTCTTACAGGGCTCCATAATGTAAGTGCAGGAAGGATGGGTAAGGGTGGGAGGGGTCTAGGACTAAAGGGACACAGTCGTAGTACAAGGTTTAGGCCACTTAAAACATAAACAGAAAAGATGTGAGCAGGAACAGGCTATTCAGTCCCTCAAGCCCGTACTACCATTGTATGAGATCATGGTTGATCTGCCCAGGCCTCAATTTCTCTTTCAAGCCACCTTTCATTACAATGTTTTATGTCTGGCATCTTAACATTGCAGGTTAGTGATCTGCTGACAAATGTGAACAATTTGTAAAGGTAACTATTTAAAATGATCTTAACTTCATGTATTGCTTGTGATTCTTTTCTTAAATATTTTGTTTTAAGCTATCCTATACTCTTTTGAGCATTGCCAATGTTACAAAAATTCTGCCAAAGCTCACAAACAGGAATCAGATTTCAAATCCTTCCCTTAGGATGATATGAAACTCTTCCATTTACTTGGCAGCTAAGTAAAACACTTCAGTCTTTAATCCAGTATGGGATAACAGTACATTTGAAGCACAAATCTGGAGTTAAATCAGCACCAGTCACACTGTGACTAAGGGCAGTCAAGCAGCACGCCAACAGAAGCTGAAATTCAGAATTTTTTGATACTGCCAACTAAGGTAATTGCGGGAGAATTGGCTCTAAATATTAACCCATAGCAATTGTATTGAGAAAAGATAATGCTTCCCTGAAGTGTCATTTCAGATGATGTTAATTGATTGGGTGGGTAAAGGTCAGCAGGTACGGATGAATGGAACAAGTATATCAAGTGCTGTTAATTAGCTTTTCACATCATACTGAGCTTTCCAACAGAGCTCACATCTTCATCAGACCACAGCCAGACTTCAGGGTAAAATTAGGAAACCATTCTTTGCAATACTTTTGCACGGCTGTTTTTGGCATTGTAAAGGTCTAGGTTCAATCTAAGTAAAGGAGGATAATGAAAGAGACATGCAATATATAATCCATTATGTTATGCTGAACTTTTGCAAATAGCTGTTCAATTCAGACCTTTAGGAATGAACCCCAGAAAGGGTATAAAGATTTACTAGACTGACATTATAAGAATATAAGATCATAAGCCATCGGAGCAAACTTAGGCTGCATGAGCCCTTAAACCTGTCCTTCCATGCAATAAGATTATGGCTGATCTCCCCCAGGCTCCAATTCATCTTTCTTACAGCTCCTCATAGCACTCAAGTCCACAACCTTTCAAAAATCTGCCTCCTCTTTAAATACTTTGCGGCCTAACCTCCACAACTCTTTGGGGCAGAGCATTACAGACGATCATGAGCCTCTGGGGAAATTGCTTTCCATCTCAGTTCTAAATGAGTGTCCTCATATTCTGTAATAATATCCCCCAATGCGAAAATCCCCCCATCTTTTCAACATTTACCTTGTCAAGGTATAAACATCTTTTCAACATTTACCTTGTCAAGGCTCCTCAGAATCTTGTATGTTTGAAAAATAAATCACTCCTCATTCCTCTAAACTCTAACAAATAAAGCTCTAAAGCATGTTTAGGAATCATGATCAGTCAACTCCATCATCCCAAGAATTAATCAAGTGTATCTCTTTTGAACTACCTCTAATGCCAGTATAGCCATATTTTTTCTTAAATACATGAACCAAAACTACACACAGTACTCCAGGTATGCCCTACAAACACCCAATACAGGTTCATAAAGACCTCCTTATTTTTAAACTCCAATTCCTATGTAATAAAGGCCAAACTCCATCAGGAATGAAGGGTTTCAGTCATGTAGAGGGGAAAAAAAATAAGCCTTGTTCTTCCTAACCCAGATAATTTTCAGGGAAATTGAATCAAGGTTTTGAAATCAAAAGGGTTTTTCGTAAACTAAGCATTTGAAAATTCTTTTCAGGTGATAAATGGTCAATTACCTTGAAGATATAGATTTGAGATACAAAAGAAAACCAAATGTTCTGGAAATATTTAACAGGTCTAGCAGTTCTGAAGTGTGAATCACTGGTTAAAAAAAATCAATTATCTATCAAATTGATCCTTCATGTGTGAGAGTTGGAGGTCCTGCTTGGTATGTGAATCCTTAGAACTAATCACCTGTTGTGAAGCTACCTGCTGTGAATCTATCATATACAGGCTCTAACAGCTGCAGCTGCATGTCTGAAGGCCCTTGGAGATTGTGAATTCACCAGTAAGCAACGCTTCAACAACAGCTACAGGAACAGAAATTGCTACAAAAGCTCAGCAGGTTTGGCAGCATCTGTGTAGAGAAATCAGACTTAACGTTTTGGGTCCATTGATCTTTCCTTAGACCCTTCCTCTGTTTGTTGTGTGAGGTCCCTTTAAGGTTGACAGGGGATGTGTGTGTGAGCCTCTGAAAGGGAATGTTGGTTGCATGTACCATGGGCAGCACATTCCCAATTCTGCATGGCTATGCAACCATGTAGTTTATAGACAACTTCCATATTCAAGTTGGCATGTTATGCATTAGCATATTTACAACAAAGAGGCACTAATTAGTAGAGGCACTAATTAGTAGTATGAAAATTCAGTATTGCTAAATGAAGATGTTTCATTGAAATTTTTTGTCTTGCATTCTTCAGGAGAATTCAATACGTTATATTGAATATTAGACATAAGATAAAGCAGCAGAAGTAGGCCATTCAGTCCATCTTGTCCTCTACACCATTCAGTATAATCATGATCTGATCATCTTCATTCCATTTCCCTGCTCTATCCTCATAACACTTAATTTCCTGAATCATTATCTCATCCTTGAGTACACATAATAAACCAGTCTCGACAGCCCTCTTCAGTAAAGAATTCCACAGATTCACCACCTTCTAAGAAAAGAAAGTTATTTTAATCTCTGTTTTAAATGTTAAAAATCACAGAATACCAGGTTATTTTTAGTTTTGTCCACCCTAGTCCAACATCAGCACCTCCACTTCCTATCTCAAATGGACATCTCCTTAGTCTGAGATTAGCCATCTGGTTCTCTCCTAGTTTCTACTTCCACTAGAAGAAACCTCTTTGCAACTACCTTGTCAGCCCCCTAAGAATCTTGCATGTTTCAATAAAACCTCCTCTCATTCTGTTAAACGCTAATGAATTCAAAATCAACATACTCAATCTCTCCTCATTAGAAAATCTCTCCAGACCTGAGATCCTTCTCAGACTGCCTCCAATGCCAGTCAATCTTTCCTTGGATTAGGAGACCAAAACTGTTCACTGTATTCCGGGTTTGGTCTGACCAGTGCTTTGTATAATCTTAGCAAGAGCCTCCGTATTTTTCTACTTACATAGTGTTATACATTAGAGGCAACAAGACATGTAGATAAAGTGGTAAGATGGCATTCAGGATATTCTGTTTACTAGTTGATGCAGAAAATATAAAAGCAGGGTGCCTATGATAAAACTAAGTAAAATGCTAGTTGGACCACAGTTCAGAATACTGAGCCACTGTGTTATTGGAAGCATATGACTGCACTAGCGAAGATAGCATTAGAGATTTATAAGGTACTTCAAGTAATGGGAAATTTCAGCTTTTTGGAGAAATTGAATAGACTGGGTTATGTTTCTTAGAGTCGGAAAGATAGCGGGGCAGAATTTAATTGAAGTATATAAAATTAGGTAGAGTGGTTAGTAAGGATCTATTTCCTTTTGCAAAGAGGTCAATGACAAAGGACCATGGATTTAAAAGAATTGGCAATGAATGAGAGAGAATTTGTATAAAATGTATTTTTCTCATTCAAAGGGTGATGGAATGCACTCACTGAAAGGATGGAGGTGATGAAATATTATATAAAATTATCTCTATACTTCAATTTCCAAAATATGCAGGACTAGTTACAGAACCGAGAATTCAAAAATGTATCGGGCTGGACAACTATTTATCAAGTGAACATAGATGATGGGCTGAATGTCTTGCTTCTGTTTCATAACTTTTCTGTTTCTATATTTCCTGCATTCTTACCTCTGTCAGGAGAAAGGACCAAAAAAAGAATCAAAAGTCAGAGCAGCTTTGAGCTATAAATTTAAAAGTCATTCTGGAAATGGAAATCAATTCTCACTGCAGTGGCAATTGTTAGATGGCTACCTGACCTCAGAAAATGTATAATCTCCATCCAAGTTGTGAGCCAATGTAATTTTAAATAATGCCAATTGGTGGTAAGAATGTGACCTCAAACTTAATCATTTCGGTGTCATCAATTATTGTAACTGGAATAAATGAAGGTATTATTTCAAATTTGTGATGGAGCATGAATTTAAAGTGAGCAATATGGTTGGCTTACAATGTATTTGTGCTCAGATCTATACACAGAGTGCAGTTTACAACCATAAATTAGCTTTAAGAATGTTATCATTGAAAAATATATGGTCAAAACAGGTTCTTCTCTCAGTTATTTTAACAGCAGTGCCAATCCATTTACTTTAAATGTGCTAATGGCTCCATTAACAAAATGGTGACAGGAATATGATATGACTTTGTTAAATATTTATAGCACTGCTCTTTGTTTATAATATCATAGTGTGAATTCTGCAGCCTGTTCTAATGTAGAGACAAGCTACACTCAGTCTGTAGTTGTATCAATGATACATAATAGATCAATATGTTGGGAGTCTGTGCAATGAGTCAACATAGATAGCACAGGCATTGCTATTCTAATTATGGGAAATTACAATATACTAATTTCTAAGTTGTGAAGGTTGGTAGGATATAGTACTTGAAGTAAGAAGTATTGCTGTAATTAATATCTGCACCAATTTTAGGGAACTCATAACAAACCAATAAACTCAGCCTTTTAATTTAATGGACTTTATTTAATTTAGTTTATTGACATGGCAAACTGGTCCAAAAGGTGAAGTCACATGGTATCAGAGGTGAGCTGGCATGATGGATAGAATTGGCTTAGTCATAGTAGACACAGGGGAGCAGTGGAAGGATGATTTTTGGAACGGAGAGTTATAACCAGTGATGTTCCACAGGGATCAGTGCTGGGACCTCTGCTGTTCACGCTACATACATGATTTGTAGGAAAATGTAGCTGGTCTAATTATTAAGTTTGTGGACAATACAAAGATTGATGGAGT
This sequence comes from Hemiscyllium ocellatum, assembly GCF_020745735.1. Taxonomy (NCBI): domain Eukaryota; kingdom Metazoa; phylum Chordata; class Chondrichthyes; order Orectolobiformes; family Hemiscylliidae; genus Hemiscyllium; species Hemiscyllium ocellatum. The sequence goes on from NC_083415.1 coordinate 48,038,447, forward strand.
TGCAGTTAGTGAGGAGGATTGTCAGAGAATAAAGCAGAATATAGATCAATTGGAGGCATGGACAGAAAAATGGCAGATGGAGTTTAGTCCAGATGTGGGCGGCACTGTGGCACAGTGGTTAGCACTGCTGCCTCACAGCGCCGGAGACCCGGGTTCAATTCCCGACTCAGGTGACTGACTGTGTGGAGTTTGCACGTTCTCCCAGTGTCTGCGTGGGTTTCCTCCGGGTGCTCCGGTTTCCTCCCACAGTCCAAAGATGTGCGGGTCAGGTGAATTGGCCATGCTAAATTGCCCGTAGTGTTAGGTAAAGGGTAAATGTAAGGGTATGGGTGGGTTGCGCTTCGGCGGGTCGGTGTGGACTTGTAGGGCCGAAGGGCCTGTTTCCACACTGTAAGTAATCTAATCTAATCTAAAATGTGAGGTGATACATTTTGAAAGGTCACATACAGGTATAACTTATGTAACGAATGGCAGAAGCCTTAGGAGTATTGATATGCAGAGCGATCTGGGTGTGCAGGTCCATAGGTCACTGAAGGCAGATAGACCAGGTAGTTAAAAAGGCCTACTGGCAAGTTTGCCTTCATTGGAAGGGGCATTAAATGTAACAATAGGCAAGTTGCACTGCAGCTTTGTAGAACTTTAGGCCACGCTTAGAATATTGCATACGGTTCTGGTCATCACACCATTAGAAGATTGTGGATACTTTGGAGAGGGTACAGAAAAGGTTTATCAGGGTGTTGCCTGGTATGGGGGATTTTAGCCGTGAAGAAAGGTTGGATAGACTGGGTTTGCTTTCACTGGAAGGCAGGAGGTTAAGGGGCGACCTGACAGAAGTTTATAAGATTGTGAATAGCATGGATAGTTTTTTTTCCAATGTGGAGGAGGATTACTCCTGGACACAGGTTCAAGATGCGAGTAGGGAAGTTTAAAAGAGATGTGCAAAGCACATTTTTCACATAAAGAGTGGTGAGTGCCTGGAACACACTGTCAGAGGAGGGAGTGGAAGCAGACAAGATAGCAGTATTCAAGAAACATCTGGACAAATACATGAATAGGAAGGGAATAAAGGGATGTAGATCCTGTAAGTGAAGATAGTTTTACTGTGAAGAGCAAAATGTGTCAGTGCAGCCTAGGATGACCAAAGGACCTGTTCCTGTGTCGTATTGTGCTCTGTTCTTTTAGATTTAGACTTTTAGATTACTTATAGTGTGGGAACAGGCCCTTTAGCCCAACAAGTCCACACTGACCCTCCGAAGAGCAACCCACCCAGACCCATTCCCCTATAATTACTCCTTCACCTTACATTACGGGCAATTTAGCATGGCCAATTCACCTAACCTGCACATTTTTGGACTGTGGGAGGAAACCAGAACACCCAGAAGAAACCCACGCAGACACGGGGAGAATGTGTAAACTCCGCACAGACAGTTGCCTAAGGCAGGAATTGAACCCAGGTCTCTGGCACTGTTGTTTCTGGAAAACTCAGAAGTTTAAGAAGTATAAATTGGTAACGAAATTAAATTGGTACATCAAACATGCATGATCAGTGCAGAAACAGCAGCAGTCTACAAAAAAAATTGGCAAACTGAGAACTAATATCCACACACAGAAATTGTTGATCTGTTAATGAGATGCTTATGTGTAAGTGAACCTTGAAGTTTACATTTTATGAAGAAGTTCCATTTACCCCCCCTTGTAGGCAGACCTATTGAAATTTGTTATCATCCATTTTGTCATTTAATCTCTTATGCTTTCTACTTTATAACAGACTCTCTCTTTATGTTTTGTCCCTTTCCTTTTTCCACCTCTGTACTTTGTGAATCCCATTACATCTCCAAACTTTTCAAGTTCTGATAAAAGGTCATTGAACAGAAACATAAGCTGTTTTGCTGTTTCTTCCAGCACAGAAGCTAGCTGACCTGCTGAGTATTTTCAGCAGTTTGTTTTATTTCAGATTTACAACATACATGCTATTTTTCTATATTACTTTCAAATGTCTGCCTGCAATGATATTTAAAAACAAGAGCTTACTCTGCACAAATGATGCTACTACTTGCAATATAGCACAACAGCCAAGATGAATATAAAATGCATTGCTACAAAGAATAACTATCTTCAAAAGGAACCTGAGTGTCATATATATTAGATTGGATGCAAATGGTATTATCATTGTTCATGATATCAGATGAGCTTTCCTTTTGGGTTACAGTCTTGTAATACAACCATCATAAATGTTATGTCACATTCCCTATAGAGATTGATTATAATTTTAAAAGGGAAGAATTTTTCAATGACTAATGAAAATAATCAGATGACAAGATTTTATATTAAAACTTTTATTGTAGCAAACAAAATAAAATCAATGGAGATCAATCATTTCTTAGCAGCAATTAATATACCAAACTGAAACTCTGCCCAACATTATATGTTTTATAAGGGGACCATAAATTAGTCCTATCAGTGATTTATTTTTGCTTTTGCTATTTCCAATTTATCTCATTCTGATTCCGCCTTGTGATCTTCTGAGGTTAAGCCTTTTTGCACCAAGGTTCTAATCACATTTTTTATTACCAAGGCTACTCCTCTTTTGCCATTAGGTTGAGTACCACTATATAATCAGGCAAGTTACATCAACAAATTGATTTCTATCAAAATACTTGCATTGGAGAGGAACTTTCAAGGAATTCATTATGCCAAAATTATTCATCAGGAATTAAAACTTTTAAACAGCTTTAAGACACAGTGTCTAGTCAATTACAATTTGCTTAGTTCAAATGTCCCCACATGTCATACTGAAGGCTGCACAAAGCTATACCTGAACTATTCTGTCCTGTTCTGGTTACCATGGCATCAGGAGAGCACAGACTTTAAAGGTAGTATGCAGAACAGCAATAAGATTGATCCCCTGTGGTACAGTGATGAGTTATAAGGAATAATGACAAAATGGAGTTTTCTTGCTTCAGGAAACACACAAGAGATATGTTAAATATTTAATATGTACCTCATGTACAGGACAGGGAAACCTGCAGACCAATATTTTCAGAATCACTTAAGCAACGGGAAAAGAAAATGCAGACCATTGAGGCCAATTTTACAGCGAAAGTCATCTAGTTTTTCTTTACACAGAGGGTGATGTCCAGAAGACTGGTTGGGAACAGATTATTGGAATCATAGAAAAAACAGGCAATGTATTAGAAGGATGATAGATTTGATGTTACATGTGGCTGAAAGACTAGGGCCAAATCTTCTTTTGAGACATTAGTTGACAAAAAGCCTTTTTTTTTTAGATTACTTACAGTGTGGAAACAAGCCCTTCGGCTCAACAAGTCCACAACGACCCGCAACCCACCCATTCCCCTACATTTACCTAACACTACGGACAATTTAGCCTGGCCAATTCACCTGACCTGCACATCTTTGGACTGTGGGAGGAAACCGGAGCACCCAGACACGGGGAGAATGTGCAAACTCCACACAGTCAGTCGCCTGAGTCGGGAACTGAACCCGGGTCTCTAGCATTGTGAGGCAGCAGTGCTAACCACTGTGCCACCGTGCCTTTGTAATGTGCAATTTCGTGTACAGACTTTGATCTTCCACGAACTGAAATGTCAGGTCGCTGTGGCACTGTGGAAGGCTTTGGATAAACAAATCCCTTTCAATAACACACAACATTTCTCATAATATTGTCCCCAGGAACTGTGTCAGCATTTTTGTGATTACAATAAACAAGATACTTGATGCCCAATTTTGTAATTTAGAAACTAAGATCAACTCTAAGAGTGGCTTAGTAGTCTATCCATATCTTGAGCAACTGATGAGTACACAAGTATTTAAACACCAATATTTATATCATCAGAAGAGTTCTTCAGCAACAGCCAGACTTTTAATAAATATCATAATGCATCTAAAGAATACAGAATTGCAGCAACAGCCAAAATCCAGCAACAAGCATGACGGTGGTTGTTAATCCCTTTAGTTAATCCTTAGTCCTGTCCGGGAGCAAAGGGAGACAGAGTGGAGGTGACAATGGAGACCAGGAGGTTGTCTGGAAGGTAAGGACTTAGTATATATTTGGGCAGCAGCTAAACCTGAGATACTACATGTGTAGTGTCTCCCTTCCCCACCCTCCTCAAACCAGAACAAAAGGACTCTGTAAGGTAAGTTTTTTTTTCTTTTCTTTCATATATTTAAGTGCATTGTTTGGTTTTCATTAGTAAGCTAAGGCTTACAATAGCAGAGTACCTCAGACCCGTGGCTTGTGCCTCTTGCTTGATATGGGAGCTCAGGGACGTGGCTGACGTCCCTGACTCTTACACTTGCAAGGAGTGTGTCCAGCTGCAGCTGTTGTTTTACCGCATGACAGCTCTGGAGCTGCAGATGGACTCACTGTGGAGCATCCGTGATGCTGAGGAGGTCGTGGGTAGCATATTTAGTGAATTGGTCACACCGCAGGTTAGGATGGGTGAGGGAAACAGTGAATGGGTGACCAAAAGGCAGAGAAAGAGTAGGAAGGCAGTACAAGTGTCCCCTGTGGTCATCTCCCTCTAAAATAGGAATAGTGTTTTGGATACTGTTGGGGAGATGGCTCACCAGGGGAAGGCAGCAGTTGCCAGGATTGTGGCACCACGGTAGGCACTGCTGTTCAGAAGGGTGGGAAAAAGACTTGTGGGGGATAGTCATAGGGGATTCTATTGTAATGGGAGTAGATAGGTGGTTCTGTGGTCGAAAATGTGACTCCCGGATGGAATTTTGCCTCACAGGTACTCAAGTCAGGGATGTCACCGATGGGCTGCAGAGCATTCTGAAAGGGGAGGGTGAACAGCCAGTTGTCGTGGTGCACATAGTAAAAAAATAGATGAGGTCCTGAAAGCTGAATTCAAGCAGCTAGGAGAGAAGTTAAAGAGGAGGATCTCAAAGGTAGTGATCTCAGGATTGCTACAAGTGCTACATGCTAGCCAGGGTAGAAATGAAAGAATAGACAGGATGAACACGTGGCTTGAAGGAAGTTGTATGAGGGAGGGGTTCAGGTACTGGGGAAGGTGGGACTAACCAGACTGGAATGAATGGACTTGGGGGAATTTTTGCTACTGCTGTTGGGGAGGGTTTAAACTAATGTGGTAGGGGGCTGGGAATCAGAGGAGAAGACTAATAGACAGTGAGATGGAAACTAGAGTCTGTAAGGATCATGAAGTTAGTATTACCAAGAGGAAGAGTAGGCAGAGAACAGATGAAAACAAAAGAAGTAATGGCCTGAAGTGCATATAATTTTAATGCAAGGAGTATATGAATAGAGTCATAGAGATGGACGGCACTGAAACAGACCCTTCAGTCCAACCCGTCCATGCCGACCAGATATCCCAATCCAATCTAGTCCCACTTGCCAGCACCTGGCTCATATCCCTCCAAACTCTTCCTATTCATATACCCATCCGATTGCCTCTTAAATGTTGCAATTGTAACAGCCTCCACCACAACCTCTGGCAGCTCGTTCCATACATGTACCATGGTCTGCGTGAAGATGTTGCCCCTTAGGTCTCTTTTATATCTTTCCCCTCTCACCCTAAACCTATGCCCTCTAGTTCTGGACTGCCCGACCCCTGGGAAAAGACTTTGCCTATTTACCCTATCCATGCCCCTCATAATTTTGTAAACCTCTATAAGGTCACCCCTAAGCCTCTGATGCTCCAGGAAAAACAGCCCCAGCCTGTTCAGCCTCTCCCTATAGCTCAAATCCTCCAACCCCGGCAACATCCTTGTAAATCTTTTCTGAACCCTTTCAAGTTTCACAACATCTTTCCGATAGGAAGGAGACCAGAATTGCACACAATATTCCAACAGTGGTCTAACTAATGTCCTGTACAGCTGCAACATGACCTCTCAACTCCTGTACTCAGTACTCTGACCAATAAAGGAAAGCATACAAATGCCTTCTTCACTAGCCTATCTACCTGCAACTCCACTTTCAAGGAGCTATGAACCTGCACTCCAAGGACTCTTTGTTCAGCCACACTCCCTAGGACCTTACCATTAAGTGTATAAGTCCTGCTAAGATTTGCTTTCCTAAAATGCAGCACTTCGCATTTATCTGAATTAAACTCCATCTGCCACTTCTTAGTCCATTGGCCCATCTGGTCCAGATCCTGTTGTAATCTGAGGTAACCCTGTTCACTGTCCACTACACCTCCAATTTTGGTGTCATCTGCAAACTTACTAACTGTACCTCTTACGCTCGCAATCAAATCATTTGTGTAAATGACAAAAAGTAGAGGACCCGGCACCGATCCTTGTGGCACTCCACTGGTCTCAGGCCTCCAGTCTGAAAAGCAACCCTCCACCACCACCCTCTGTCTTCCAACTTTGAGCCAGTTTTGTATCCAAATGGCAAGTTCTTCCTGTGTTCCATGAGATGTAACCTTGCACATCAGTCTCCCATGGGGAACCTTGTCGAACGCCTTTCTGAAGTCCACATAGATCACATCTACTGCTCTGCCCTCATCAATCTTCTTTGTTACTTCCTCAAAAAACTCAGTCAAGTTTGTGAGACATAATTTCCCATGCACAAAGCCATGTTGACTATCCCGAATCAGTCCTTGTCTTTCCAAATATATGTACATCCTGTCCCTCAGGATTCCCTCCAGCAACTTGCCCACCACCGAGGTCAAGCTCACCAGTCTATATTTCCCTGGCTTATCCTTCCCATTCTTCTTAAACAGTGGTACCATGTTTGCCAACCTCCAGTCTTCCGGCACCTCACCTGTGACTATCGACGATACAAATATCTCAGCAAGAGGCAGATGAGCTTAGGGCTTAGATTGGTGCCTGGGAGTATGACATTATTGTGATCACAAGACTTGGTTGAAGGAAGGACATGATTGGCATCTAAATGTTCCAGGATATAGATGCTTCAGACAGGACAGGCAGGGAAGTAAACAGGGGGAGGAATTGCATTGCTGGTCAGGGATGATATCACAGCTGTGCTAAAGGAGGACACTATGGAGGGCTTGAGCAGTGAGGCATTGTGGGTAGAGAAATAAGAAGGGTGCAGTTACATTGTTGGGGCTGTATTACAGGCCTCCCAACAGTGAGGTAAACAGATTATGGAAAGATGTAGAGGCAATAGGGTGGTGGTGATGAGAGATTTTAATTTTCCCAACATTGACTGAGATACACTTAGTGTCAGAGGTCTGGACGGGCAGAATTTGTAAGGAGAGTCCAGGAAAGTTTTCTAGAGCAGTATGTCAATAGTCCGACGAGGGAAGGAGTCAAATTGGACCTAGTGTTGGAGAATGAGCCAGGCCAGGTGGTAGAAGTTGCAGTGGGGGATTTCTTTGGGATTAGTGACCACAATTCTGTAAGTCTACGAATTCTCGTAAACAAAGACGAGAATGGTCCTAAGGGAAGAGTACTAAACTGGGCCAAGGCTAATGGTATCAAAATTAGGCAGGAGCTGGGAAATATGGATTGGGACCAGCTATTGAAAGGGAAGTCCACATTTGATATGTGGGAGACTTTCAAAGGTAGTTTGAAGGTAGTGAAGGATAGGATGTCCCTTTGAAAACAAGGAATAGGAAAGGCAAGATTTGTGAACGGTGGATGACAGGCGAAATCATGCGACTAGCCAAGTGGAAAAGGGAAGTGGATGTAAGGTACAAGCAGCTAAGAACAGAACAGGCCTTGGCGCAATATCAGGAGAGTAGGACCAATCTTCAGCACGGAATCAAACGGGCTAAAAGGGGTCATGAAATAATTCTAGTGAGCAGTATTAAGGAGAGTCCCAAGGCATTTTATGCATATATAAGAAGCAAGAGGGTAACTAGAGAAGGGGTTGGTCCACTAAAGGAGAAGGAAGGAAAATTGTATGTCAAACCTGAGAAAATGGGTGAGATTCTCAATGATTACTTGTGTTCAATGAGGAGAGGGATGTGATGAATGTTGAGATTAGAGATAGAAGTTTGTTTACTCTGGATCATGTTGACATAAGGAAGGAGGACATGTTGGGTAGGCTAAAGGATATTAAGGTGGATAAATCCGCAGGACCTGATAGGATCTATCCCAGGTTGCTGAGGGAGGTGAGAGAGGAAATAGTTGGGGCCCTGACAGATATCTTTGTAGCATCCTTAAACACAGGTGAGGTGCCAGAAGACTGGAGGGTTGCTAATATTGTCCCCCTGTACAAGAAGGGTAGTAGGGATATTCCAGGTAACTACACACCAGTGAGCCTGACGTCAGTAGCGGGAAAGTTGTCATGTAGGTAGTAAGGATAAAATCTATTTATATTTGGAAAAGAATAGGCTTATCAGTGATAGGCAACATGGTTTTGTGCGGGAGAGATCGTGCCGTACCAACTTAATAGAGGTCTTTGAGCAAGTGACCAAGTTGGAAGATGAATGAAGGGCTGTAGATGTCATGTACATGGACTTTAGTAAGACGTTTGATAAGGTTCTCCAAGGTAAACTAATGGAGAAAGTGAAATCACTTGGTGTGCAGGGTGTTGTAGCTAGGTGGATAAAGAACTGGTTGAGCAACATGAGACAGAGAGTAGTGTTTGGGAAGTTCTCAAAATGGAGAAAGGTGACCAGTGGTGCTGTAACAAGGACAGAATGCCCCTGGTGCTCACATTCCACCCTACAAACCTTCGCATAAACCAAATAATCTGCTGACATTTCCGCCATCTCCAAAAAGACCCCACCACCAGGGATATATTTCCCTCCCCACCTCTTTCCGCCTTCCGCAAAGATTGTTCCCTGTGTGACTACCTGGTCAGGTCCACGCCCCCCTACAATCCACCCTCCCATCCTGGCACTTTCCCCTGCCACCGCAGGAACTGTAAACCCTGTGCCCACACCTCCTCCCTCACCTCTATCCAAGGCCCTAAAGGAGCCTTCCACATCCATCAAAGTTTTACCTGCACATCCACTAATATCATTTATTGTATCCGTTGCTCCCAAGGCGGTCTCCTCTACATTGGGGAGACTGGGCGATTCCTAGCAAAGCGCTTTAGGGAACATCTCTGGGACACCCACACCAATCAATCACACCGCCCTATGGCCCAACATTTCAACTCCCCCTCCCACTCTGCCAAAGACATGGAGTCCTGGGCCTCCTTCACCGCTGCTCCCTCACTACCAGACACCTGGAGGAAGAATGCCTCATCTTCTGCCTCGGAACACTTCAACCCCAGGGCATCAATGTGGACTTCAACAGTTTCCTCATTTGCCCTTCCCCACCTTATCCTAGTTCCTAACTTCCAGCTCAGCACTGTCCCCATGACTTGTCTGGACTTGCCCTACCTGCCTGTCTCCTTTTCCACCTATCCACTCCACCCTCTCCTCCCTGACCTATCACCTTCATCCCTTCCCCCACTCACCCATTGTGCTCTATGCTGCTTTCTCCCCACCCCCACCCTCCTCTAGCTTATCTCTCCACACTTCAGGCTCACTGCCTTCATTCCTGATGAAGGGCTTTTGCCCGAAACATTGATTTTGCTGCACTTTGGATGCTGCCTGAACTGCTGTGCTCTTCCAGCACCACTAATCCAGAAGTGTTCCACAGTGATCAGTGTTGGTGCCATTGTTGTTTGTATTATACATTAATGATCTGGAAGAGGGCATTGCTGGTCTGACCAGTAAGTTTGCAGATGACAAGAAGGTTGATGGAGTAGCAGAAAGCATAGGGGACTGTCAAAGAATACAGGAGAATATAGATAGACTGGAGAGTTGGGCGGAGAAGTGGCAGATGGAGTTCAATCCAGGTAAATGTGAGGTGATGCATTTTGGTAAATCTAGTTCTATACTGTAAACGGAAGAGCCTCGGGTAAAGTTAATGAGCAAAGAGAGATCTGGGAGTTCAGGTCCATTGTACCCTGAAGATGGCTGCACAGGTGGATAGAATGGTCAAGAAGGCATTGGGTAGGCTTTCCTTCATTGAACGGGGTAGAAGTGAGGACTGCAGATGCTGGAGATCAGAGCTAAAAATGTGTTGCTGGAAAAGCGCAGCAGGTCAGGCAGCATCCAAGGAGCAGGAGAATCGACGTTTCAGGCATGAGCCCTCCTTCAGGCTTCCTGAAGAAGGGTTCATGCCAGAAATGTTGATTCTTCTGCTCCTTGGTTGCTGCCTGACCTGCTGCGCTTTTCTAGCAACAAATTTCAGCCCTTCATCAGACGGGGTATTGAGTATAAGAGCTGGCAGGTCATGTTAAAATGGTACAAGACTTTGGTTCAGCAGCATTTAGAGAGGTTGAGTAGGTTCGGACTGTTTTCATTAGAAAAAAGGAGGTTGAGGGGGTACTTGATTGAGGTCTACAAAATCATGATGGGTATGGACAGGGTGGATAGAGACAAGCTTTTTCCCAGGGTGTGGGATTCAATAACGAGTGGTCTGGCATTCAAGGTGAGAGGTGAAAAGTTTAAGGGGCATACAAATGGAAACGACTTTACACAGAGGGTGGTAGGGGCCTGGAATGCATTGCCAGCAGAAATAGTAGAGGCAGGCATGGTAGATTCATTTAAGGTGTGTCTGGACAGATGTATGAGTAGGTGGGGAGCAGAGGGATATAGATGCTGAGGGATTGTTTCGACAGTGGACTTGGATCGGCTCAGGCTTGGAGGGCTGAAGAGCATGCTCCTGGGCTGTACATTTTCTTTGTTCTTATAATCCTGATCACTTTAGATAATGTTGGTGGGCTTGGAGGTTTCACAATACCAAATGAACACATCAGAATGAGACTTTGAGAGCACAGCCTGGAAAATGGCAGCTCTGGTGCCAAATCAGCATTGCACTTTGACTAATGCCATGATTTATCTTCTGTGCATATCTCTGATAGACGTTGGCTGAGTCATTTATTAAAGCAACATCTGGTGTTTTTGTGTCAGAAGGGTACACACGCATCACCAATATCACTTTGACACATTAAAGAACCTGAGAGTGCCTGAACAATGGACATTACATTTTCATCCCTTCCACATCTTGGTGAGTACATCATCACATCATGCACAAAACATCTCAGCTTTCTCCATAGTGACATCATGTGTCTTCTCAAAACGCCACGGCCATCCTACACATGTGGTGAATGTCAGCTGTCTGCTCACCCACCAGCCAAGTGCAATCCCCTACAAGCAGCAAGCTGGCAATATTACAGGAGGCATGACTAAATGATCTACTTCAGCACAGATTCATGTGCACTGCGCAGGCAACTTGATAAAGAGATGTTAAAAAAAACAGTTAAATGGAACTACTGAATTTTGGGCAGCATTCATTTAATAAAAGTGCAGCATTTGTTGCATTTGCCTTCTTTGTTCCACAGAATCAAAGCTCTACACAAAACTAGAGTAAATTCCCTAGAGTGTGGAAACAGGCCCTTTGGCCCAACCAGTCCACACTGACCCTCCGAAGCGTAACCCACCCAGACCCATTTCCCCTCTGACTAATGCACCTAACACTATGGGCAATTTAGCATGGCCAATTCACCTAACTTGCACATCATTGGATTGTGGGAGGAAACCGAAGCAAATCCATGCAGACACGGGGAGAATGTGCAAACTCCACACAGACAGTCACCTGAGGCTAGAATCGAACATGGGACCCTAGTGCTGTGAGGCAGCAGTGCTAACTGCTGAGCCACCGTGCCGCCCTAAATTAAATTTAGGATTTTGATGTTCACATGCAATTGTGTACTGCAAAAGTGCTCATCTATCTCTATGTACCTGACATGAATATGAGAAATGTATAAGGAAGAAAGGAATTCTGTGTCCATGTAACCAGTAAAGAAGAGAAACTCCAGAAATAAAAATGGAAAGGATAGCCTTGGAATTCTTGGCAATGAGAAATATCTGACTACTTTCAACCAGATTGTCAAAGCCGTTAACTTCTTCATTTCATATTATTGTCGGGAAAACTGCACTCTTTGGGGTAGTTTTTGCTTTACATCCTCAACAGGCAGTAATCGAGTTGAGTGACTGTCTGCCCTTTGTAGAATGCTGTTCATTCCACTTCATGTTGAAACAACAAACATCAAAGACCAACATGCTCGAAAGGCATAATAGAACAAACTGTTCAGTTATTCATGTAACCTCTCATACTCACACTTTTCACAAGTTTTCATAATTAGCTGTGCAGATTGTATTCCTGAAGAGAGGTTGATTCAGCAAGCTGTGTTAGTTAAACATTTGATTCCAATAAAAGATCTTGAAGTAATCAACAGCATAGTTTATGACTGCACTTTTATGAAAGATTCTCTGGTAGAAATGTAAGGACTTGTATTCTGATGCAAACTTTCTAAAGACACATAATTATTAAGAATTACTTTGTAAGCTATGATTTATTCCTGTAACTGAGTATAGGAAGCAAATTTTGATTCATTTTAAAGATAACAGTCAGAAATAAGGGTAAATCATGGCAAAAAAAAATCAATCCTTTCTCTTTGAAGTTAACTAATTCAAAGTATCATACAATTCATCTTTTCAATACTAAACTGCGATTATATAATTGCAACAAAGTACTGCAGATCCTGGAAATTTGATTTTGTTTTAAAATTCTGGTAAAACTCAGTCGGTTTGTATAGAAATTGAGTTAACGTTTTAGGTCGAGTGATCTTTCATCAGGACCACATTGAAAGCTGGAATAACTCCTGCTTTCGATAGACGTGTCTTTAAGGAAATCACTAATCATCAAAGAAAGACAATTCGGAAACCAACGCCAAAGTAGGGAAAGGGGAAAGATCACAGGGACAATCTATTCTTGGCCTGGGTATGAGTTCGAGTAAAAAATGAGGTCTGCAGATGCTGGAGATCACAGCTGAAAATGTGTTGCTGGTCAAAGCACAGCAGGCCAGGCAGCATCTCAAGAATAGAGAATTCGACGTTTCGAGCATAAGCCCTTCATCAGGAAGGGCTTATGCTCGAAACGTCGAATTCTCTATTCCTGAGATGCTGTCTGGCCTGCTGTGCTTTGACCAGCAACACATTTTCAGCTGGGTATGAGTTCGACTGGTTTGCTGTGAGTTTATAGTGGCGGTCAGTGCAGGCGTGTACACTAGCAGCTGCTCACCTGGATCACTGTTTTGACAGTCGATTCCTCCACAATAGTGGTACAGATCAAATCATTTGGGTCTGGGACGGTGGTGGCGTATTTTTCACCCATGGTGAATATCATCGGAATGGCCAGCAGGAATGAGAGCAGCCAGATCACGGAGATGAGCTTCTTGGTGCGGCTGGTGGACATCAGGGTCTTGGCTTTGAACGGGTGACAGATAGCCAGGTAGCGCTCGATACTCAGGCTGGCGATGTTGAACGCCGTGGCGTAGGTACAGGCGTCCCGGAGGAAATAGTAACCCCGGCACACGGCGTCCCCGAAAGCCCAGGGGTGGTGCACCCAGATGAAGTTGTAGAGCTCGATGGGCATGCACAGTAACAGGGTGAGGAGGTCCGAGAAAGCGAGGCTGGCCAGGTGGTAGTGCACGGTGCTCTGTAAGTTCTGCAAAGTCTTCTTCCGGACCAGGGTGTGCATCGTGATCGAGTTTCCCAACGAGCCCAGGAAGAAGAGGCCGAGGTAGAGCAGAGTGATGACCACCTTGGAGTAGATGTCAGTATTCACGTCCAGGTCGCTGCCCCCGGCTCCTCGCTCCTCCTGGCTCACATTCCTGTTGCCAAATCCCGGCGGGAGGACAGCGTGCTTCTCCAAAGTGGAGTTTAACTGAAGGCTCATTTTCAGTGTGTGTGTGTGTGTGTGAGAGAGGCTGGGCTGCAACCCGGGAGCTGAGTGAGTGCTCAGTCTGATGCCAGGGCTGCTGGCGAATGGAGCAGGGGCTTTTATAGCTCGGTTGCCCCTGGAGTACCTTTCTCGGAAGGTGACGCACTGAGCGGAGGAGCTGCTCCAGAAGAAACGACAAAACAGCTCAGACGCTGCGCTATCTAGCAGAGTACATGAGCTGGAATCTATATTGGTTCCAAGCTCTAACCGACTTGGATGGGACGAGGAATCAGTCTGGGAAGTGCGGACTATCTGATCTTGGGTTTGATGTGGGAACCTTCCCCGGGGTAAAAAAAAACAAAGGAAGGGGATCTTTGTTTCAGCACAGAACCCCTGATGACACTGCTCCCCCCCGTGTGTGTATCCAGTCCCCAGGCGCTGGTCAAATCCCTCTCAAACATTCCCCACAGCGCGGTCTGCTTTATCAGATCTTGTTTCGGATTTTTGGTGTCCGAAATGTTTTTGCTTCGTGGTTTAAGCGGATTCCGGGGGAACCGGTGTGCTGACCATATGTCTCAGGCTTCGAACCGCGGGGAGTGGGGGGCGCTGGCTGGGGGAAGGAGGTGTCTGGAAATTCCGCCCACCTCAACAATTTCCCCCTGCCTCTCAGCGCGCTGGCATTTCGGGCAAACTGACTCATTGCAAGTTGCTCCCGAGATCACAAAGGTGCGTTCGGAACTTGGGATTCTCCCAAATACTGAGGTTCCTGTGAGATAGACGCCGGGTTTGGGGAGGTGTCGCTGGTTTTACACTGATAGAGAATCCTCTGGCGGGAGGTAGGAGATAACCTGAAGCGGTTTGTAAATGGCCAGCAGCTTCTGTGTCTAGAATCGGTTTCGTATCGAAGCGAGGGGAAAATCCTGCGAGTGGTGAAGGGTTTACCTTCCGCCTTGTGAAATAAATAGATAGCCCCTCGGTTTACTTTCTCTCAAATGGGGGTAAGACAGCAATAAATCCTTTCAAACACTGCTCACCCCTTCTGGGCGGAAGTGTAATTTTCTTCTCCTGGGGTTTTGAGAGCAGCTAACGGGAGGTCTGTTTTATTAATGCCACCACCCGCCCTCATGATTCTATGGAAATCGGGGTGAGAAATGGTCGTGGGGATTAGAAAACTGAGTTGGAGATTTTTTCTTACAAAGAGACGAATGAAGATTCAGGTTGGGAATCGTACAGATGAAAATTCATCTTTATTTTCCAGATACTGACACCACCCCGAATAGTTCGTCTACAATAACGGCTTATAGCCTGCAAAAAAAATTTTTAGACACCGATTTCACCCCGAGTGAACTCCTTCCCAAATTTTGGAACACACATTTGCCCAGACAAATCACAGAAGAGTATGAAGGAGCAAATTACTGCAGAGGCACAGGGGTGTGCAATTCGTTTGAATGCCGCTGTATTAATGTTCAATTTCTGACACAATTTTCTGGCAATCCCCCCCTGGATGGAGATAAAGGCTTTCCTTTCTGCGAAAATAAATAACTTCAAGTTTGAGGAGTTTCTTTGTATGTGGGGGAGGGGGGGGGAGGAGGAGTGAGTGGGAGCGGGAATCAGTCAGCAGAAAGGACAAGGAATTACCAAGATCGAAGTAAGACACTGGGTTGCTGGAAATCGGAAATACAAACAGAAAATACTGGAGGGAAGCCAGAGATCTGGGAACTTCTGCAGAGAGCAGCGGTCTCTCTCTCTCTCTCCCCAGTGAGAGTCAAAGGGTATTCACAGCATCTCCTGTGCGGAATGAATTCACTAGCTAACGGTTCAAATTTCCATCGAACAGAATGGGGAAGAAAGCTTTTCTTTTGTTAGTTAGGCTGAGAGTTTTGATTTATTATTTGACAGGTTGTATTTGCTGCATGTTTAAACAAGAGAAACTATAAAGATTCTTAAGTGCTGAAGTGTTGCAAGAGGCAGTTCTTTGCTGATCTTAAAATTATCGATCAGAGAATGGTTACAACCTGAATAAAGGCCACTTCACCCATCATGTCCAATCTGATGTCACTCTTTGAAGGAGGCAGAACCTTGTGCCATTTTTACCCCCTGCCCTTCTCTCTGTAGCCTTGAAATCAGTTCTTGACAACTTCTGCTGAACTTGCCTATACAGTGCTGTCAGTCAGTAACTACTGGCTGGTGTGAAATAGTTATTCCTCATGTCCATAGAATGATTGGTGATAATCTCTACAGTGTGGAAACAAATCATTCAGCTCAACATGGCTACACTGACATGGAAAGGGCATCCCACCCAGACCCACCCCTCCTATCCTTTACCTCTAACCCTACATTTCTCATGGCGAATGCACCTAATCTGCACTCCCCTGGATACCAGAGGCAATTTAGCATGGTCAATGCACCCAACTTGCACATCTTTGGTCTGGGGAAGAAACCCACAGGGAGAACATGCAAATTCCACACAGACAGTTGCCCGAGGGTTGGAATCAAACTTCGGTCCCTGCCGCTGTGAGGTCGCAGTGCTAACCACTGAGCCATGATGCCACCCTGTTGCCATTGCCTCTTTTGCCAACAATCTTAAATCTGTAATTAAAAACAGAAAGTGTTGAAGAAACTCAACTGGTTTGGCAGCGTCAGTGGAGGGAGAAAAATAACTTTCTGTTTTCATTTCAGATTTGCAGCACCTACAGTATTTTGCTTTTATCTTAAATCTGTGCTTCCTGGTTCTCGATCCTTCCACCAATGGGAATAATTTCTCCCAACCTATTACATCCGGATTCATCATGATTTTGAACATCTCTGTCAAACTGCTTTTCAATGTTCTCTTCTCAATCTATCTTCATGTTTGAAATCCCTTCCCTTAGGAACCATTCGCCTGAAGTATTTTGGCACCAGCTGGGTAACTGTTATGGAGGATTTCACCAAATCTTCAGCATATATTCCAAAAAACCTGATTTTTCATCAGATATAGAATTCGCTGTAAATACTAATCCAAGCACGACAGTTTTAAAGACACAATTGTAATCATACTAAACATTTTGGAAGCAGAAACCTAGAAGTTAACAAAGTTATCAAATGTCATGTGAACACGTCACATACATGCAGTCATTTTTTACAAAAATGAGATTAGAACTGAGAGATTGTAGCTGCTGCAAAATTCAGACTGGGGGCCTTTGTTCGAGAAAAATGACTAAGGAAATGACTTGATAAGGATCTTTAAAAGTGTGCAGTTGTTGGATCATATTGACTTAGTCAACAATTTCTATTTAAGGGGGGAATCTACAATGAGAATCCATGCATACAAAACACTCAACAACGATTTCAGTCAGAAATTGAAGAGAAACCTCCTCACTAAAAGTGATGAGAATGTGGAACTCTGTAACTCAGATATTGGTTAAGATCAATAGCAGAGATAAACGAAAGAGAATCTAGATAGGTACAAATGTGTGAAAGGATGTGCCAAGATGAAGAAAAATAGATGGCTGCTGCTGTGGATTGAAAACCGTGGCACAGCCCTATTGGTCTGTATGATCTGTTTCTGTGGCTGTACAATTCTGAATAATAAACTATGTTATCAAATTGTCAAGCTGTTTGCTTGCCAGGTTGTGACTGAATTCTTCACTGTACCCCATTCTAACTTCATCAAATATGTGATGAACCAGAATATCATTTGTTCTGTAATAATTTTAAAAATGGGACAGAAGTCCACCCCATCTCATCTGGTCGTAAGAAGTATACAGTTCAAGAAGATTCCACCTTGAATCAATGACCACAGCAGAGGATGGATTATGCATAAATATGTTGATGTATTTGCTGAACCATTTATAGTTGAATGCAAGTCTAAAATGTACACACTCTCATTGACTTCAATGGCACTATCTTGAATGGTACACCACTGCTTTCTAAAAGGGAAGATCACTCTGACCTCCAAGCCAATCGTTAATCAATGAGTTTGCAAGAATGTACTCTACAACACTGGGTGTGGTCTAGGTTAGAAATGGCTGAAATAACCTCCTAAACTTATGTAAGCTCCAGCGCTTACTATCTATTCTCGCAGAGCATAGATAGTTACTTGATGAAGCATGGTTAGAATCCTTGTAATCATACCCAGTTTGAAACGTTGGTGGAAAAGTGGTGCAAAATTATGGAAATAAACATGATGTCACTTTCTATTTTTAATGGTGTAATTTATTTGCTTGCTGTAGATAGCTTACTTACAGCTTGACATTTTGATACAGCCTCATTGTA